>NW_008824933.1:821247-866637 GCF_000699105.1 Pygoscelis adeliae | reverse complement strand
AGCTGAGTGATGTGGTCGACATGCCAGAGGGACGGGATGCCATCCAGAGGGACCTGGACAAGCTGGAGAAGTGGGCCCGTGTGAACCTCATGAGATTCAACAAGGCCAAGTGCAAGGTCCTGCACCTGGGTCGGGGCAACCCCTGGTATCAATCCAGGCTGGGGGATGAAGGGATTGAGAGCAGCCCTGCTGAGAAGGACTTGGGGGTACTGGTGAATGAAAAGCTGGACATGAGCCAGCAATGTGCGCTGGCAGCCCAGAAGGTCAATTGTATCCTGGGCTGCATCAAAAGAAGCGTGGCCAGCAGGTCGAGGGAGGTGATTCTGCCCCTCTACTCTGCTCTGGTGAGACCCCACCTGGAGTACTGTGTCCAGCTCTGGAGCCCTCAGCAGAAGAAAGACACGGACCTGTTGGAGCGGGTCCAGAAGAGAGCCACGAAAATGATCAGGGGGATGGAACACCTCTCCTCTGAAGAAAGGCTGAGAGAGTTGGGGTTGTTCAGCCGAGAGAAGAGAAGGCTCCGGGAAGACCTTATTGCAGCCTATCAGGACTTAAAGGGGGGTTATAAAAAAGATGGAGTCAAACATTTTAGCAGGGCCTGTAGCGACAGGACAAGGGGGAATGGCTTTAAACTAAAGGGGGTAGATTCAGACTAGATAGAAGGAAGAAATTTTTTACGCTGAGAGTGGTGAGACACTGGAAGAGGTTGCCCAGAGAGGTGGTGGATGCCCCATCCCTGGAAACATTCCAGGTCAGGCTGGACGGGGCTCTGAGCAACCTGATCTAGTTGAAGATGTTCCTGACCATGGCAGGGGGGTTGGACTAGATGACCTTTAGAGGTCCCTTCCAACCCAAAGCATTCTATGATTCCAAGTGAATTCTAGGTGGTTTTAATTTTCATAAGAATTCATATTACAGAGCTCTGAAAATACCCATGTTTTCTGTATGTCAATACTGTGTCATTATTACCTTACTTATTTTTCTGTTTTGGCAAAGCACTTCTTTTTTTTTTTTTTAAATTCAATCATGGGAAGAAAAGAAAATAGGATTTTTACATTCTGAATGCAGTCTTTTTCATAGTAGTAATCTCAGTCATTCCCAGATTTATTAACTCCTTGTGAATGATGAATGTCGTGGTTTGCCCTGAAAGCTATTTTGTCAGCAGTTGTGTTTTTTGTCTTTCCACAGTGAGAAAGACTGCTGTGATTCAAGCTTTGAGGACTGTGATTATTTTGCAAATGAATATGTTTTTACTTTTTACTGGGAATAACTCCTGTAAGAAGGATTTAATTTTTAGGAATCCTTTTTAAATTCTCCTTGGTGAGTGTGCTTTAATGTTCAAAATTTAATTTACACTGGTCTAAGTTCTCTATAGTCACATGGTTTATTGCCTGAAGGTATCTCAGGGATACCTTGTGAGTAACTATTTGTACCAATTTTATATTTGCATTACCCTGGTGACATTTCTGGTTTCTCATGATTTTCACTTTTCTAAAGTACTTATAGCATAAGAACTGTCAAATCAACAACAACCAAACATAAAAACCAAACATAACAGCAGACATAAAATTATTGAGGAAAATACAAAGTGTTTGAGCAGCTGAGCCACAGCAGTAAGACTGATCAGGCTTTTCCATGTGCAATTCCAATTTTTAGACTTTCTAAATCCGTCATCTTTCCAGAAGAATCCTAGCAGATAAAATCAGCATAACAAAAATAGCCTCTGGGGTTATGGCATCTGGAAGTTGTTGCCCACAGAAGGTTGTGGCAGCAGACAAGTAGTTTGATAGAGGAGCAGACAAATTCTTGGACTATTTATTCATAAATGGATACAAAAAGGACTAAGCATCCCTAATACAAGAGTTCCTGAGGAGAAGGGATCCCAGGAACTGGTCAGGCTTGAGGGCTCTTTTTAACCGGAATCTCCTCTGCCACTGTCCTACGCAGAAACTGAGCTTAGATGGATGTTTGGTCAGACATGGTAGGGCATTTATCATGTTCTTACAGACTGACAAGCAGGGCAACCTTGGGTTTTCATACCATTAATTATTTCAGTGAACTATTGGATGTGTTGGTTTTAACATTCAGAGTTTGTGTAGCCTTATAATGAAGCTGTAAGAATATCCAAGACTGCTCTCAAATCTTTCTTTAAGAATATTCAACATCCTGTTAAATAAACTTTTTAAAATAACAAAATGCATCAGACATTTTTGTTTGAAAAGTAAAGGTTTTCCTTGGTTTATTTTAAATTTTTCATTGAGTGACATGAAATATTTGCCTCAATAAATAGTAGACACACTAGGACAACTTTGTGCAGTTGTGTATTTATTTGTAGGTCCTAAAGTTGCTTCTTTTCGTTAAATGGGTGAGCACAAGTTATTTACTATTTTAAAGTGTATCAGGAAAAAACCCTCTTTTTCAGACTGTTTGTAGTAATTTCAGAATCATTCCAGTCATTACTCTTCTAGATTGCTAATTTTAAGATCAAAGTGTTATGTCAGAAATGTAAAATTAGATGTTCTTGAATTAACATCCTACAGTCAACACACTTTTTGGTAATATTAGAAAAAACTTCTGGGAGGTATAATAAGCTAAAAGATTTGGAGTCTTTTAATTTGTGGGATTAATTGGGTTCATTCATATCTTGCATTTGAAATTTTAAAGCATAGAAGGTCAGGAGTTCAATGCCAGAATGAAATATTCAAGATGAAATCCCAATTTCTCTCTGCCTAGTGACAAAGCTTTTGTTAACTTCTTTGGGGTTCTTCCACTAAATGTACTGTCTGCACAGTATACATACTTGCTTTACTATAAATACACATTACGTATGTATACCACATATGAAGTCACGGCTGATAAATGAAAACTTCAGAAAAACTCTTAAAAGTTAATTTCAAAAGTTTGAAACATCTTTAATTGAAACTTAACATTTTAAAACCTTTCTCTTGCTTTCTGACCTTTCTGAAAAAGCAGGGAGAAAATGTGTGCAATGCTTGTGCAGAAACATGAGCGATGCTGAGCTTCCCACGTGCACATAGAGAGCAGTGATGGTCCAGTTTTTCTTATGGCTGGAGATAGTCACAAATTCTGCTAAAATGAATCAGCTGAGAGTTTTGTCAGTTTTTTTTTTTTTCCCATTTTCCACCCATTTCTACTCCAGCTACCACAAGGTTACCTTGTACCTGCTCCTTGCATCTTTCTATAATAGCTTTTGTACCCTGACTTTTGAAAATATGTACAGGCACTCACAGTAGTACTCTGGGGTAATTGGTCAGTGTAAAAGGCCATCACAGTTTATGGGGCAGCAAATTAATTTTAGAGATAATTAAAGACTATTTTTATCCCATACCATTATTTTTCTTGTTCAAATGCTTCACAGCGATAGAGTGGTCTAGGCACTGTTAATGATTTGTATAGGTGTCACCAAAGCAAAAGAAGAGGTATTTGTCTTAAACTATCTGTCTAGTGTTATTTATACAGTAGCACAGTAAGCAATTGCTGTATATTAAAGAGTTCATGTGAGAATACTAAGGCCAACAACCATGTGACAGGCAGTTCTGAATGCCTGCAGAGATTAATATTTTTAAACTTATTTAAATTGCTATATTTTCTCACGTACAGCCTGCACCTCAGATAACTTTAATCCCTGTATAAGTCTTGTCCCCGTGATAGGTCCTTGGAAAACTCTGAGGACCTGAGGTCATTTCAGCAGTGAGGCATGAGGGGTTTGAAGGAAAACGAGTAGGCTCTAAGGGGCAGAGAAGGTAAGCTATTGGAAACAAGAAAGCTCTAAGGTAATTTTCTTTTTCGGATATATGCACATGTATAGTCTGCACTGTTACTGAGTCACAGGTTAGGTTCTCCTGCTTCCATTCAATTTGTTTGTTTGTTTGTTTGCTTTGTTTTGTTATGATAGATAACCCAAAAGTTATGCACAGGAATTCCTTATAAAACATGCAAAGATAACGCTCATAAGACATTCAGAGGAGTATGGTTGAAGACCTACTGTACAAATTACTTTTTGAAACAGTAGATTAAAGTTGCCCAACCCACCTGATGAAGTGAGCAAAATACTCATATCTTCTGAAAGAAGCTGAAAAGAGCACACTGAGAAATTTGGCATTTTGATTGCTGTTTCCTTTTCCCTAAACTGATCAAAATTTATACTGTCACTTTGGAACTCATTAATAGAGCTGAATAGGATTTTTCCATCAATATTACTTCTTCTTTAAAGATAAATTCAGATTTTGTTTTCTTAAAGTAAAATATTAAATACCTATTTTTATAAAGCTGTTTGAAAATTATCATTAGAAAACCCAGATAAAATGTTTTGGTTTTGGACAAATTCAATCCAAATCAAAACAATCTCCATCAATGGCAATGTTATGGTGGTTGTTCTTGCTTTACATTTGCTCAATCCATTCCTTACAATCCCTCATTCATGTAATTGTTGATTTTAACATTTTAAGAACATTTACCTGGTTGTATGTCCTGGTTTCGGCAGGGACAGAGTTAATTTCCTTCCTAGTAGCTGGTACAGTGCTGTGCTTTGGATTTAGGATGAGAACAATGTTGATAACACACCAATGTTTTAGTTGTTCCTAGGTTGTGTTTACACTAGTCAAGGACTTTCCAGCTTCCCATGCTCTACTGACTGAGAAGGCTGGAGGGGCACAAGAAGCTGGGAGGGGGCACAGCCAGGACAGCTGACCCAAACTGGCCCAAGGGATATTGCATACCATGTGACGTCATGCTCAGTACATAAACTGGGGAAAGCTGGCTGGGGGTGTCTCTGCTCAGGGACTGGCTGGGCATCAGTTGGTGGGTGGTGAGCAATTGCATTGTGCATCACTTATTTTGTATATTCTTTTATCATTATTATTATTATTATTATTATTTTTCCCTTCCTTCTCTGTCTTTATCTCAAACCACAAATTTTACTTTTTTTTTTTCCCCGATTCTCTCCCCCATCCAACTGGGTTGGGAGGAGTGAGCGAATGGCTGTGTGGTGTTTAGCTGCCTGCCGGGTTAAACTACAACACTGTATGTCTAATAGTAGTAAAAGTGGTCACCTGTATTTAACATGAAGAAAAAAACAAAAAAGAGGTATTCCCATTTTCCTCCAATATGACTTTAACTCATTGTATTTCTTGACTAGATAAGACTTAAAATAAGAATGATATTTGTCCTGAATTAGAGACAAAGATAGATACATATACATATATATTTTAGGTCTGGCAGGTCTTCAGGTCTTATCACTTTATATAATGATGAGAAAGAGGCAAAAAAGACTCTCCTGGCTGCTTGGTATTTCTTCCAACTAAGAATTTCTCAGAAACAAGATTTTAACGAGTTATTTCTCCTAGCTCCCTAGAAATAGATATTTTCAGTGGCTTTCTTAAAAGAAAATATTTTTCCTAGTGGTCTGCTGGGTCCTTCCTCATCACAATGACAAAGTAATTTACTGGACAAATAATAGGTACTACTTGTTATTTGAAATGTTGTTCATCAGAATTTTCTGTACATGCAAACACTTCACTGCAGCTTTAATAAAATACCTGATTACACCAGTATTAAACCTGTATTCTGTTGGCATGACTTTGCATTTTTTGCCAAGGGCACTTCAGCTCATTTGTATGAAGATAAAGTAGGTAGGCAATTCTGCGTTCACCAAGTTGCCTTTGATCTGCTGGCAAGAATGTGGAGTTTATACATACAGAATCTCTGTTTAATGACTAACTGTACAGGATAGATTTTTGCAGCTTTGGATAACAATAAATTTTCTACTATATTGCATTCTGCCTCCATGCCATTTACTCAAGATACTCTACAAGATTATGTGTAGATGCAGCACTTAGGGACATGGTTTAGTGGACACGGTGGTGTTGGGTCAACGGTTGGACTCGATGATCTTAGGGGTCTTTTCCAACCTTAATGATTCTATGATTCTATTCTATGATTCTAAGACACAAAGTATACACCTAATTTTCCCTTTAAAGCTTGTGTTTGCAGACAAAAGATTCTGTTTCTTTGTGATCTGTTCAACTTTCTCTTATGATTTTAATTTATTAGATGCACATGGTTGAATATCTTTAAACCTTGCTGGCACTGAATAAACTGGTGAATGTTGGAATCATTTTTCTCCTATAAATGGAAATTGTTCCCCTTTATAGAATGCATAAAATTTCCAATCAGCTAACCAAATTTTTTTTCGATCTGAAATATTACTAATTTAACAAAAACATTCCATTAGATTGTTCTTGATAAACTAGGCATGTAAAAATCAAGTAGAACAAATTTATTTGGACATCTTTTATGGATGTCACTAATTAAATACTTTGGAACTGTTCTTGGCACAATAACTTGCCTGAATAAACTATATCATATCAGGTCCATTCTCTTTTTCCCTTTTTTATTATTATTCTTACTCTGCTCAACTGTGATAACTGACATTTATTTCTCACCACGTCCATCTAAATCTGATCTGAGATTTATTAAAATGGATGTAATAATATCTGTATAGGTCAGGAGTTTCCTAACAGATAATAGCACATTCAGCTGTTTAACAGTTAAAAGAATTATTAAAGGAATTCAGGTGTTGTATCATGGCATTTTGTGATTGTGTGTGTATTTTAAGAATTACATTCTTACATATTTAGATATATATAGCTAAGGTTATATAGATATAGTTTTATGTAGTGTATAGTGTGTGTATATACTATGTACTTGGCAATTTCGGATGGAAGGTCTCTCCTCAGCACGATTTGTAGATAAAGCCCTGAACAACAGCATAGCTGTTTTGAACGTGTGTCTCCAGTATTATTGACACCTGAGACAAATTTCTAGTTGAAGAGATTGGAGAGAAGGCTACATGTTTGGCTGCAAATCCTGAAAACAATGCATGTTTGTGGGACAACAGGGAAAGTCTTTATGGTGATGACAGATATCAAATAAACAATGTTTGGTTCAGCTTCAAACTCCAAAGAGCCATGACTGACAGAGGAAGAATGGAAATTGTGAAAACCAATCAGCTCTTGTTTGCTTACTGGAAAGTCAGTCAGTCCTTCAGCTTTCCCATAAAACTATTAGTTTTCAAGTCTTGGTGGGCTGTTGGTGTCATGCAAGGTGTGAAGCCCATCACAGGTGGATTTATGGTGGGCAGGTTCCTGTGGAAAACTGCTTTTATAGAAAGGAAACAGAAGAGTTCAACAAGTTAAAGGGAGCTGTATCTGCTGATCCACTGGCTCTGCTGTCCCCTAAGGAGTGAGACTCCTCTCTTGGACCCAGATGAGACATGAACCAGAATTGGGGTCATGAAGGAAAGGGAAGTCCATACATAGACCGCAAATAAGGTTTTGCTTGTAGGAGAATAGGGCCGCATCAGGCAGTGTGCTTTACCTAGGTACCCCTCAATGCTGCTGACACTTCAGCACACTCTGCTACATAATCAAAGGTTTGCTTAACCAAACAGAAATAAGACAGGTCAACAGTAAGTTACATCTTAGACATAACATACTAGTTTTGACAGGTAATTAGGTGGGAGGTTTACCTTGGGTTGTGGCATAGGTCTAATATGTCCCTGAACTCAGAAATACAACCTATAAATAGATATGATGAAAAAAATATGGCTGATAAAATCACGAATTTGAAAGAGTTAAGTGGTGAGGATTTCATGGTGTATAGTGATTTAGAAACTAAACATTATGTGGAGCCAGAAGCTGGCTGAATGCTTTGAAAGGATCAGTAGTGAGCCAGAAAAAAACAGGCCACTCAGAAAAAATAAGCAGATAAATTCCCTGAAATCTTCAAGTGAGATTACTGTGGTTGCATAAACATGTGCAGTTCATTTTGCAACCATTTGCTGAAATGGTATGATAAGAAATGGAGAAATTTGGTGTGACCCAAAACCTGCATTCTTTTGGTAACAGCCACTGTTGTGAGGAATCCTCCATGAAATTTCTTATATCTTAGGAGATGATTATAGCCTGCAGAGAGATTAGGGAGGAAATGGATAAGATACCCATGGGTACTTGGAGATGCCTGTGGAACCGAGGCAAAGAAAAGCCAGGAAGATTTTCTTTTGAAAACCGTAGGCTACATATCTGAAGAAGTGAGTTGAAGGCAATGGAGTGTACTCTGAGCTTCCCTGCACACTGAGAGAGAAGATAACAGCAGAATCTTCCCTGTGCTGGAAATCTGGCGTGTCACTGCAACACATTATTCTCACAGGAAAAGCAGGCACGATGGCGGTGCTGCCTCAGCAGTGTGGATAAATATGCAGTGCTTAAGGCTTGAGTATGGGAAACATACTGAGATAACAGGTCTCCCCAGAACAAAACAGGAGAACGTGGATGGAAAACCCTTTCTCTTTACCAGCTATTTCTAAAGTTTCTCTGCAGTTTTCAGTACCGTGGCTAAATCAACTCCGTAAATGTCAGCAGAATCCAGCTGGATTTCCAGCAGTGTAGCTAAGATTAGAATTAAGAAATTTTCTCTATGTCTATATATAGGGGTGTGTATATATATAGGTATAGGTACAGCTATCTATACCTATATATCTGAAGCTTGCTGGCATTTCCTAGATAAATCTATCTCTAAATTTAGCTGTAATGGGACTATGTACCTAGAATCATGTGAATCCAGTGAATTGTGATGAGCCCTAGCTGCAGTTTATTTGGCTCATTCTGTTCACTAGTGGCAGTGCTTAGTCAATGGCTAAGCAAGGCTGCTTCCTCAGGTGGTGTAAATCAGCCCAGCACACTGACGTTAATAGATCTTTGCCAATTTACATCAGATAGGAGCCTCTCTTGCTCTTTTTTCACAAAATTTATGAGGATTATGGAGATGAGCTGTAGCCCTAGTGGCAAATGCATCATTTATATATGCTGCGTCTCATGCATAGTGTGATTGCTGTGCTCTCCAAATCTTTACAGACATTCCATGATATATGTGATGACTGAGAAGTGGAAGTCAACAGAAAGAGGAGTAGGCATGGCATATGGAATTTTTCTTTGGGTACTTTTCCCTTATCTTTCTTTCTGGTTAGGGACGAGGGTTAAAATTATACTTAATAAATTATTTTATTGAGTTATTTGTATTTTAACTCATCTTTACATCTTTTACTTCCTTCTTTTCTGCTAATATTTGCATTGTCAAACTACTTGTCTAATTTTCAAGGTCTGAACTTTCTCTCCTCGTAGCTTATTCATATGCTGTCTACCGAGGACTGAGGAACTAAAGGCAATTGCTGAGCCTACATTTGACACAGAGCTGCTGACCCTGTTCCGTGAAAGTTTTATATCTGTGAACTAGGGTAAAAATAAAACAAAAGCTAATACTAAGAAAACCAGATCCCTGTAAACCTAGAAAGCAACACTTATTGTAGCTTTAGTAAGCTCCAAAGATGACTTCTCTGAATAAATTCAGTATTTCTTATTTAGATCTCTGTGCTTTAGTATCAGAGAAATCAAATTCATGAAACAGAGACAAGGAATGAAAATAACAAATAAATCCACATTTCATTTAAAAGGCCACTCGATTCAATACCTAATTGTCTCCTTTTCCTCTGTGGCTTAAAAACAGAAAATCAGCACCTTGGAAAAAAATAATAAAAACATGGGGTCTGTATCAGATTTTTGTCTTTTCCCCTAGGTATCTTTGAGTTACTTCCTTTTAGTTTGTTACAGAGATTGGAATTTATAATAGTTATATTTACTTCCCTGTTTGCACATCATCACTGAGGATGTCAACTATGAAAGTAGCACCTGCCAGCCAATGACTAACACAGAATCAAATTTCAGATTGTACTATCCAGGTTTCTATAAGGTTGATGGCACAGATACCTTCCCAGTGGCTTCTGATCAGACGGATCTCACTTTTTAGAAGGATGTGAAGGTCTTGAGGACTTATGGTGCCAGTACTGGCCCTAAGAACAGTGAGAGGCTGTGCCTTTCCCCTCCGGGAGCCTCTGGCAGCTCCCCTTAGCACACCACTGATGGCCATAGCAGGGGTGCAAAGGGGGCATAGGTATCCTAAATACCAGTCTAGGGTGGGTGCCAAGTGTGGGTAAACATGATAAGCATGAATGCTTTTAAATAGCTGGTTATGGCAAAGCAATGCTATATGAAATGTCAGGAAACATGGTAGGAGATGAGAAGGTGCAGCAGTCCTGGAGCCAGTGCTGCTGTCCAGGGATGGCAAGACCCTCTTGGTACTCAAGCCCTGATACAGCTGTACACTGACCCACAGCTCTCCATGGGTCGAACAGGTACTAGAGAAGGAGAACTTTAATATTACAGCAAAGAACATATTTGTCTTTCAGCAGCATTTAGCCCCAGCTAAAATCAGGCACCTCGGTGCTTTGCACTTTACCAATGCACACAGAAAGACAGTCCCCTCCTGAAGACCTTGTAATACAAATAGACAGTCCAGCCAAAGAGGAGGAGGAAGAACTCCTCCTGAGTTGTACACACTAGATTATGTTGCTTGTTAATTACGTTAAATTCTATTCTGGGGTTTGGCAATGGAAAACATCTTGCTTTGTTTCACCCAAGGTTAACCCCTCCTTCTGGAAATCAGTTCCTCTCAAAATGGCACTCAGACTTCAATATGCTAAGCTGCTGAGCAGCAGATGCCAATGGTAACAATGTGGGAGGGGAGCAGGACTCTGTTTTGTTGATCATTAATAACAGAGACACATGTCTGACTTTTTAATGGCCTCAACATTATTGTCTACTCCTGCCTATATACATGCCTCCTATCTGATCTTCACTGCCATTAGTTCCAGTTAGAACTCATGGTCAAGATAACTTATAATTATATCACTGCAGATAGGCATTTTTCTATTCAATTTTTAGCTCAATTTCCTATATGATCCCTATATGACCATGTCTGTCTCTCCGTTTACCCCACTCAACAAGTCTGAAACCCAGTCAACAACTTCAAGAAAATTAATCAGAAGAAAAGAGGTTTGAAAGACATTAAAAGACTGTTATTTTAATGAAAATAGGTGATGAAATAGAAATTCAGTACATACCTGTCCTGAATGAAGGGAAGGCTAATCGTATTAGACACAGAGAATTAGCATAAGAAGCTGCTATAATGAATGCTTGAGAAAAGTTCCAGGAAGAGATGACTTAGACATCAAATGCAACAAAAAATGAGGCACCCGTAAGTTTTATTTTAGTGCTCACAGAACTCTTTGTCCTAGCTCTAGAAAAACTGAATAACCAGAATGGTGAAATTTCATCTAAATGCAGGGCATGTTCACTTGCTAATCTCTGGTTTATTAACTAGGCTATTTGCTGATGTATCATTATTACTCCTCCTCTGAATGCATTTATGGCTCAAGATGTGCTCTCCAAAAAACAAGACTTTATTGGAAAATTGAACAGGTAGACTGCCAGTGGAAGTAAAGCCCTTCTGAGCTTTCCTGTGTACAGAGCAAACACTATAATGGCAAGTACGGATTTATTCTTTGGACCAATGATCCTCACTGAGGTGCAGCAAAGAAGGCTGGCACAAGACAGGTAGATGTGCCCATCAGAGTCTCAGGGTTTTACAGGCTTTAGGATCGGATGAGACCACAAACCCTGTGCATAGTACAGGCCAGTAATGCATTCAATTTTGATATCTATGTACTAAAACTGCAAAGCAGTTGATGTCTTTTTGTGGCAGTAGTAACCAGAAACAATGGAGTGCCATATGTCAGCCTAATTTAAGAAATTATATTATGGTTTATCCCCAGCCTAGGGTGAAGTAAGCAACATAGAAAACAACATGTCAAAGGAGTTTTGGCAGATGCTTCTAAGGCCTAAAGAACCGCTTTGTAAAATACTTTAAAAGGAGAATGTAGTGGAAGGTATATTATTTTGACAGAACGGGGATGAGTGCTCGTTGCTCTCCTGCTGAGTTTACTGTCCTTACTTACCAGCTGTTCCTGAGTATGTCTCTATAGGATATATATACATACACACATGCAAACGCACACATACAGACACACATATATATGGATATTATAGAACTGCTGATACCTGTTATAAATGTTGACTGGAATTTCTAAAGCTGAGCTCTAGCACGGTGTTTCTTAATTTACAGGTAAAAATTTCTGATGTTCAAAATAATTCTAAGCCCTGCCTGATATCACTCCAAACTCTAAAAATTGCTCTATAACCTCCGTCATTAAAAAGGTGCAGGGTGGTTATAAACCATTTTGGCTGTTGTTGCTAATTATTCAGACAGTAATAGAAGCTAGGACCCCACTGGAGCAGAACCCATGGTACAAGATGCTGTATAAAGACAGGCAGAAAGACAGTTTATGCCCTGTCAGTGTGAAATCTTCTGTTTAATACTCATCGATATACTTGATATACATTTTTCTTCCCTCTTTGCACCTTACCTCCAGCTGAAAGTGGGTCTGGCTTGTGTCTTACAGGGAAACAGAGACTGTCTTCTATCTCCTGAGGCCTGAGACTTAATAAAAAACAGATAGCCTTGTGGATCTAGAAGACACTATCACTAACATAAATATATACTTATCAGTTCTGCTAATTAAACTTCATGGTAACAGTGATACTACCAATGCAGATAAAAGTTCTTATCCTACCTATACATGCGTTTCTGAAAGGGCATAAATGTTCTAGCAAGGTTTTTCTGAGAAAATAATATGGTTCATGGTTGCCTTCCTCACATAGTAAATATTTTCCTTTTTCCTCTTATTTTTAATATTGAATTTATCCCCCCCCTCCACCTGCCCCGTATTATTAGATACTGTTATAGAACCAGAATTTATTCCACCTGTACATCCATTGTAACAGCTAATTTCTTTCTCTGGTTTATTTCTGTGGTAATGTTATAATAACACATACATAATAAGCACTTATAATAAATTTGAAATAGGTGAGTACTGCTGGGCACTAACTAGGGCAAATAAAACAACATTTTTGTGCAGGTGTCCACAGTAATGTGCATGTAATAAGATGGACAAAATTTAGGAGGTTTGCCAGCTGCCTCTGTGGTTAGGCATTTTTCTGTAACACCGTATTTCTCAGATTGTCACACCCCTAAAACAGAATTGTTTAGGGGGATAAAACCTTCCACTCCTACACTGGTACACTGGTGAATTTGCTGGAAAGTTGCAGTGTCTCTGCTGGTCAGAGGTACTGGAACACAAAACCATTAAGAATGCTTTTCCCCCCTTACAACAGAACTGCTGTGACTGACCTTTCCCTGACCAGCCCTAGAGCTGTAAAAGATTAAGTTTGAAATGTGAAATTTAGCATGAAAATACTGTGGACCTCACTGAGGGGTAAGTGGATGGCCTAATCATAATGGAAATTAGCTTTGATTTGACTGTGTTAAGGGTATTTGAAAAATCATCTTTCAAGGCAAAAATTCTTTGTAAGGCTGTGGACTATGTACCTACAGATGACTGATTGCACATACTGGCCTAATATTTTAGTTTTGCAGTAAATTGATAAGATCTCAGAGTGGAAGCTGGATTTGGGCATGGATCCAACAGGCCTGTGTTGGATTTTCAATTCAGTTCCTGCGGTCATGTTATTCTTCAGCTGGAATATCAGCTCTCATTTTTAAACAACATATTTTCTCCTAGTCACCTCTCCCCAGTTAGCCCTCTGAAGCCACAGCTTGCCTGAGAGTAACAGAGGCTTCTGCCTGCATCAGCAGAGAGCCTCGGACGGAGAGCTGCCCCATGCGTGCCTGGCGGTGGGCTGGTTTAGAGGGGGTGCCACTCGTACTGTCAGAGCCCAGCACAGTAAGGAACTAAGCAGAGGGAGTATGGGACTAAGCAGGAGGAGGAGGAGAAGGGTGCCATTCTGTTTTTGGGGGAGCAGAGGAGATTTTTTTTTTCCACACTGCTGCTCTGGTGGAGAGAGAATTCCTTGCAACCACTTTTTGAAATAAAAAGTGCTTCACTTCATTGCCTTTCTACTAGTTCAACTAATGGGATGAGGGAAGGTGAGAAGAGCTTTGCCTCAATGTATAAATATAAATTTTCCTTTGAGATCATGGTGCAACCTCATCAGAATTTCCCAGATGTACCCCACACATAGTTCACAGAAGTAAGACATGTTAGTCATTATGGCTGATCAGAGAGTTAAGATACTTACCTTGTATCATTTTAGAAACAGAATAATTTGGTATCAAGATAATGTAATGAAATCATAATGCATTTTTTTTCTGTGAACACCATGTACCATTTTCAAGAGTCTGAAAGTTACATGCTGAATCTTAAAGAGGGCATTTCCTGAAAGTTCAATGCAAAATACTCTAAGATAGATATGCCTATATATTAGATAAATAGAATAGAATTAGATAAATAAATGACTCGTGTATCTGTTATACATGTGCCTACCTACAATGCCCTATTAAAATAGTTCTGCATCAAATATGATGTGAAAGCAGAACTGTTTTGAAATGCAAGGCTTTTCAAAGTTTTCCACAGAGAAATAGAAGCTTTTTTTAAAAAGGAGATAACAAACTGCATTGCTACAGGGTAAACATTTTAAAAAATGTATTTATGGCACCAAAGGAATATCTACTGCACTGAATTTGTGACTTTCCTCATATTCAGCAGCCCTATAATCACTCCAGTTAAACAGTTCCCTTGACTTGTGCAATTAGTTTTTCCTGGAGGACTGCCTCATGTTTTTGTGACTTCCTAATTAAACAGAAAAAGCTTTTGCTTGCAATTATCTAAAGGGTCTACTCCTGCAAACTAACTAGGAAATCATGCATATGGAGTTTACAGAATTGTGGCCATCATTTGCTTAGGAAACAAACAAAGTTCATTTAACAACTCTGGTTATCTCTAAAACAATCCTCAGGGGATACACAAAAATTGAAGGTTTCAATAGAAATCCTTTCTTACTTTTCTCTCCTGTTTATGTAAATGGATAAAACAAGGAATGGCAGAAAAAGATTCACAGGGATTGAACAATTAAAACCAGCCCATTCTTGTCATCATGTTACAAGATGGGATGGTCCAGAAATACATATTTATTTATTTATATTTAATGTCTTCTTACTGAAATAACAAGAACATTTTTTGCTGTGAGTGCATGGGTAAGAAAAGAAATGAAACTTTATTCCCATACTGGGTTGAAACTTCATTTTTCCTGCACTGTCTCAGGAATTCTTCTAGTGCTCTGTCAGTAGTTTCGCAGGTTTTCATTTTCTGATATACAAAGACTGATGGAGTCCCTGAAGGGGAAAAAGGAATAGAGACAGCTAATTTGATCTGTTTCTGTGATGAACTTTGGAGATCTTTGCAGCACTCATCTTGTTTGCGCAAAATGTATGAGTCCAAACTGAGATATTACAGTTCACAGCCCGAGCTGAAATAGTTACTCCCACAGAAAATGAGCTTTTCCGGTTAGCTTCCACACTACATCTTCTCCACTGAGAACAGCCAATTTGAGGGTGTACACACAATTCTTTCTTCACTGTCTGTAGCAATTTTTTCCACATCAACATACATTGAAACCTTATTTAATGAGGTTTTATAAGGGTGTTGTGATTTCTTCTCCGTAGTTAATCACAGCTAAATTTCAAGTCCATTTTCAAGTCTTTTTTTTTTTTGGTTCATGACTTAATGTTGATTGTTTTCTCCAGCTATACCTGGCAAGTATAACTTGCTAGAAGTTAATGGCCTTCCCCTCTCCCCACAGTAAATGGATATAACAAAGAAAAAATCTGCTTGTGCTCCCCGCTCTTCAGTAGATATCCATGCTTCACTGTTAACTACCAAGAGCTGAATGCACTGATTCCATCAGCCTGATTCACAGCCTGTGAAGAGCAAAACTAGATAATCCTGAACATGTGCATGAATGAGTAAAAAGCACATTTCTAAAGGAACAGAAATTAATTTCAGGTAGACTCAGGGTATTTGAATGCCTGTCATCTGAACTTTTTATGAGCATTTGGAACTTGCTTATCCAAGTTTGTTGTCTGCACAACACTCGAGAAGGCTTTGGCCCACTGTCTATATGAAATATGTGTGTAAGTCTTGTAGGAAATACTCATAAGAACTTTGCTTAGATATCAGGACTGAATTATGTTCTCTAGTGACATAACAAACAATATCTCCTTTAAGTTCTCCTGAGCAGAAATGGAGGGAGCTTGGATCAAGTCAGATTAGATTTCCATTTTCCTATTAACTTATGCAAAGCCCCCTGTACCTTCACTTCAAATCAGAGCTGCAATTACCTCTGATCAAAATGTGTCTTTTCATTTTAATAAGGTGTTGCTCACCTATTATAAAAAAAGTAAAAATCGTTTTGTAGTTATACTATCCCACTTGTGATCTTGGAAAAAAATAGAAGTTTATTTTCTGACTTTGGTTATGGAACAGTCAATTGGATACTTTGATTTACAACAAATATGGTGACCAAGGAGAGCAATGCAGTCCTTTTGCAAGTTTTTGGAACAGATACATAACACTGAAAGTGAGCCTGAAGCGTATGTTTATTCTGAGTAATTTCTATGATATCAGCATTGATATTACCTATTTAAACCCAACTTGAAACAAAAAAACAAAACAAAACAATTTTTTTCTAATTATGAACAGAAAAAAGATACCACATTGCAAGCCTCCCATTATCAGAGAGATTATTATTTGTTATTGTATAACTAATTTGAGTAGAACACATCATGACTAGTAGACTAGTAGAAAAGGACATTGAGTTAAAAAAACAACAAAAGAAACCTGAGATGACTGCGACCCACAAGAAAGCGCATATGGAAGCTCTGCACTCTCCAAAGTTTGAAGAAGAGCCACAAGACAAAGGTAATACAATAATAAGGAGGTGAATTGTATGAACTGGAATGACAGAAGCCAGTGTGATACATGCAAGGACTAGGAGAAGGAAGATTGTGGAAGTGGTTTAGGTGACAACTATATAATGTTGGGATAAGAATAAAAACACAGATGAGGACATGGAGTTCTACCCATATTTTTATTACTCAGAATATTTATAAAAACTTCATGTAAGTTAGCAAGATAATCTCCCAATTTGCCACACAAATTATTGTTTATTACCGTCTAAAGGATCAAAGTCACCAGGAAAGGAGTTCATGTGGGGTTTTTTGTGCTTTCTGTCAAGTAACAGTTCTAAACCACCACAGAAAAGAGACACCTGGTACATGTTTAAAGTAAGCTGCTCAGGCCATGGAGGCAAATGAGCTGAAATAGGATGGAAGTATAATAATGTCTACATTAGCAAGTAGTGCAGATCAACACGACTGTATCTGCAGAGAAGCAGATGGCACTAAGGAGCTGACATTCACACTGTAAGTATTTAGAAGGATTATTACTTCAGGTGGTCTCTAGACTGATTCCATGGATTCAATGCCTGGGAGTGGTTAGAGAGCATTAGAGGTACCCCTGGAGTGCATCTTCCATTTTCAGATCGATCCAAAAGACCCCAGTTTGCATCCCAGAGACTGGTCTGAAATACGAATTCTGCCATAGCAGAACTCCTATTGATACAGAACTTTGTAGTTTTTATCAACATACAATATGGTTTTTACTTAGCAGCTGAGCTCTTTATATCTTGTAGAAACTAACCTTTATACTGCAGGTTTATAAAGTTGAAAAGATGATTAAAAGAAAAGAAAGGATGGCTGAAAAGGCTCAGAATTTTAAAATCCTAAAGTTTTATATAAATGCAGACTTCTTATTTTATGTATGTCCACTTCTTATTTTATGTGTCAAAGACAGAATCTGCACAAGGAATTCAGGTCTCTTAATTTCTTTTTTTTTTTTTTATACATATAAATACTGTGGAAATTATTCAAACTATATGATAATGTTTATGCAAGTTCCTCAAATTTTCAGTAACATGTAAATATTTAAAATACAGAATGAATTTGATCTTAGGTACCAGTGTAAAATGGGTAACTCCATTCCATTCAGATATCTCTAGACCCACGGAAGCTCAGGAGGGATATATTTTAACCCCGTTTAAATATATGTGCATTAATAGGGTTAACTTGGTCTGGATAATTTCCATATGTTAGTATGGAAGTTATATATAGTAACACTGTGCACTTTTAGAAAACATTGTGTTTCAAAATGTAAAAAAGTGTTTATTCTCACATTTCTAACAGATAGAGGAAATTATTTTAGCCAGTTCATACTTGCATTATCTGAGTCCTGGAGAGAACAAATAATGGGGATGGAAAAAATTCTTCAGTGCATTTCCTCCACAATGATATTTCTTCACAGCGTGCACAGAACATCATTTAATAGTTCTGCTTTTCTGAATGTCTTCCAATAGTACAGCAGTCCATTATCTGGTATCATTATCTATAAACCATATAGTCCAAAGGACCATGTTTTATACAGGAAAATAAGAAGTTAAAAATGAATCTAGCAAGATGAGACATAATTTCTATCTAGGAACAGCCATGACTTGGAAGGATGCACTGTCCAGTGTTCAAGCAGTGAGAAAACACCTTCTTAATTCTAACTGTAGTTCAGCATCTGATCTTTACTACTGCTAGGTTCATGTCAATAGTGAAAGCACTATTAGCATTACCTACAACATGTTTTGCAGTATGTATTTAGTATTGTAGCTCAGGTGTCTGCAATGTCTGAGGACACTACTACATGAATAGGAACACTGCCTTTTTAGCAAAAAAATAAAAAATGAAAAGTCCTATTTTTTTTCTTCAAGGTACTTTAACTTTTAAAATACTTATGTGCAAAGTGAACTACTAAAACTAGGGTATGCCTCAAGTTGAATCATGTAAATGGAAAACTCTACATTAGAGGAAATAAATGTTGGAGGATTGTTATACACACAAACATATGAAGCATCTTTTCTGTAATGAAACCTAAAATGCTTACCTTAACTCTATCTGAGTATCTTAAACTATTTGATAGCAGCTGAAAATTGTATAGTCAAAGTACACAGTTTAAGAATTTTTGGCATATCTTTTTCTACTCTTCATCATTTTCTGTCCATGTCATAAGCATTAAAAAGAAGTATTTAGTATCATGTTCCCCTAAAGAAGTTATGAATTTGAGAGCTACATCTTTGCAAACATGGAGATAAAAAAAAGTGTAAAGACAAAATTACAGAAAGCAGAAGATCGAAAGCATTTGTTTTTCACCGAAAGATTCCAGCAGAGATAAACTTTAATTTTTGACAGGACAGAGGTTTCCTAAAACAAAACAGTCCTGTAAATACTAGCATGATATAATGCAATTGTTAGCAATATTAAATTGTCCAGAAAAGTACTGACATTATGCAATCACCACTGGAACCACTGTATTAATAAGATACCAACCTACTCTAGGTTTTTCTTGGTTTCTACTATCCTACAAAACCCAGAACTTAAAAAATTTAAAAGAAGAAAGACAATTCATTTCCCAATTAAAAGAAAACCACTATGCAAATACTTAGAATTCACATTAAGAACTGCTTTTGCATTTATACACTGTCCTTGTAGCAGGTCAGTATAAAACCCCGAGAAGACCTTTCTCTCCCTTTACCAGTCTTACAGTTTCACACAAGTGGGTTGTTTCATTAGATATGCTCCAAGCTTCAGGCCTACCACAGAGCTGGTCCATTAACAAACAGTTTGTTGCTAAATATTTCATTGTTATGAGCTCATGCTTAAACCTAAAGAGCAATCTGTGAAAGAATGGAGTGTTAAAGATTCTATTGCCCATAAAACAACATGAAAGTAACTTTTAGAAAGCTGCGGAAGGATTCTGGAAAAGGATGGCTTTCTTTGCATTTTATTGCTTCTTGGTGAATATTTTCTGTTTACTGTCTCCCTACAGTAATGCACAGGATGACTGTTAAGTCTATTGTGCAAATAAATTGATTGGAAATTCTGAAGCTTGTTATCCAACTGTCTCCATTCCTTTTGGGGTGTGCCTCTACAAATGTAAGCATAGCATCACTGAAAAGATCTGGTTTGTGAACCTCAACTCAACCTTGTAATATTTGTTACTCAAGGAATGAAATTTTGCCCAGGTAAAATAATCCACAATGGCTGTTGTGGTAATGCACTTTTATCCAGGGATTAACACAGCTCTACAGATGGATGTGTTGTCCAGGGAGCAGAAGCTAGAAAAGCGATCATGTAGTTTATTCAGTTTACATTATTCTTCAGCCTGGAGCGCTAGTTTCAAGCTGGTCTTTCTTAGAGGAAGTAGCCGCGCTTCCATCACTTAAACATACGCCCCTTTTGGCAAAACATAGGACATGGCCTACCTACCTTTAGCAGGCTGAAATGAATATATGAATTGCTGCAGTTAATAATTTAGGATGGTTTTATTCTGCCCTGTATCTGATTGCTATTCAGCCTTTTTAAAGCTGAAACCTCTTTTTCATTCATCTGCTTCAACTTTTTATGTTGGACTCAAAAAGCAAATCTATCAAACTACTAAATAATAGATATTAATAGATATATTATCTTCAATGAGAAAGAAACTTCTCTCAGGTAGATACAGTGTTCCAAGAAAAAGAGAACAAGGCTCTACCTTATGTTGGACTGTATACTGTAATTTTCGAGTTTTTGTCTTTGGAGATGGATATTTTCTGACCTTGCAAATACATGAAGTGGTCTAGATAAGATTCCTCTTTTTCACTTGAGTGCATACCGTAAAAGTACATACAAACAATTCTATTTAAAATGGCAGTATAATTTCACAAGAATTGAAGGCCTTGGCAGCATCAGAGAATAGCAACTCAATCAGGGCTTACATACACTTCATAGTCACTGTGTTGTGGTTAAAATCACCAGGTAGTGATGCAGGCAGTGCTTTCTCTCAGTGACAGAAAAATTGAATTTATTGTTGAGGTACATGCACTCATTTTTTTTTTTTTTCCAGGCCATTTACACATTAGATACAGAGCTGCAGTTACAGGAACATGATACAGTCTGCCCTTCTAGCAATTAGTGCACTCCATCAGCACTTTCCTACGTTTCTGAGATGTGGACAGAGTAATAATAGTGCTTACCGATTTTCTGAACTGTGAGCTCAACTGAGAAAAAGAGTGAAAGGATATAAACAATAGTTGAAGATGAAGAATGTTGGCAAGAGGTTCAAAAAGGAGATAGGGACAATAGCAGTACTTCAGACAGAAGTCTATTGATGTCATCTAAGAATTTTAGCAATATGTAAACTGGTTAAAAAAGCCCATAGGTAAAATGTGAAACGAATGGGCCAAAGCTTACATATTATAAATTAGGCCTAATTGTTAAATGAAATAATGTGAAGATGGTTAGTTCCTTTTTCCCTTTTCTTTTTTGAAAAAGTGAGCTCAAGAGTAATGTGGAAAAGGATTATGTTTCATTTGAAATGTGATTCTTTTTGCTTTTCTGTCTCCGTTCTCTATCTCTGCAAGATTTTTGACTGATAGTGAGACCAATAGTTCTGTACAACATCAATAAGATGAGATGAAATCCAGCTCTGTCCAGTCTGAAATTATACCTCAGCTATAAGCACTGCCAAAAAGAGCTATAAAATGCCAAATCCTTGCCAGAAGCTTACTTAGACTAACACGCCTATGCATTAGCATGGACCAGTGCACAGACTTTCTCATCACTCACCAGTGTGCACCATAAACTCTTAAATTGCTTGTTTTGCTGATAGCTGCAGCTGTGGGGAATCATTTTTGCTGATATATAGGATTTTAGAGGATTTTATTAGCTTGTTGAAATGAAACTGTAGTTGATATGAATAGCTTTGATATGAAACCAGGACCTGAAAGTAGAAGGACTTCAGTGTCTTGCCAAATATACATATTTGGCTCGGACTGCTCATGTGGTGACCATACACATGAAAAAGATAAGGAGAGTTAATATGTAGGTAGGATGGTGCCAACACTGGAAAGATGGTAGTCCCCTTAAGAAGAGAGAAAGAAAAACTATGCATCAAGATCCTATCTCTCACATTAAAGAGCAGTGCGCCTGGCTTATGACTTGTTTGATTTGGGCAGGTCGAGGAGTGACTATTTTAATCACTGATGTGAAGTACGAAAACGCTTATAGCTTGTTTTGTTCTGCTGTAGCTGTGTACAAGGTATGCTCACTAGCAAAGACTTCTAAAGTCCTTGTGTTTGTCTTCCATGGTCACCTCGATTCCTTAAAACAAAAGTTCTTGTTGTGATGGAAAGGAGCGACTCTGACCGCCCAGCAACATGCAATTTTCAGACTTGGGAAGACAGTCAGGATCCAGAGCAAAAGCTGTTGCTACAGACTTGTCAGCTCAAAGTATATTCTTGACTGAATGTTTTCCTGTCTTCCACCTGAGAGCTGTCAGAAAGGGCTGCAATTTTTCCAACTTTTATTTCCTGATGTCTTAAAATTTGTGTCAAAATCAGGAACATTCCTGCCACTTTCTTACAGATCACTTCAAATTTCAACAAGTCTAACCTTCTTTATGACGAAGCAAGCTCTTGACAGAGTAAAAGACTCAAATTGAATGTAATGAGCCTGAAAAAATTTATGTCTGTCCTGAAAACCTACTCCATTTTAATTTAATCATCTTTGATTGCTTTTTTCTTGATCTATGTATTTCCAATTTTTGGCATGGATTTTCTAATCTTGCAATCAAAGCCACGAAACATAGTTGACTTTGTTGTCTGTGACAAGTTCATGTTAATATTTTAGAACTTTTGGGCACAACAGTTCTATCAAAATTAATGCAATGTGTCCTCTAAAAAAAATTATCTGGAAGAAGAGATTCTGTGAGTCTTACTGTACAGCTTAAATTCTAACTTTCACATTTGATACTAAAATATACCTTAGAAAGTGCACTTTTCTAATGTATAGAAAAAAATATTTATCTCAAGCTTAGCTACTTCAGTGAAGGAACAGATACATTGATTTATTGACAACACTGGGTACTAAACTGATATACGCCCAAACAGCCACTGCAAACCTCTGAGAGGTTGCCAATGACAGCCACTTGTCTTTGATCATGGAAAGGGTGACCGAATGGCACAGTCACACCAGGCAGTATGTGTAAGTAGAGCTACCAAGCTATAATGTTAAAGACATTCTGTCCTGTTGGCATTCAGCACCTGGCTATATCAGCAGCAAAGTTTATTATTCTGCATATATGTGCAAGTACAGTGGAGTTTTTCTAAGTTACAGGTGTCTGACTCATATATCATTTGTTCTTATATGTGAATAAGAAAAAGCCATAGGAAGGATGACCTAGGGTTTGGCCACTAACTGTAAGTGCTCATAGCTATATTAGCCTGCTATAAATTCCACCTGCTGTTGTTTGTCATCTTTTTTGTGTTGTTACAAAGATTGACCAGTGAAAGCACTACATGAATGCCCCAGTGCATAGTTCCTCTTCAAGGCTGAAGACCTTTGAGAGATCCAGACAGACAAGTGAGACCATGGCAGTTTCCCCAGGGCCTCCTGTGTGTAGGCGGCCTCTTCTTGGTGAGTAGCAGAGAAAGGAGGCAGAATACTCGTTCTTTTCTGTCCTGGGAACCAGAGAATCCTTGTCCCAGAGTGACCCTAAGTGACAAGCGTGGCATTACAGAGCTCAGAAACATTGGGGGTCCATATGATTTCCATACAGGGAAGCACAGAGAAAAGAAGCTCCAGAATGACATCCAAATGGGCTTTCCTGGTCTAGTTCTATGCATTAAACAGTTCATACCTCTGAAAGATAAATTTGAGTTATTTACTAAACAATTTTATGAATTGCTTTGTTAATGATGCTGAATTATATACTGGGATTCCTATAAACACATACAAATTTCACCCTCCCACCCCCTCACCATGCTTTCACATCAATGGACTGTGTTGGTTAGCACCTGCCAGAGTTCTCTTGCATGAGAGGAATCTTTTGGAAAGTAATATAAAAACAGAGAAGAAAATAGAAAGAGTCTATGGACTGGAGAGCAGTCCTATTGATCTGGAGCTACGTGACTTTACAATATAAAGCAACAACAGCTTGGCATCATAGGGGACCTATTTGATAATTTTAAACATACAGCTGAAGGCTATTGTTCACAGGCTAGATGGATAAACAAAATAAGAGCAAAGGTCTAAATGTGGCCAGCTGTTAATCTGAATGCATAGAAATGACCATCACTGAAGAAAGACATGAGAGTATCACTGACAGCAGACAGATTCCTTCTGGTAGACCCAGGTGTCTCTTTGGGCTGTCTGAAACCCACAGAAAAGTCTGGGCCAAAGTGTCTTGGCTTTTTGCTAACATTTAGAAATCATGAGGTTTAATGAAGGTCTAATATAGTTTTGTTTAATATTCATTAAAAACCAAAAAGTCCCGTTGAAAGACCACATCTTAAGTGTATGATGTAAATGAGTCTGTGAGGTCTAAAGAAAATAACTACAGATGTTTCTTTTGTAAAAGATCCACAAGGATAAGGCCCAAAAAGCTGGCATATTAGTGTCTTGAAAGTAAAGCGATCACAGAGAAAAGGATCTCAGAAAGAAAAGTCCTGCATATACTCTGTAATATTTGCAGAGGTACTACCAGGAAACCTTCCAGAAAAGCATTTTCAAAACCTCAGAAATGCACTTTGCAAGAACTGAAGGGCTATGATAACATTCATGAAGATTAAGATATGGAGACTGTTGTGTTTTCAACTGATTATACCTAGGTAACTCAGCCTGTAATTTCCTACTTGCAAAGGATTATGATAATAATTGATGGTTGGTCCTAAAATATCAGGACAAAACAAAAAGAACTGGAGGTTGAGATAGAAGGGTAACAGTAAATAGTAAGGCAGAACATAGATAAATAAAGGCAGGCAAAGAACATTGCAAGAATAATGGATAAAAAGGACAGTTCAGTGCAAATAAATATAAAAGATTGATCAGTCAGCTGAATCTCTATCACATGTCTCAGAGCATATAAAATATGGAATGCAAAAAAAAGAATGTAGAGTAACTACTTGTTCCATTGATGAATGATGAGAAACTGCAAAGAGAAAAAAAAAAAAAATCTTACTGCTTCTACAGACTAGTAATGGATCAGAATCATTATATAAACCTTTATATTTCATAAAGTAGCACCAATACAGAAAATAGGAATAATACAATCCTGCAATTGTCATATATAAAATCCTGTAATCCTACATAACTAAAAGTGACGGAACAGAATAATAGTGGAACCAACAACAGAGTTGTGTCAATTATGAAAGAAGAATATACAAAGGGATGTGAATGTATCCCAGACAGAAACAGACAGCTTGCAAAGTCTGCAATTTACCAGCATGTTGGTGTGGAGAAATCACCAGAGAAAACACAATGGTACTGACATTAGAAGTCTCCTCTGATGAGAAAAAGCAGGGCAAGCTGGGTTAGGAACATAGGAGCTGCCACAGCAAATTAAGTCAGTAATTCATTTGTTCTATTATCCTGTCTTTGACAGGGAGCAGCTATCAGTGCTTCAGAGAATAGAGAAAAATATTAAAATGCATACAGTTCTGGAATGACCATCTCATTGGTGAAATTTTTTCTCTATCTCTATTGATTAGAGGTTGGCTTGTCATCTAGAGGTTTAATCTTATGACAGCAGTCAAGGAAACACTTTAAATATAACAGCAAATACTGAACTTTACTCACATCTATATTTTTACTTATAAGTATGTACAAAAATGCCTGTCAAAATAAAAACAGCTGCAGAGCTAGAAGGGAGAGATTGTACCCCAGGCATCAAAGGATTTTATTATGCTTTTAAGGCTGGCTGAGAAGCTGTGGTAACACTCCCCATTCTTCAGCCTGTTGATTTATATGTGGAAGTTCTATGTTGGACCAGAAATATCCACAGTTTAATTAAAGTCATGTAAAATAAAAAAATCTTCCTCTTTGACACTTGGTTGCTGAAGAACAAACAATTTCAGAAGTGGAATTCTAAAAAACACCCCAAACCCTTAAGCGAGTCTTAATAATTTGCTACGACGATTGACAGATTTAAGAACACATTGACTTTTTGCACGGCCACCTTGCCATTACCTCTCCATTTTGTTTGTTCTGGGCCTTAGGGATTTTACACTTACTTCCCCAAAAGCTTTAAGCAGGTATTTTTAAGCTCTGGTGACTGCTTCCAAGCTGTCAGTCATTTGAAATTCACTTGCTTGCCCTTCCTAGTCCTCTTCCATCCTATACGTAAGATGGTTTTATATATGCCAGACAAAGAGAACGCTCCTTTTTTTCAGTCCCATATGCCTTGACATCTCAATACAGAACAATTCAGGGATCCCAAGTGGGTGCTGAAGGAACTGGTGATGGCATCAGTATGCCTGGGTCAGCACAGTGGTGTCCTTGCCTAATCAGCTACCCTGAGATGAAGGGCTAAGCAGCCTTGGAGCAACGTTTCAGTAAAGCAGCCTTATTTATTCCAGGACCTGTGTAGCATCTGGATATTGTTCTTGTCTGGGCTGAGGAGCCATCCCCTTGGCAGTTCAGAAAAAATGGGGCCTCAAATACTCTGAAAGTGTAATAAGCATCAAACCAGCATACTCTGGTACAGAATATGATTGTAAAGTGCAAACCCACTAATGTATGTCCTCCTATTGGCCTCACTTAAATGTACACATTCATCCTGCAGTAGATCTCAGACAGTATATTAGACACAAATGCAAACATCATCCTGGCAGACTGTGTGAACATCAAGAAGCTAATGAATCCTAGGAAGTAAAATGATAACGTAGCAAGGATTTTGTTTCTACACTACCTGAGTGATGGTAGGCTCAAGATGCTTTTTGTCACCAAATGTAGGTGGTTATTCTTTGGAAAGATCTTTGCATTTGCTCTTTAGAGAAGCCACAGTGGATTTAGGAGAATTTCCTAGAACAGATCTTGTTACTGATGTTGGTGCTTGAGAATTTCTTAAAAATGTCTTCATGTTTTCACTAAAAAAATAAAAGTTCATGAGAATCATGCAAAGAAGAAAGAAAGGTCTGAACAGCATGTTTTTTCTTTAAATCATGCAGCAGACCATGGAAATATATAAAGAGAAAACAGCAAATGTAGGAAAAAGACTATTCTAATGCTGTCTGTCTATTCCAGTACCCATCTGCTAATAGCAGATGCCAAATGAAGATTAAAAAATCCAAAGAAGTATACGGAGATATGCCTTCAGTACTCTCCTAAACACACAATCATCAGTATAGAAATCTTCTGAACCAAAAAGTGTATTTAAATCACCATGTTTAATAACCATTAGGACAAGAGGAAATGGCCTCAAGTTGCACCAGGGGAGGTTTACATTGGATATTAGGAAAAATTTATTTACTGCAAGAGTGGTTAAACACTGGAACAGGCTGCCCAGGGAAGTGGTTGAGTCACCATCCCTGGAGGTATTTAAAAGACGTGTAGATGCGGCGCTTAGGGACATGGTTTAGTGGGCATGGTGGTGTTGGGTTGATGGTTGGACTCGATGATCTTAGAGGTCTCTTCCAACCTTAATGATTCTATGATTCTATGATTCATTATTATAGTTAAGAATATGTATATTTTACCTATTCTATTTCTTGGCTTCTACTCTCTTGTATGTTGAGTGAAAACCTGCTTGCTCTGTTAGGTTTAAACTTGCTTACTATTAATTTTATTAGGTACCCTTGCTTTTATTAGAAAGAACAGTAAGTACTTCTTTCTTTGCCTTCTGTATATTTTTATGAATTTATAGATCTTTAACATACTCTGTTTTCCACTGTATGTTTCCAAGCTGGAGAATTTGAGTCTACGTAGCTTCTTCTCAAGCAGAAGTTGTTTAGTACCTCTGATTTACCATTTTGTTCTTTTTATCTTTTCTAATTTTACTACATTCTTTTGGAAAGACAACAAGAATCACCTACAATTTAAAAAAATGTAGATTTATTTAGTAGTATGAAAGAATTTTCGTGGTGTTTTGAGTTGCCGTGTTTATTGCTGGGGAGCCTTAAGCTTGGTATTTTCAGCAAGATCTTGACAATGAGTTTCTAGATTCTCTTTCCAAATCATAACAGATCTCTTAGAGCTTATTGCAGTGAAAGGATAATTAAGCTTTCTTTTCTCTCATGTGTACAATGAAGCCCCCCAGCATGAAAGAAGGCGTTCCTCTCTGTAGAAGATTTTTTTGGAAATCCTTTTTGTGTTCCTTACAGTACCTGGCTCTGGCTTGACCCATGAGTGGTCCATGCAGTGCTCTAGCAGATCTTGAGGGTTGTGAAACCCACAGGGTCACTGTGACAGACTGAAAATTAGAGAAGCTCCTGAGGGAGAGCTACTTTTTTGCTGAAGATTACTGTAACCCTCAACAATCTCTAAACAGAATACAGAAAGCACAAAAATGGCTCGCTTTCTCTTCATAAGCCTTTGCAATGAATTTAACTCTAACAGAACTGAGGACTTACAGCTTTATGGCAAATAAAAAAAAAAATTAGAAGAAGGTATCCTCCACTGCAAATATTTCTGGGTCCAATTCATTAGATGCCTCTAAGTAAAAAATTTTTTCAGTCCATTGATAATATTCCTGTTTATGTGAATTGCTTTATTCTTTGTTTTACGTTTCCGTAATTTTATTGGACAAAGAGTTATCAGACTAAGGAAAGCTCAGGTATTTCTTATATTGGTGCATTTTAAATATTACTAATGTAAATGTTAAGATGTAAATATTAAGATGTAAATATTAAGATGGTTCATGGAATCTGTGCATTATGGAAATTACATTAATGTAAAAAAAAAATCCACTAAAGAAATTCTACCCAGCAGAGAAAGCATAAATAGCTGCTCCTACTTTTACTCACTTTTTATCTCCCCTCACTGAATACAGTACAGGGAAGCATGTAAAAGTGGAAGACTTGTCATGCAGGTGGAATTTTTTTTTATATTAAACTTTATACAGAAAGTCCCTTAGTTTAAATTTCTGAGCTTGTTATATTTTGTCCATGGTCCTCCAGCTGGGCTTTTGAGCACATGGAGATTGTTAGCCAGTCACTTCAGAAGCAGCTGAAGCACCCACCATGAAGGAACTTGGGAAGATATCAGGAGGCACTGTATGAATGGGGAGAGCAAAACTAACTAGAGTAACTGTGCAGGGAGCTACAGATGTGATTAAAGTCCTACTGTACACAGCACAATTTAATTTTAACCATATCTGAGGTTATAGTAATACTAGAACTTCTGTAGGTTTTCAGATGTATTAGAGACAATATTGAAGAATCCAAGCATCAAATAAGTGAAGAATATTTAATATTTTTTTATTTTGCTCAAATCTGACAATGGAAGGATCAATATCCTTGTTAGTGATCACACTGCAAAGGCTTTGAAGAGTACGCAGGAAAACAAATTTCAATGTGTGTACCTTGTAATGAACAGTACGTTCATGCTAACATCTCATCAGAGATGAGAATGATGGCGATGTCAAGTTTTGAAATGCAGACATGGAAGAGGAAAAATGACTCCCACAGATGGGGAACTCGTCTAACACAGTCAGAAGTTGAGAAACTTTTTCTTCTAAAAGCTTTTGAAAATGTATCCATCATCTCAGGGCTTAGGGAAAAATTGGATTTCAGTCTCTCATTTTCAGGCCAAGAAGGACCTTCACCAATGACAGAAGTTAGCTCAGGCTGTTCATGGATGGAGTGAGAACACAGTTTTGTTTACTAAGGCCTAAAAGCTTTCTTTAGCTCACAAGTGGATAGGCTCTGTGATATTTTTCTCTGTATAAGCCTGTATAAAAATGTCTAGGTTCTTCTTACTATTTCCAACTTGGAAACTTTCAGAATTGTTCTTGATGTTATACACAAAGAGTATGTCCATTACTGTTAAGTAATGGACAAAGCCACATTACTTGATTCTCTTAAGTTTGATGGATAGACTTTCTGTTTCAAGAACAAGATAATACCTTCAGTGGCAACTTGTCATCCATTTAAATGTTTCTGTGATTCTACTCCACTTCTCTTTATAGAGAGGTTTTTTACAGATATGCCAGAGTTGCATCTCATTAATGATTCTGTTAAGATGGAATAAAAAAATACATGGAACTCATGACCCAGTTTTCATTCTATTCAGACTGTTTATGCTGTTCTCATCATAACTGGGGCTTATAAGCCTTAGGTACTCCTTCACAAATCTCTTCTTATTGCTGCAGAAAAGTCTGAGTTCATATTCAACAGTAGAGCCAATGAGCATATCAACCTCTGAACTTCTTACAAAAGTTTAGTTTCAAACTTGGGTGTTTAAGAAAGAGGAAATCCTTGGGGAAGATTAGGCATTAATTAGGAAAATCTGAGGGTCCATTGCATTTGACAACAATGTGTGTAAAATCTTCTATGTTTCTTCTCACTAACTGTAGATTTTTGGCTTGGTTGTTAATTATGTGGGTGTGCTTTTATCAGCAAGGGAAAAATGGCTTGGCTGTAGAGGAAAACTGACTACACAAAGTGGAGTTCAATGCAGAAGTAAAAAAAGTTTAAAAGTGTGGTTAAAAGGTTTGTTTCTACTGGCTGCTGTCAGTGACAGCTACTACTTTTAATGATGCTAAGTGCAACATTGTTAGAATTGTAATTTTCAAGTTGAAGATAATCCCTAAACATCTTTCAAAATTTAGATGGCCTTGTAGCCTCTTAGGCTTGCTGACAAACACAACCACTCCAGAGACAGCGAAAAGTCTCATGTCAGGGGGCAGCAAGCATGACTTAAACCTGTAATCGAAATTTTATGTAATTAGAGAAACATACAAAAAGTCCAAAGCCATTTCAGTAAAATGTTACATGTCACTAACTTCACAGTTATCTAGCTGTCTCACTAGGAAGTAGATGGAAGTAATCTTCTAGCTACGGCTGTTCCAGTGGAAAATGTGGTCTGTACTAGAAAGAGACTCACCATTTTATGTGTACATGCCCAGCAGAGTAGTTTGGGAGACTCCTCCTGAGCTATGTTAAGCTAAATCAATTTGGATTAGATCAAATAGTTCAAACAATTGGATTAAGTTGCTGGATTTTGCTTGAAGTGAATAAAGCAGGATCCACAGAAACAGCCCCTCCAGCAGATCAAATCTAGATTCTGTGTATTGATGGAGAACTGGTGGCTGCAACGTCTTCTGCAAGCATGGCTGGACCCTGTGTAAACTTCTTAATGTTACCTCCATTTATGAATACTACACTTTAGATTTTTTTTTGTATTTGTGTTAACATTTTGGAAATAAAATACATGCATTCGGGAAAAAAAATAAATTGCTATATGGTACCTGTTACATTAGACTAGCTGAATTTAGGTTGTTCTAAATGAATGGCTATTAATTTTACATACCCCACTACACACTGATCTATTTCAAGGCTGCTCAGAATGAAATTAAAGATTTAAGAAACATTTACTATTCTTCCACTGCATTTCTTGTTCTCATTTCTTTTATGAAGGTTCTTTACTTTGTATTGTCTCTTAGAAGCTTCAGGAAATATTTATCCTGAAATGTAAATAAAAAACCCCAAACAAACCAACTGTGGGCTTGGTTTTCAACTGCTGCAAATCAGGCTAACTTCACCAGAACAGAAAGAACGTTAACATGAATTCTTCACATGGGTGGGATATCTCTTGGTGATAGGAAAACTGATTGCACCCTTCTCCTACCTTTAACCCATTTGTTTCAAAAATCCAAACATTTGTTTATTTTTTTCTGGATAAGCAGATCTAGGAATCTTTTCTCCCCCCCTCTTCTGGGATATATTTTTTGAATCTGTTTGTTCACACAATATATTTGCAAAAATTAACAGAAAATTTAGATGAATGAATAGCTGCAGTCTGCAAAGAGGATGACTGTGGAACAACACCTGCTTTTAGTCAGCATATAATAAAGAGCAATTTCTTTCTTTTTTTTTTTTTTTTAAAAACCCACACCTATTCCATGTTTTCATGAAGTGGCTGCCATCTCTGGAACAGGGACCTTTATCTTTCCTCGAGATCTGTCCTACTAACAGTTTCAGAGTCTAGTAGTAAGACATTTCAGCTGACTTAAAGTGACAGATGATTCTAGCTGATTTCACAGTAAGCTCAAGGTTGAATTAGGGACAGGCATCTGGTCACAGTCATTGCAGATGAGGAGTGGAGAGGGCTTTCTTCCCCTCGTAACTTTACAGGCTGCCTTGCTAAGAAGAGAGCCTAGGCTGAAGTTTATCTTTTGTTGCTAAGCTCCTTAGAAAAGGAAAGGTGAGTGTGAATGAAAGGTATGATGACTCATCTCTAATCTCTCTGGTTTGTAATTAACAGCATTTAAAAATATGGATCAGTACAGCTACCTCTTTACACAGTGTAGACTGGCCTTGCTCTCTGCCAGTCCAGAAAATGATTGCCACAAACACCGTTAAAAAAAAAAGGAAAGATCTCAGTACTAGTGCGTCAGCCCTTTATTTGGGAGCAGGGAGAGAGCTCATCTTCGTTTTAAGAAATGTCCTTCTATATTTTTTTTCCACTGTGTGTACTGCCTTTTTCCTCCTTTACTAAGCAATTGCAGGTAATTCTTCTGCTCTTTTTTCCAGAGAAATCCACAGTCTTCACCCAGCTTTGAACCCAAAACTCATTGCCCTGAAGATGCTGCCTTCCGTGTTTGGAGACTGGGATTTAAGAGTATCCTAAGAGTGTTCATGGGAGGAGAAAACAAAATGGACATCAGAGGATGGAGAAAGTGTCCTACATCTCTGACAGCCTCCTTCTGCCTCGTTGTTGCTACTTCTCTTTGTCCTCAGCGGGCTTTTGAACCTCTGTTGGGAGCCCTTCCCTTCTGCCCTGGACACTTGAAGGAACTTCTGATAATCCACCTAGTTCTTTTGAGACAATAATATTTTCTAAGTTGGCATCTGGAAAACCCTCATGGCAGAGACCTTATTAGGTGATGAATAGATTGACCCCTCAACAAGTTGTACATGTAATACTTGCAAAGCATTAGGGCAAACAAGAAAAGATAGCACAAGTTAATTTGTTAGCACAATAGCTAGTAACGACACCATGTACCTATTGCACTTGAGTGTAATACGTTATATGAAGATGATAATAATATATGGATCTCAGTAAAACTTAATTGGGCCCCAGATATGGTGATATTTCTCCTTAGATTTTACAACGTATAAGGCAATAGCACCTCTCAGTTTACAGATACTACCAAAGGAAGGTGTGTAATATATGACCATACTCAGTTTCGATAGATTTTATGAGAAGCTGAAACTGTAAACTCAACATAGAGAGCTAAACATTTCAGTAAAAGTCTCTGGATGGGTCAACAAGGTATACATTGTAAACCTGTTTTCAGCTATTAACTTCAGCTCATGGAGAATATCCTGTTGTTTATATCACTGCCAAAGCTTGCTCCATAGCTGTTATGAAAGCAGTTTTTGCTACTGTTATCAGCACTTCAACATAGTCACATTAATGGCCCTGTGCAGGAGATATTACTGTAATATGTGAAATGCAGATTTTTTTTTTTTTTGGTGGTGGTGCTTTGTGTCAAAAATATGGGAAAAATAATTGCACTGCTGAAATTGGTGATATACAGTTATGATACTTTTAATTAAAAGCAAAAAAGAAGAGAGACACTGGGTAATAGGATATTATTTTCTCCCCTTTTAATGGGATTTTAAATGAAAATTTAAATGAAAATTTAAAAATTTAAAACTGAAGCACAATGTCACTTAATAGTAATAATCTGTCTTTATATTAAGAAATATATTGGAAAAAAATGCAGTGCCATTTTCAGATATTTTTCATTTTATAATATTGCAACACAATACTAGACTAGAGCCATAACAGTGATTTTACAGGAATTACAAAAGAAAAGTGGAAAAAATGTAGGTTCACCATTTGAACCAGACACATTTACACATTTGTTCAAGCTTCAACGAGTTTACAGGTGAGGTCTATTACCTTTGACATCTTCTTTGAATATAGGATTGCATCTGTTTTCTGGGCTTGTGTTTGTTTAATGCGTATTTCAAGAACATGGCCAACCGTGCTGCTGAATCAGGCCCAAAGTTTTCAGCAGCTTGCAGGAAAACACCCTCACTAACAACAGAACTCATTCCCAACAACACCCGCAGAGATGGCAGGGAAATGTCCTGTGTTGAAGGGTGGCTTTTGCAACTGGCTATTTGTACCTGGAAGGCAAATAAACACACAGGACTTAGAAAAAGTGGTGTGAGTTGGATGACCTTATCCTTAATTCAGCATAATTCTTGAGCTTCAAGAAGCATTAAGAGCTTTACCTTGATAATCAGGTTTGGCATATTGACATCCAATACCTCTTTTTCTTTTGCTTGACTGACACTCCTGCCCTCATAACAGACTGTCGTTAATCCAGTTCTTCATCATCTGTAATGCATAGTATATATACAAAAGCAGGGAAAAAACTGAAATATGGGACTATATGTAGAAGAGCTTGAGAAACAGCACATCTTAGATTAAACGGGTCATTTATAAACTCTCTTAAGAGTACAATTAATAATTCTTCTCTGGAGCATATGCATTTCTGAAACAAAGGTAGGATGAAACTTGTTTGTTAGAATAACTCCCAATACCTGTCTTTTTGTAAGAACTGGTAAGTCACAGGTGTGCTGTGGATGTTATGTGCTTATGCCTTTGGGACAAGGGTATGGAGTTTCATAATGTAAATTAGTCTGTTAAGTTCAGACAAATAGACACTGCCCACATGTGCAGAAGAGGTTCTCCTTTAGTAGTGCTGTGTGAAGAGAAGCATATGTCAAGAGAGGTCCAGAAAAAAATGTATTAATTTACATGAATATGGAGAAAAAGAAAAGCAGCACATGAAAATATTTCATTAAAGAAGAGGTACATTTATGTACTTTTTGGTCCAGCTTCTGTAATTGAAAAATACCGGAAAAAATATTTTTCTTTCCTTTTTGAAATTTAATGAGCTCTGCTCACAGGCAGAAACATTCAAATGTAATGCAATATTTCTCAGTTTCAAAATACTGGAAACTTACTCTCATAACCATGAACGTTTGTCAAATGAGAAAGAGCAGTTTGACACAGAGAAGAAAAGAGCATTCCTCTGAGCTCTCCATAGCAAATCTGAGAGCTGAGAAACCTGGATAGCTTAGAAAAGATTCAAACACGCATCAAAAATGAAGTTCCTCCTTTGAACTGAACCCTGCTAGTTGAGTTTCAGAAGTGCTTATGACATCTACAAGACTCTAGCAAAAGACCGAATGACAAGGAAGAAGATGTACAGCTGAAATGCTGTTTTTTATGCAAGGGAGAGCTGCAGAGTACAGTTCCTGAGAGCAACAACAACAAAAACCCCACAGTTTTTGTTTGTGTTACAAATAAAAACTAGAAATGTTCTATGCCTTCCTTTCAGTGGGTTGTCACAAGATAAACTGCTCCCACTGATGTCAGCTGAAAAGTCACTTAGTTGCTTTATCTTTTGGTAAACTTTGCATTTTGGTTGAGCCAGAATGAGCACTAGATCAAGCAGACTTATCTGTTCATTTAAGAATGGAGAATGTAGGCACATTCCTAAGATCACCATTGTTTTTCAAGTTGTCTTGATTTACTAAAATCAAACTCTAGATGAATATCAGGCAGAAGTACCTGCCACTTAAGCTCAGAGCTAGAACTATTGAATTCCACATTGTATAAAGTGAATTACATTATTTTTTCCATTTTGGTTGGAATAAATTTCTCTCAGGAAATTTATGTTTGTGTATGTTGCGTCAAATTTCTTATCTTGACAAAAACCCCAAACATCTATTGCAAAAGAACTTATGTAAACATTCTGCTTTGGCAATTTTAAAAATTAAATGTCTCCAGTTCTATTGTGGAAGGAGTTTTAAAACATGAAAGTCTTTAAAAATCCACAAAGTGAAACACTCAATGATTAAAACAAGGTGTTTTGAATTATTGTAACATTGTTTCCTTTGCATATTCTCACTTCATGAAAATGTGAGATTTTTCTTTTTATCTTGTGCTAAAGATGTGAGAAGTACAAAACAGGACATGGGCAAATAACGGAAATCTTGAAAATTGTAACAAGATGGAAAATCAGATTTCTGTTCAGTTCTACAGAAAGAATTAAATAGCTATGAAAATCATGTCAGATTACATGTGATGATGAAAGGATGATACACTGTTTCAGTGCACCTAGAGAATTGTTTGCCATCCAGAAGTTCAACCTGGTGCATAAAATAATGCAGACATCCAGGCTCTGTGGTGTGCTTTTCTGCTAACTGGATCTATGAACAGATGGATCTATAGTTCATGGAACATGCCTTGAAAAGCTAGAGGACAGTGTCATTTTTGTGTCATGGGAGAAGCTGAATAAGGTAAAATTACATTCATGGAATCACAGAATCATAGAACCACAGAAGGGTTGAGGTTGGAAGGGACCTTTGGAAGTCATCTGGTCCAACCCCCTGCTCAAGCAGGGCCACCTAGAGCCAGTTGCCCAGGACTGTATCTAGATGGTTTTTTAATATCTCCAAGGATGGAGACTCCACAGCCTCCCTGGGCAACCTGTGCCAGTGGTCAGTCACCCTTACAGCCAAAAAGTGTTTCCTGATGTTCAGAGGGACTCTCCTGTGTTTCAGTTTGTGCTCATTGCCTCTGGTCCTGTCACTGGGCACGACTGAAAAGAGCCTGGCTCCCGTCTTCTTTGCACCCTCCCTTCAGGTATTTATATGCATTAATAAGATCCCCCCTGAGCCTTCTCCAGGCTGAACAGTCCCAGCTGTTTCAGCCTTTCCTGATAGGAGAGATTCTCTAGTCCCTTAATCGTCTTCGTGGCCCTTCGCTGGACTCCCTCCAGTAGCTCCATGTCTCTCTTGTACTGGGGAGCCTGGACCTGGACACAGAACTCCATGTGTGGCCTCACCAGTGCTGAGGGCAAGGATCTCCTCCCTCAACCTGCTGGCAATATTTGCCTAATGCAGCCCAGGATCCCATTTGCTTTTTTTCTGCAGGGACACATTGCTGGCTCATGTTCAACTTGGTGTCCACCAAGATCTCCAGGTTCTTTCCTGCCAAGCTGCTTTGCAGCTGGGTGGCCCTCAGCATATACTGGTGTCTGGGGTTGTTATTCCCCAGGTGCATTCAGATCTGTTGAAAACTTAGGAAGTTGATGACATTGCCAATATTTGACATGAAAGAAAGGGGATTTCATAATGGTTTTATTCTTTCATTCTCAGAAGTGGGCACTGTTATTTTCTGTTAAATTTTGACTTAACCCTGGGATGTGTATCAGGCTCAAGAAGAAGAAAATACCAGTTAAAAATAGCTCTACTATTCAGACAAAAAGGACTCACCAATGGTAATTGTTTTACTTACCAGTCAGTCAGTGTGACAAGGAAATTTTTCACTCCTGTTCAGAGCTATTCCTTCCTCTTGCGTTGATGATGACACTTGCATCCATGCTGAATATCGTGTTATTCTGCACTGCTTCCAATGGGGCTGCAGGTGGAGGCACTTGGCTGGACTGCCATGTATATTATTAGGGCACCTGCTGGCATGGGGACTAACCAAGGTGATGTAGGGCTAACACTGGTCTTCTAACATATAAGCACAGACTGAGATTAAGTTTGATTTACAAACAAGTGATTTACTAACAACATGTGAGAGTTCTGGCAAACCTGGGAATTAATCCAGATTGCTAAGGTAACCACTTTTTTCTCAGTTTTAATGTTGCTTTACTACTGCAGTTGAAAGTGTTGTTATGTCCTTATGCTCATCTTCCTCCTTACACTTTAGCATTCATTTTGTTGCATTTTACTTTCCTTGCAATGTTATCTGTATGTTAAGACAAAGGAATCACAACATATTTTAAACAATCTAAAAATCCATTTTCTTCACTCTGAAAAAAGATAAATGTGAATGAAAAACCTTTGTAACATTTCCTCTTTCCCAAAAGGTTTTGTTTACAAGTGGCTTTTCACTACTGTTTTATTTTTCAAAAGCAAATATTGTAACTGCTTAACTCTGAGACAAACTTTCTTCCTCTTCACTGCTTTGAGGAGCTGAAACTGAAAAAAAGAAAGGAGTGCTCATGCTCTTTGGAGAAATTGAATTCATATCGGAAGAAGGGCTATGTGCAGCTCAAAATGTTATCCTACAGAGGAAGATGTCCATGGGATAGGCAACAGTCACAGTAAAAATCACACAGCCATAAAAATAGTAAATTGATGACTGCTAGAACAAAGCTCTACTACATGCTTCACCCTTCTGGTTAATGAAAACTTCTGAAATCTGAATTGGACCATCAGGAACCACTTAGCATATCAGTGTGTTTTGATAGAAAACACTATCAATGAGCATTTTTTTATCATCTCAGGTTATTAATTGTCAGGGTGTGATTTTAACCCCCCATTCTAATATTAGTGTCCTGGTTTCGGCAGGGATAGAGTTAATTTCCTTCCTAGTAGCTGGTACAGTGCTGTGCTTTGGATTTAGGGTGAGAACAATGTTGATAACACACCGATGTTTTAGTTGTTGCTGAGCAGTGCCTACACTAATCAAGGACTTTTCAGTTTCTCGTGCTCTACCAACTGAGAAGGCTGGAGGGGCACAAGAAGCTGGGAGGGGGCACAGCCGGGACAGCTGACCCAAACTGGCCAATGGGATATTCCATACCATGTGACGTCATGCTCAGTATATAAAGCTGGGGGAAGAAGAAGGAAGGGGGGGACGTTTGGAGTGATGGCGTTTGTCTTCCCAAGTAACCGTTACGCGTGATGGAGCCCTGCTTTCCTGGAGATGGCTGAACACCTGCCTGCCCATGGGAAGTAGTGAATGAATTCCTTGTTTTGCTTTGCTTGCGTGCGCGGCTTTTGCTTTACCTGTTAAACTGTCCTTATCTCAACCCACGAGTTTTCTCACTTTTACCCTTCCAATTCTCTCCCCCATCCCACTGCGGGGTGAGTGAGCGAGCGGCTGTGGGGTGCTCAGTTGCCAACTGAGGTTAAACCATGACAATTGGCTGTAGGTATAGCCTATATTTCATTTAGATCTAGGGAGCAAGAAAATAAATGTTTGGGGGCCACTTCCCTGAATCAAATTTCCTTGTGTTTTTCCATTATGGTAGTATAATTATTTGTACTTTCTACAAAATGGGTGCAAATGCTGTCACATCTGAATTCTCCACCCCCTATGCCTCAGCGTCCTTTATCTCTGATTTTGTGTTTGTGTGTGAAATTCATGTAGCATCCTTCCTGACAGAGCTGCGGTCCTCTTTTTTCCCCCATGATCCAGTCTGTGGGGAGTTGTGGGGCAGCAAAGATCCCTTACTGATGGCATGGATTAAGAAAAAGGTTGAAAGGGTTGCTAAGGACAAGTGTGAGTTGCACACACAATGCAAGGACATGGAAGAATCAGGCTTAGCTATCAAAAAGGAAATGGATTGCAGTGTTTTGCCCCAAATACAGTAACGAAACTAAAGAGTACATCCCTGCCTAAGTGGTTTTATACATTGAACAACAGGGTTGAAAACAGGGTCATTCACCTTCTTAGTTTCCCCTCAGTTCCTCAGATATTTGTTGCCACCTCTCACAGTTGCAAATCTGCAGCCAGTCCTGTTGTCTATCAACTTCACATGTCACGTTATATGACTTGACTCAAGACAATATTGACAGCTGCCACAGAATGAGATTAGGAAAAATCATTTGGGTGTGATGAAAAGAACATGTTAACATATAATCAGGATGGAACTATCTTCTTCTTAAAGTGCAAAACCCAGAGTGAAAGCAGAAATCTTTGGGCTAGCATATGTGATCTTAGAATTGACTATATTCACCTCTAATGAAAACGGTATGCTCTTCTCAGCACAAAATGCCAGTGTTTATAGTTCAGGTATACGAACAACCCATATATCACTGCCACTGCTGAGGACAAGAGACAGACAGCTAAGTACCTATTTATCCAACCTGTTGGAAGCTTGTTACAAGGATCTATGGAGAGAAGGAAAATTGTAGGCAGGTTTGGAAGCAGGAGGACAGTGGATGTTCAATCTCTGCTATTCTGTGCCTGGGGTTCATTCTCTAGAAGAGCTGGAACTGCTTATTCTTGATTAATTGGTGTCACAGAATGGGTGACAAGAGGAGGCTGTATTCTTGCAGTGTTTATCATTCACCTTTTGTAGAAGCTATAGGCAGTCATAAAAAATGAGTATAGGAAATCTGTGAATTATTCTATTGCTTGCAGAAAAAGTTCGATGTGCACACCAAGCCATTGCTTACCTGTTGGCAGGATTTCCTTCTGAAACCAGTGGTTCTCTGTGGGTCCCTGTGGGTTTCTTGGGAATATGTGTCAGCAGCCATCGATTACAGTGTTTTTCATCTCACTGTTAGCTGTCACAGGGACAAGTGGCCAGACAGAACCTGCCAGGCCACTGGGACTCCTTCCTCTGCCGACACTGTTCAACATAACCTTCATCATGAAAATGTTTCTTTCTCTCCCCTGGCAACTCCGGTTGGGAGGATCTGCAGGGATATTTGCAGAGTGGTCAGGCACAGGACAGGGTGCAGCCACAGCACCACTGCTGCATAGCTCTGGCAGGGGCCAGCACGAGACCCTCAGCTTGCAAGCAGCTCCTGAGGGAAGAAGGGGCAGGTCCTGTTCACGGCTTGCTTTAGAGCAGCTCTTGTCAGCCCAGGAGCCGTCCTTGGGCCCAGTCAGCTAAATTAGAAGCCAGAAGGTGCTGGGGGCTGTGACACATACTTACAGCCTAAATTTATTCATATATGGTTACACTTGCGGGTTCTCAAGACAGCACTGTTTTTCAACTTACTCAGCCCTTCTTTTTTTCCTGGTGTTTAGCTACCCCATCAGCTATATTTGTAGAGAGTAATAATACTTCCAGTTGCCTTATTTTTACTAGACTGCATGGTACAGATTTTTTCAGTCTCCTTTCATACAAAAGGCTGTCCATTTCTTGAATTTTCTTAGCAGCTGGTCTGTGTAGTTGTTACAGTATGAAGTAATTTTTTGGTGTGGGTGACTAAAATTGAACACAATACTCCATCCTCAATATTGTCCTCATTATGCTGGAACTACATCCCTGAATTTTAGGGTTTGGAAGTAAATAGCTGTCTTTGCTGACTGCAGATCACACTACACAGTGCAGTGTAGCTCAGACTCAAAATCTAAATATGTTTATAGAATAGAAGAAGAAAATCAGTTGGCACTGAGTAATGTGGAAGGTTTGTCAACTTGCTGTTCTTGTAGGATGTTTACATGCTTTAATTATACAGATAGAAACAATCAGTAAGAAAGATTTTCATAATTTGTGGTAGGTAAGTAAGTTTCACCTGTTTTCCATTCAACCACCTCAGAGATGCAGGTATGTATGCTTTTATTGACACAGTATTGGGTTTGCTGCACTATGTTTAGCTTTAGTCGGTCTGATGCGACCATCTGAAAATTGATTTGGAAGGAACTTCCCATAATGATGTGTTATTTGAATATCTAGTGGGATAAACAAGCAGATACCACCCATATCCTATGCAAGCGGTCATTTTCTCTATTATTCAAATGAACCCAGTGAATTAAATAAATCAATTTTTTTCTCCAAAGCATTACGGATGCTTTTCACATTGCCCATTTTCTTTAGGCTTATAATTATTATTTTCAGTATCTGTATCCCAAACATTTTCTAATAAAGTACATACATCAATGTAGTAGTGCACAGCAATATGTGGTATGCACACCACCATTCTTGTATGACTGCTATAATATATACACAAAACAGCAATTTGTGAAAAAGCGCAGCAAGCCAAACAAACATTTAATCATAAGTATGATACTGAAAGGAGAAAATAGAGAACTAAAACATCAGCACAAGTTAACATGTTGTTGATATAGAGAGAAACCAAAAATTCAGATCAAGGCTCAAGCATGTTTGAAAGGGAAAAGTAAGCACAACTGAGTATAAAGGAAATTCAGAAATGTCTTGTACTACTTCATCTCTGGGAGCAACGCAGAGATGGAAAGAAAAAGAAAGACAAAAGAGCTGGAGCAGGTTTGAAAAAGGAAGAAAGATTAAACTAGACAGAAGCAAGTGTGGAGAAGTTACAGCGGAATGAAAGAAAATGATGACACTCTATCAAAGGAAAATGGAGGTACAATCTAAAGTAAGTTTTCCTTCAGAATGAAAGAGGTGACTGCTACTCCATGCAGATAATTTACATTTCAGTTACTCCAAACCAGTAGAGAAGTATTATCCACTTGCAGATCTATGTCCCTGGGAGATTTTTTTTCCTCTTCTATGTCTTTCTTGGTCATGTGTAGTATATTTTTCTGCGGAGACTTCTGAAGATTTGGGTTATGTTAAGTCAGTTCTGGAAAGTAAAATAGGAATAGATGAAGGAAGTGTTACATATACATTGTAAATAAGTGTCCAAGACGAGTTCCTTTAAATAACATCTGTTTCTGCCTCCAATCTCCAGCACTGAGCACTGCAAACCTGTGCATTTATTTGATGTATAGAATAGTTAGAGAAGGAGAGACTTACTACTGCTCTTGAGAAATAAAGTGTACCACAAGGACCACCTGCATATGAGACAGCTAGCTTTTAGCAAGACAGGGAATTTGGAGGAATTTGTTCATCGTGACTACTGCAGGAACATGCTGCCTGTCACTGTAGCAAGCAACATGAAGAAGGAATAAGCTCCCTCTGAATACCGTGCCTATTAAAAAAGTTGGCTCTATGCATGAAGGTGACGTTCCCTCACTTTTTCCTCATCTTCCTTCTGATGTCATTATTAAAATAGTGGAGGATATTTATGAGAAATAAATGTTAGTTTCCAGATCTTCCCCTGGACAGAAGTATGGAGGCAGGATAACAATCTGAAGTTGGTGAGATAGAAGGGATCAGTTTGGGAGACAGAAATTGCAAAATTGTTGAATTTGATGGAGAGAGTGAAGAAAGAGAAGTGTATTGCACTGAGCCATATTTTTTTAATATATACCATCACATTTTCATGGTATTTTGTTTTATTCTCTGTTATTTCATTTCCTTTCAGCTAGTTGCTCAGAAGGCTGAGATGTGTAATTATCTTTAAATACTGAGTCCTCAAAATCCTATTTAATAGGCAACTACCAGTAGAGAGACACTGAAGTCTGTTGACATCTCAAACGCTCTAAATGTATATATATATACAAATCTAATTCTAAGTATATAGATTTCTTAATCCTTAGCAGCACAGAAGAGCTAGGTATGGAATTAATATCTTTGTGCTATGGCTAAAATAATGGCATATCAGTGCTCCAGGTTTAGACATTCACAAAACACAAGTCTGGGAATGACCATTATGACTGTCAGACTTTCTCTATAACTTTGATCACATTTTATGCAGTATTTTCTCATTATGAATAAATACCTTTTGATTGAAGTAGAACTTGAAGAGAGTTTGGTGGAAGTTAAAAGAAAATCCACCATGTAGCTTGTCCTAACAGTTCATCACTCCACTGACAAACATTTCCTTTTTGTTTCTAGTTTTAGACACTATGTCTTATTTAGATGAATTACTTCGCAAGAGCTAGATCTAAAACTTGCAACATCTATTAAAGACCAAGGTTTAAAAAAAAGCAGGTTATACACCATACGAAGAAAATACAGGGTTCTAAATATTGTTTTGTATCATGAACCCATCCAAACCTGCTGTATTTGGTCTTCATGACATTTGAGAATTTTCTTAGAATGGTATAAGCCTGTTACAGGAAATCCTGAGATCATCATCACATCTGGTAGGTATTTTAAATCTGCCACTCACTTTTCATCTATGATTAATGGGTCTGTTATTTCAAATTCAATGTGTAGTTCACACAATATACAATTAAGTGACTTCAGCATAAACCAGAATATATTTAATAAAACGTAAAAATGAGTTTCAGCTTTACAGTGCTAACTATGCTTAGCAATATTTTTTTCCTATTGGTTTGGATTCTCCCTGGCTTTCAAACTTTTTTTTTTCTTTCTTGTAACAAGGTCTTTTACTATCTTATAAGGCAGACTAGACCTTTAAGCAAATTTTCTTTGGTATCCTTATGGGACTCCTCTTGATTGTTAGAACAGAAGTTCCTTATAGATTTCCAGTACTTATGACAGTCTAACAAGTGTTCTCCATTCCTTAGTTCTATGAATATCAGATTTCATTAAATTAATTTGAAATATAAAATACAAAATTGATGTCTTTTGGCAGCTTTTAATCTCTCCAGAGAAATGTCTACAACAATTTTACTTGCAATAAATATGGCAACATGTTCAGTAGGATTTAGGTGGGAGCCATTGATTAATTTCATAGAATCATAAAATAACTCAAGTTGGAAGGAAACAATAAGGATCACTGAGTCCAAAACCATTAAAGAGCAAACAAAAATAAAGGCTGATACATCTGATGAATATTTACAGGAGTGGATACTGTAGCCCCTGCCTAAGCCACCAGTTCAGAGACTTGCTCTTGCTCAGTCTCTCACCATGGAAATACCTGGCAACTTGGACTAGGTTGAACATGAGCCAAATGAGTAGGTAACAAAAGCTGCAAACTGACTGACCTTACAAGAATCAGAGCCAGTAGACCTAAAAGAAACTATCTCCTTTTCAGTACTAGTGAAGCTGTACCTTGTTTACTGCATCCAGTTTTAGGCACCCAGCCCCAGAAGGATGGGTGGATGTGGATGGAGCCTTGGGCACACGGCCTGCACGAGGTGGAGGGAGCTGGGCTTCCTCAGTCTGGTGACAGAGGCTAAGGGGGGACAGTTTAAGAACTCCATACATCTATTCAAAGGGGATGGAGCCAAAGATGACAGATGGTAAAAGAAGTAGCAGCCACAAACTTGTCCAGTTTCTAGCTGGATGTTAGGAGAAGCTGTGTCACTGGGAGGGTGGTGTGGCACTGGGACAGATTTGCCAGAGCGGTGGTGCAATCTCTGCCCTTTGGGGTGTTCAAGACTGAGCTAGACAAAGCCATGGCAGAGCTGATCTGGTGCTGGCAGCACTCCTGCTTTGGTCTGAGTGACCATCAGAAAAGCCTTCCAACCAGCATCCCTGTGACTTTGTGACTACATGATTTTGCTGAAAGTCAGAATGGGACAGGTCAGATTAACTTAAATCTCATGGACTGGGTATTCTTTAGAAAATTGAAATATATGGATTTAGTCTCCTCAAAGAAAAGAAGAGATTTAAATTTGAGTCTCAAAAATTTGTGTGAAAAGAAGCAGCTTTACCATTTCCTGATGGGATTTGTGAAAGACACTTTCTGTTTCACCTCCTTACTTTGTCTAAAATTTCTGAAAAGGTAGATATTGTTTGGCTATGAATGAAATTACATCCTTCTCTTTTGAAATAGATGGTGAGAGAGGGAAAGAAGGAAGATATTTTTGCCAAGATGTACTCACAGGAATGATAATTGTAGATGAATTCAAATCAAGTATTTCCTCTTT
>NW_008824933.1:813333-821211 GCF_000699105.1 Pygoscelis adeliae | reverse complement strand
GGAGAAAAAAAGTAACTTTTTTCTTCTCTATAATTTTAAGAAATGCTAATAAAACTCTGAAGTGTCTGATTATATAAAAAACTTCGTTCCTAAATATTTCTAGTTTTGATTTTTTTTGCAACATTTTTAAAAAGAGGCTAGACTAGAAAAAAAACCTTCATAGTGCTTTTTTGCCTATGTACTCTCATCTTTCTTTACAAAGAGTAGGTGTAAATGACTTCTGGAAAAAGTCTCATTATTTTGAATAAACAGCAATTGCTATGACTAACAGTCCTGAACAAAGACGTGAAAGTTCGTCATTTCAATACTATGTAATTTCCTTATTTCATATTTTCATATTCTCTTTTGAAAGCACACAAAAGCTGTGGAAGGCATACAAACTTCTGCAAGCACCAAACTTCATTTCAGCTCTGTAGGGCTTGGAGGATACAGTAAAACAGTGAAGTCTGAAGCCTCTGCTGTTGTACACCCTAGTTGAAAGCTCTTCCTTACTGGGTGATTTTTTCTAACGACCATAAGGCAGTCCTGCCATGCAATGCCAGCCTATATCTTACCTCTGCATGCCTGGCAGCTGTGAGCAGAGTTTGTCCTAGACTCTGTTCCTGGCCCCAACCATAGTATCATCATTGCCATAATGTGCTTATGGTCCATGTGAACTGCCTTTGTATTTGCAGAGTACCATAAGAAACCAAGACTGCAGACTCTGCTACCTCAGGACATTAGCACAGGCATCACTGAAGAGTAACACTAACTCTGAACAAGACTCCATCCGTCTTCCCTGGATCAAACCCGAATGTAGACTTTTATCTCTGTCAGCCTTTTTGTCTATCCTTTGAGCATTTGCAGATGCCAGTCAAGAAATGAGCTCTCAGTGAAATCTCATTGATTGGCTCAGAAGTAGGCCAGGGTCTCTTGGGGATGGGAAAAATCTGGTTAGGGTGTAGGACTGTGAAAATGAAGGATGAAAATGCAGATTTTTTTTTTTTTAATGAGTAGTCCCAGAGGGCCCAAAAGGCTAGCACATGGCTGGGTCAAATTGATGAGCTTTGGGTTTGGGGCAGATATGAATTTCTGAACTATAGTTTAAATTTAGGCGAGCAAAATCCTGTGTGAAACCTGATTTTAAGTGCAGTACTTCAACCCTATGATAATCTAATACTCAGCTTTCCCCAAGAACACTCATTAGCAGAAAGGCAAAATGTTTTTGATGGTAGATACTTTTGGATATCTTTCTGATATCCAAAGAAATTCCTACTACAATTAATATTGTTTAGGGTAAACTGTATTTTTGCTGTTATTGCTAATGAGGCCATGATTATGACATTTCCTTTCCACTTCTGATCATCTGAATTACTCAATTAAACCATCATAACATGAAATATAATTGGCCCAAAGTAACTCTGTATAGCTCTATAATTCAAGCAATACAAAAGACACCAATTAATTTTTTTAGAACTGTTTATGAGCTCTTAAATCCACAAGTATTTTTCATGGATATGTATTCCTTCTGATGCTGGAGTACCCCTGTGCATGGCTTGTAAAAGCTCCCAATGCCAGTCCTTAACATTGAATAAGTTACTAAAATATCTCCTCTCCACTTTCTCATAAAATCCAGCTTACAGTCAGATGATAAAAGCTGCTAGGCTGTTGAGTAAACCAGCCTTTGCAGGGAGCAGGGCAGAAGCCAGCAGAGCAGGAGTGCTTATCCCACCACTGCACAGGGGACATAAATGGCGTATGGGATGGTTGGACCACTGAAGCTTGACTAGCAGACAGCAGAGTTGGCCATGGGCCATGGATGACATGTACTGAGGTTGGACATAGAGGGAGTTCATCCAGAAAGAGGCTGCAAGGAGGTGAGTTAAGCAGATACACAGCTTTTCTTAGCAGCAAAAGAGTCTACATATTCTTAAACATTGACTAACTTACAGAAGTCATGTCCAGGAAAAAGGGCCCTCCCCTGCAATCCTGTGAGCATCCGTGGGTCTCAGTGATGGTAGACTGTCCCCCATGCTGGTGGTGAATGGCTGATAGGTTTTGACTCCTAGAAGACCACTAGTGAGTAACCCGTGAGAGAAACAACCCTATGCCAGTGAATGCAAACTCTACCAACCAGATGAGGCTTGGAGTAGATCTTGGATATCTTCCATGTCTGACTTGTGGCTTCTTCCAGGTAAAGCAATGCGTATGACAGGGTATATGTTTGCTGTCTATCTGTGATTCACCTGCTTTTCTTTTTCCCACCTTTCTCCTTTTATGATTTCTTTGCTCTTGGCTAAAACTTCTGCTGTTCTATGACTGTAATTTAATTTCTGTGTTGTTACAGATCCTAGAGGTTTTCAATTTTTTTACATATCTAACAATCAAGTACGTTTACATTTTGTAAGGAATCAATTCTAATCTATAACCTGCAGTCACCTTGCCTGTTGTTTCTAGTGAAAGGACAAAGCTGTTCAAAGGACACTTAAGAGTTCCTGTAAAGTTTCCTGGTCCAAAGGAGATCTGTATGTATTTATAGCATTTCCTATCTGCAGTAACATTCTTTTACAATTATACCCAACTAAAACAATACAGGTTCTATACATGTGTTTGCATTTAAATTAATCACCTTTCAGTGCTATTTTTATATTTATATATCTTCTTGGAGAAGATATAAAATGATTTGGTATGATATTGATTACTTCCTGCACAAATATCTATTATCAGAATCTTTTTAGACTTAAGAACAGAGCAGGCAGAGAGACTTGTGTCTGCTTGTCTTATGAAAGACATGAATTTTATTAATGCATTCGGTTCCTGACTGTCAGTGACACTTAGCTGAGCAGATAGGCACAGATACTGGCGTGAAAGCTAAACAGCAGATACAGGAAAAATTTGGCCTGACTCGTCTCATTGGCATCTATCAATCTACAAGCAATGCAATCCACACAATTTTTTCTTTGAAAGAGCATAAACAATCCTGGATCTCATGGAGGAAACACACATACAAGACATAGGTCAGGGAAAGTCTTATCAGCCTGAGATTTATTTCCATCCCAACTTTTGGTTGTGTCAGCAAACTCTGTGCATCAAGATTGCCTCACAGTCAGAAATTTTAAAGGAAGCCCAGATTTTGACTTTGTAATACTAAAAATCAATTTTGTTCAAGGACAAAAAAAATCCTTTCCAAAACAATGACCATAAACCCAATAATGAAGAGTCCTCCTCCAGCACCATTAGGTGCTGGAGCGTGTCCAGAGAAGGGCAACGAGGCTGGTGAAGGGTCTGGAGAACAAGTCATATGAGGAGCGGCTGAGGGAAGTGGGGTTGTTTAGCCTGGAGAAAAGGAGGCTGAGGGGAGACCTCATCGCACTCTACAACTACCTGAAAGGAGGTTGTAGCGAGGTGGATGTCGGTCTCTTCTCCCAAGTAACTAGCAATAGGACGAGAGGAAATGGCCTCAAGTTGCACCAGGGGAGGTTTAGATTGGACGTGAGGAAAAATTTCTTTACTGAAAGAGTGGTTAAACATTGGAACAGGCTGCCCAGGGAAGTGGTTGAGTCACCATCCCTGGAGGTATTTAAAAGATGTGTAGATGAGGCGCTTAGGGACATGGTTTAGTGGGCATGGTGATGTTGGGTTGACGGTTGCACTTGATGATCTTAGAGGTCTTTTCCAACCTTAATGATTCTATGATTCTATGATCCTTGGTCTGAGCCCTTTGAAATTAATGAAGCTTATCACCATTTTTTTTCCCTCTTAACTTTGACCTTTTTATTAGCGTTAACAGGAGTATCTCATACAGATGTCTGGAAAACACTGAGCACTGAGGTTTGACACCATAAACCTCCACCTGGGAACAGTGTGAAGGATCCTCTGCCTTGTCATTGACATCCGTGGGACTTCATGTACAGGGAATATTCTCAGCTGGTGTAAAGCACAAGGTTTTGGTATTTATACGACTCTGCCACCTGGAGCAGAATTGCTTCACTGGTTGTTAAAACAGGACTGGGGGTAGAAGTTCTGCAGAGCACACCAGGAACACAGTGGAGAGCACACAGTGCAGCCCAGCTTAATGCCTCTGGAGTCCCTGGCAAAAAAATTGAGTGTTCAACTCTTTCCATAGATAGCTGTTCTTGGTGTACAAGGAATAGGACCATCTTTCTTCATGTTAAAGTAATACCACAGGAAGATTTGGTTTGAAATGCAGTGATATGGAAAGTCCTCTGAGGTCACTGAAATGATCTCCCACTGATGTCAGGGTAATTTCAGCTGTGTTCTGCAGCTTGATAGAAATAGATTGTGAAAAGCCAAAAGGTGTTACTTCCAGACATGCTCTGTTGCTCATGATTGTTACATTACTATAAAAGAATAAACATTCTCTTAACAATAATAAAAAAATACTATCTTATTGGTACCACATGAGGTTCCTCTGGGACCTTTAAACAAGATTGGTAATATTTCAATTCCACACAAAGACCAAGTGAAATTGGAACTATTTTGTGGACTAATATGTTGCACCAAGAAAGTAAGAATGTTAGAATTTATGCAGGTCATTGTTGCTGGGGCCTTTTGATATGGACTTGTGAGCTAATCTTACAACAATCAGACTTACTCTGAGAATAATTAGAATGATGGGATCAAATATTAAGTAACATCAAACCAGGAACTGGGATGAAAGCTCCAAGATAATGGTCACTCAGAGGACATGTAGGCTCAATCAAACATCTCAGCTATTAATTTTTGGTGCAAGTAATGAGTCATGTGCTTACAGCTATGAATATATGGCAGCTTACTGTGTCTCCAGAATGTCTGGCGTCCAACCCTAAAGCTTCCTCCAAAATTTAAGGTAAAAAATTAACAGCAAAACTTTTGTCATTTTGTCTCAACAGCAATAAACTTTCAGGTAGAAATAAAAATTACTCAAATTATAACAACCTGCAACTCTTTTATCTATTTCTGCCTGTTTCCAAAGTAAGCCTGGACATGGGCACATGTGCTAGATGTAAATAAATTGATTTCTGAATTAAACTCACTACATGTCACAAAGCAACCAGCTCTGTGTCATGACCTAAAGAGACACCTGGCCTGCAGGTGTGTAGGGATTGGGACTATGGGTTCATAGGATTCTGTACTACACAAGGACACAGAGGTTTTGTCCTCTAAATTTTTCTACTTTATTACAGATTACCAAAAATATGACACAAATTACCACTAGCAAGTATAATACCATAAAATCAACACTAGCAATTATACCTATGATTAATAAAGTGACTATATATATTTATTACAAATTACTATCAGCAATCAATAATACAGTATCAATCAATAGTATGGCAGCAGTCAATAATAGAAGCAATCGATTGTATAGCAACAATCAATTGTATGGCAACAATTAATATCATGGCAACAATTAATATCGTAGCAACAATCAAGTAGGTATATACTATTACAGATTACTACAAATTTATACTTACTGAAGTAACTTATTAACAATATTACAGCAGATATTCTTATGATAGGTTACTTATATGGATATATAGTACCGGTATCAAGTGAATTAGACAGATTTCAGAAGGGGCCAAACCATCCCAGAGGGGAGGACACACTGATCCCAGAGGGGGACTCAATTATCCAGAGGTGGAAGAACAAACTGAACCAACCCCAAAGTGGGCCCAAAGGGGGATCAATAAGACAGCAGGCAGAGTCTCACTTCAGAGACGATCCGTGTCACAGAGCCTGGAGTCAGTCAGGCATGTCCTGTGAGAGTCCAAGATCTCATAGAAAGTTCATGTGGAGAGTTCAATTTATTTAGGAAAGGAAAAATGTGTGCAGAATGGGAAGTTCCCAGAGAGAGAGGCTCCGCTTTGGATAAAAATTTAGCCCTTTTCATGTCATAGAGACATAAGAGGGTGTAGGATATCGCCACTTTGAGCAGCCAATAGATGCTGTTAATTTCTATTTTTCAGCCAATAGATGATGCTGTTTTCTGGTCTTTCAGACCCATTTTATTTTCCCATCCTGTTTCCACTTTTCAGATGATAAGTTGCCATTACAGTCCCTTGTTTTTGTGCTTATCGATGGCATCTGAAGATGTCTTTGGTTTCTAGGTACCCCGTGTGTACTTCAGAGAGGCGAGCTGCACTTTTCAAGGATGTTTCTAGTTCCCAGGCCTAGCCCTGGGCTCACAGCTCCCAGGCTGGCAGGCAGTTTCTCTGTCAGTATTTTTCAGAGGACATTTTCTTCTGTTCAGTAACTTTCCCCTTCTAACCAGGCCACCTTTATGGCTGCTCACATCATGCTGTAAGGGTGATTTTCTGAATGTAAGTCCAAGTAGACACAGTGAAGGCAGCTCCACAGATTAAAATTATTGTTACAGACATTTATTTTGTGACAGACTTTGTTGACTACAAAGCATGTCTTAAAACTGTGACCTTAATAACACAGGGGGCACAGCTGAGTCTTCCTTAACTGTGCGGGTTTATGATGCAATTATGGAGTATTTCCCCAAATCATAATCATTTAATCATTTGGTAAATATTAAGAAGTACACATTATTCCCGTGTTGGCTGTTGACTTTTAGAGTCATGTAATGAATATTAAGTACTCAGTTTAATTACTCAGTTAAAGTAATAATTGAGTGGTGGTGCAAGCTGTTTACAAAGTCACCCAGCTTGGCAGTCTAGCTATTGAAGAGGCTGTTCTTCAGGCATTTGACAGACACTTGATTCTGGTTTTAAGTCAAAAACCATCAAAGGAAAGCAGGAAATGCTGGGGGAACCTTGTCCTGAAGTGACAAAACCTGACACTTTGTATGAATCTCCAAACTTAGTCATTAAATTGCTCTTCTATTTTTTATTTTTTAATTCAGCAATGCCCAGACTTAGGGCTATAAGCTATATGAATAAATGTGTTTTTCTGTGGCACAATTGGCAGGATGAGTTGCATTATGTAAATTTTTACTTGTTTATTAAATGCATTTAAAAGTCTTCTAACCAGTGTCTTTGCTGATGGATAAGAAGCTACAGAGATAAGGCAAAATAGTGCTGAGATATATACAAAAATAAATATATATACACACACAATCTTTAAATCAGTGGATCACAAGATATTTAACAAATAGATAATATTTTCATTTCACAGATGGAAAAAAGCACAATATAATTTGTGATATTTTTGCAAGTTAATTGAAACAGTCTCAGGAAAAATGAGGGACACTTCTCCCTCAAATCATTAATAAACCAGAGTGGACTAGATAAATAACTTCTGAGGGTACTAAGCACTTGATCCAAAGCCCATTGAACTCAGTAGGAGACTTTCTGTCAACTTCAGCAAGCTTTAGATGAAGCTAAAAATGTTTTTCCTAGTACCTTCAAAGTAGAAGCTACAAACTTAATTAACAATAAAGGAAGAAATTTGTAGTTGTTTTAGTTTTTTCCAAAAAACCTACCTGGTTATTTCTCGATAGCAAATAAACATTTTCTTTTTTTTTTTGTTATACTGAAATTCTGGGCACAAATGTAGGACTATTCAAAAATTTATGTTAATTACACTTCATAAACGCAATAATAGCATGCACCTATAAGTTAGTTCAGTGTTAACTAGCTCTGAACATGACTATTCTCATCTATTTACAGTATTCAGGCGCAAAATCAACAATTTGTTCTTCCTTTTATTCTTCACAGCAGGACATAATTGTTAATATTATTTTTGCTTTATCTAGAATAGCATTAAGTAATCAATTACCTTCTTCATTTTTATGCTCATTCAAGGTCAGTTTGAGTTAAAAGTGGTAATGTGAGGTAAAAATTGAAATTAGAGAGACCATTTTTTGGATCTTATTCCCGTTAGCTGCAGTAGGAACAGGATTAATTATCAACACCCAGTTTCAGAAAAACT
>NW_008824933.1:785427-813309 GCF_000699105.1 Pygoscelis adeliae | reverse complement strand
GGAAAAAATTTCTGCATTGCCACACCATTTGACATACTGCAGTATAGTCCCTTCCCCAGGTCGTTTCCTATTCTTTGACCAGGTCTGTACAATGGAGGGGTAATTTACAGGCTGGGTGCAATCCAAAGAACAATGTTTTTGGCCTGCATCACAGCAGAAGTGAGGGGTTGCTCTGCGGCAGTCCCTTGGCTTTGGCACAACACTGTGCAGAGCAGAGGGACCAGGGACATCAGCCACTGCCTCTCAGCTGCCTAGGAAATCACCCCGGGACTGCAGGAAAAGCTGCCGCCTGTGTGCTGGGAGGCAGCAGGGCAGCCAGCTCGTGGCTGCCTGGGTCTCGCACCTCTGGCTGGGGACCCTGAGCGCCTCTGCAAGAGGAGGCGGGCAGTGGGGGGAGGCTTAAGGCACTAAGTTTGTGGTAGAAAAGGAAACTGGGAATACTGTTTGCGTGCCTAAGTGTGTGAAGGAGAGAGAGACAATGACGGTGGGGGGATAGAGGACCCTGCTCCTCCTCTCCTTGTTCTGGAGATACAGTGGTGCTCAAGAAGGGAGCTCATGAGTCTGCAGTTGCATGTCTGGGGGGGACTGACAAAATCTGAGAAGAAAGGAGCAGCACTTCCCTTAACCTGTCAAAATATTAGATACCTTATCTAAGCTAATCATTTAGGATGTCCCTGTAGTCAGTGGAGAGGCATGAGGCTCAGCTCATCCTTGGATGTATATCTAAACAATATATATAAACAAACGTGCCCATTTTCTGCAAAAAAAGGAGTGCTTGAGAGTGACACACCCTACACTTTGAGGCAGTAGTCCTACCCAGTCTTTGGCACAGAACTAAACTATCTGCCTTGGTGGACACCAACACCGTAAGTTGCCCTGGTGTGTGCAGTGCACCCAGCTCAACATGCCAGCCAGCTGTAGGGATTAATCGACAATGACAAAGAGGAATCTGAGTTACACTCCTAAGCCCCTTTGCAAGTTATATGCAAATGTAGGATACAGAATAAATTTTGGGCAGAAAGTTAAACTATATTTTCCCAGGACAGATCTGCCTAGAAACTGAAATTAAGGAAACAATAAAAACAAGAGAGCACTTTTCAGCCTTACTTCTCTAGGGTTTAAATTCCTTCTTCAGAGCTGGATGAAGGAGTCTTCTCCTTTGAGGACACAGACATGAAATCTTCTTGGGAGAGAAAAGGCTTATCCTGAAGAAAGGAAGTCTTTTATATCCTGTAGAAACCATTTCACTGTGTTTAGTAGAGCACATTGTTCTGGGAAGCAATAGACCTGATTTGACATCTCTGCTCTGACACTGCTATACATTACACACATTCACAAAAAAGTTACTGTAAACTATACATAAACAGTCCAGGGAGCAGAGGCTGGAGCCAAGGACACATTTCTTCCTTTTCTTTTAGACCAATGAAATCTGAATTCTTCTCTGCAGCCTGTATCCCCACACCATGGGTAAGCAATTTAGTGAAAGATGGGCAGGTGTGGAAAAAAAGAACACTGCTACTTCCTCTCAACCTTAAAAGAAATCCAGGAGCAGTCCTAGCTTTTATAAAAAAAGCTGATGTTGTGCCCAGGTGGTGTGTTACAGAATACCTACCAAACCGTGGCGTGACAAATGTCCTTCCACTGGGACACCTGGGTGGAAATGCATTTACTTTCAAGTAGGCATTGAGCTGCTCAGCAATAATCTCAGCTGAGGTGTTCGTGCAGAAGCCCAGAAGCAGAACCACTATAGAGTAGAGAACTTTACAGTTAAAAACCCCCCAAAATAGCATCCTGCCTATTGATTTTTGGCATCTCCAGAAGTGGAAGGCACCTGTAGTGTAGTTTTAGGATTGCAGTTATGTGTGTGAGTGCCTGACTTCCATCCACATTATTTTTTTGGATTTGATTCTCAAGTATTGGCTTAATTTTAAATGTGAACTGAAAATTAAAATCATTGAAGTCATATATCACACTTGAATTCAATAGAGCCCGAACAGTTGTAGGATCAGCGAAAATAATTAATCTGAAAATGAACTAGACAAGTATTTAGTGTGAAGAAAATAAATAACGGTCTAGCATATTAATGCAATAATAAAGGGATACAGTTAAGGTTTCTTCCTTTTGAACCCTGTCAGCTGCTAACACAATATAACCATTTAAATAAGACAGAGATAAATAGCATCTTCTTGTAGGCAATAGATAATGCTGCCCTGCTTCTAATGCAACAGCATAAGTGAACGGATTTCAAAAACCAATTTGTAAAACTGAAGATAAATATACTAGCAAAGTGAATAACATACCATACAGGAAAAGAAATGGAACCATGTACAGTGTTGTTTGTGTGACACATTGTGGTGGAAATAAAAAAGAACTGATGAGCTTTTATGCTGCTGAGGATAGTGATTTCCAGAATTATGGGTAAATTTAGCTTGGAGTGTAAAAGAAAACATATTTATATATTATAATCAGAGAAAATATTTTTTTTTTTTCAGTATTCAGAGTCAGTCTCTTTAATGAATCATTAAGTGTGGGTGATTTACTGCCTTTCCATGAAGTCATAATTATTCCTTTTTTTCCTCTCAGAAAATAACTGTTAAAATGAGTTTTCAGCTTTAAAAATGGGTACAAAATACTGTTAACCCTACACCAGCCAAGGCTGGAGTGGTAGTAACTGATTTACATTACAGGATGGTACATGATTAAAAGCCTGATACACCTGCAATGTGGAAGGTGGGAAGAATTAACCTGGTTCACCCCCTTCCCTTATCCTTATATGAACAATCACAAGGAGGAAGAAAAAGCCCAATTTTGTCCCATACTAGTTGAAACACTAAGTTCCAGTACTCCTAAGGAAGGTGTACGCAGAAGTACAAAACATACAGAATAACTTGCATACTTCTAAAATGTTGTGCCTTTGATTCATATCCTCTCAAACCACTGTCTAGTAATTTTAATTTAAATTGTATTACCCTTTTGTTACAGGAAATAACTTGGATGTGATTTATCATCAAGCCAGCTGCAAGTATTTTCCTGAAAAAAGCATTTACCTTGAGTGACTAACAATGCTTTGCAAAACTTTAATTTCAACATTATTTCCCAGTAACTCAGGAGAAAATATTACTCTTTAACAGGTGGAAATAATAATAATAATAACAACAACAACATCTAAAACATTTAATCTCTTCTGCTTTAGGTGTCAGTTTGACAAAGTATCATTTGGCATAGCAGAAAACTATCCCATTCCCTTTAACAATCAGTTTGAATGACATGTTTTCTTTTAAATATGGTACTGTAGTTGATGCAGTTGATGACAGTGTTACTAAATAATGGTTTAATAATAAGATCACTTAGCCATTAAACTAGTGCACCTGATGCTAGCAATCCTGTTCACTGTTGCTAGTGGCTATGAATTGGTGTTCACCCCAGTGCTCTTCCAGCTACCTGTCCCTTTTCCACTTCATGCTAATTGTCTGCTTTGTTGTGGCTGCTAAATACTGTATTTTGGTTGGTGTACATTTGGACTATACAGGGTTTCAAGAAATAACAGCAGTTTTATCTCAACACAGTTATTAGTAGGGACTGTGAGTTTCAAGAAGCTGAAATGGTGTTTTGTTTCCACTGGGATGCTGCCAATTAAGCAGCTTCTAAATAGGATAAGTATGATTTACACTGGAAATATTGTAAAAATGTCCACCACATTTCAGTATGGAAAAATATATTGACATTTAATATGTGTTCTCTGACCGAGTGTATTATTATTATGGCCATATATAATATCATAGTTTTCCACAGTTGTATGTTGTCTAGAACATGACCAGTAAATCTCTGGTTTTCATATAAAAAAATGTAGTGCTGATAGGCATTAGCAGTGCAGAATTTCAGCATTTGGGGAAAAGATAATGGAATGCAATGCCCTTCCTCTCAAACATAATGATTTGAAATCCTGTGTACAGGTTCACAGTGAGAATGGCCAAGTATCGTTATAAGGTGATGACTGCTTAGTGCCCTTCTTGAAATGATTATGGTGGGTTCAGCCCAGGCACAGCATTCACATCTCAGTTACTGGTACTAGCAGAAATAAGATAGAATGACCTTTTTTTAAAAGACAAATAGGTCATTTTGAATATCCAGAGCTATTTCAGAATTTAATGAGGACCGTTTTCACACACTCCCAGTGGGTAAGAGAAGATGACAGTTTGCATGGGACTGCTTCTGTAACAACACTGTCAGGCACTTGCTCAGATCTCGTGTTGTCTCCCTTTCTTGTTTCACTGTAAGAAGATTCTCAACATGAGAGATACAGGATGGACTCAAGTCTAAGAACTGCAAACAAATGAGTAATATGTCTGAGAGTGTTTACAAAGGCTCTTGCATCAAAGTTACTCTTCAAGGGGAAGTATATCACCTTAGACCTTCTTTAAGCAGCCGATGGCCAGTCAGCCAACTGAGGTGGCCTTGACGTGGGAGATGCTAGGGGGCATGCTCATAACAGGAAAAGCTGCCTAGGAAGGAAACTTTCAGACCTAATCCTGACCCTAACCTTAACACTAACCCTAACCCTCTGCTCCTTTGCAGAGTTGAGGCAGGAGTCGTGCTTGGCAGGGGTGGGGCTGGTGTCAAGGAAAGAGAAGCCAAAGAGAGGATCTGCAAGCAGTGGATGTGATTATGGGTCAGGGAGATACAGCTGGGATGCCTGAGGTCAGGTGGGTTTATGTCTCTGCTAAACAGTGTGGGTAAAGGTTATATCTGTGGTTTGTGTGAAACTTTCTGAATTTCACATCAGCAAGGCTTTTGCTCCACATGTATTGGGCACACAGAACAACCCCTTCCCTCAGCCGCTCTTGTCCTGAGATTCACAGACACCTGCTGACATCATATAAATGTTATCTCTGCCTCACCTGGGATTTTGCTTAGTGTGGGGTGCTACTGCTTCTAAGGAGGAAGGAGGGAAAGGAGCATTCCCCATTTCCATCCCTTCCACATTCCTGGTAGGAAACTGTGCCAAGTAGCACTGCCAAACACTGGAGAGCTGGCTGCTCTTTGTGCCATTGATAGCAGGGCCATGCAGTGGGAGGCTGGATAGTACACGGCAACACAGAGGAGAACACAGCTGCTGATAGTACTGTTCATGTCCACCTTTGACATCACTTGACTCTGTAAACTTTACAAACATGATGTTACCTCTAAATCATCCTATTAAACTTCATTAGTGCCATGTAATTCATTTCAGAACTGAAGGGATGACATCAGACCCGACATGTAACCATAATATATTCAACCTAAAGCCTGTTCAATAGGACCACCCTCCTCTCCTCCAGTGTTCTCACTCATTGTCCATGAACAACAAACTTTCCTGTCCCTGGGGCACTCAGCAATTCCTCAGTTCAGATTCAGGTGTGGTACTAAAATTCATCTGAGAGAACTTTAAATCACGTCTGAGTAGGTTTCTGTCTCAGCCCGAATATTTTGTTTATTAAAGTATGTAATGTAGTTGGTGATACACACTTGTTTCTAAAGTAATGCCAAAGATACTTGATGTGTTATGCATACAAATACTGGCATACTTCTTTTCTACAAAAGACATCTCTTAAAAATGTGGGGTTCATTCTTGCCTCAGGTTTATGCTCTTGTTTGAAGAACATATGTAGATTTGGGATTAACAGTCTTCTGGACAATAATATCTAAATTCCTTTAGGAAAACGAATGGAGATAAAGAGGTTTTGCCTGCTGTGCCATTTAATGTATGACAGGATTAGCATAACATCTAAAATTTTGCTGCTGGTCACATTGTTCATTTTTTTTTAACTCCTCTCCACAGAGTTCGCACTTTCACCTTCTTTTAGGCTTTGTCAACAGTTCCCCACTTCATGTGAATGTCCTTTCTCTGCTCCTTTGATTCTTCTCTCTTTTCTTACATTGCACTTGTCTGTGTCTTCCCCTCTATTGCCCTTTTGCCTTTTCACTTACTGTTTCTGGGTTGGTTTTTTTTTTCCCTTTTTTTTCCTGTGGCCTTAAAACATTCCATACCCTGTGCGTATGTATTTTGAATTATCTGAGTGATCATCCTACTAGTTGCAATCCAGTGCTTTGTTGCAAAAGAATTGATTTGTTTTTCGTCTATGCATCATGTTATGACACATATGATTCCTATGTGAAAATTGCTCCCAAATCCACCTAATTTCTGATTTTCATTCTGTCCTGGTTTCGGCAGGGATAGAGTTAATTTCCTTCCTAGTAGCTGGTACAGTGCTGTGTTTTGGATTTAGGGTGAGAACAATGTTGATAACACACCGATGTTTTAGTTGTTGCTAGGTAGTGTTTATACTAGTCAAGGACTTTCCAACTTCCCATGCTCTACCAACTGAGAAGGCTGGAGGGGCACAAGAAGCTGGGAGGGGGCACAGCCAGGACAGCTGACCCAAACTGGCCAACGGGATATTCCATACCATGTGACGTCATGCTCAGTATATAAAGCTGGGGGAAGAAGGAAGTTGGGGGATGGGGGTGATGACGTTATGTTTGGAGTGGTGGTGTTTGTCTTCCCAAGTAACCATTACGCGTGATGGAGCCCTGCTTTCCTGGAGATGGCTGAACACCTGCCTGCCCATGGGAATTAGTGAATTAATTCCTTTGTTTTGCTTTGCTTGCGTGCGCGACTTTTGCTTTACCTATTAAACTGTTTCTATCTCAACCCATGAGTTTTCTCACTTTTACCCTTCCGACTCTCTCCCCCATCCCACTGGGGGGGAGTGAGCGAGCGGCTGCGTGGTGCTCAGTTGCCAACTGGGGTTAAACCATGACACATTCCCTGTTATTTTTAAGGAGGAAGGAGAAAAAAACATAGTAATAGTTGGTCTTTAAAGTATGTTTTCATTTTTGTTCACTGTCCTACTAGTGATGTTTTCTTTCATAGTTTTTGCGTTCTATTCTCCTTCCATTTCTCTCCTTCTTTTAAAACCCCAATGCCTACAATATTTAGTAACAACACTATTGCTGTTAGGGATGAGCAAGTTTAGTGCATATATTTAATCCAAACAATCTTTTATATTGGTCAGATTAATTTTTTATAGTCTCCAAAGGAAAAATCATTGTTTTCAAAATCAGAAAAACAGCTCAATAAATCAAGTTTTCAGAAGAATGCTATATGTAACACCTATATGTCACATGCAAATTTCCTCATTTTAGACCTTTTTTAAATTCAATTGTCCGCTAAGATCACTACATGCTCCTTACTTTCCCCATCTTTTTTAAAACTCAGTGTCTAAAACTGAACACCATTCTCCAGATAAGGTCTACCTCATTTAAGATTCAAGAGAATGATTTCTCATCAGGTTTCTCACCTTGTTTTGGAGACAGATTCCTTTATTCTTTGTAAACAATATTGCTTTTGTCCAGTAATCACTTGGGCAGTTAATATTCACGCAATAGATGGTCAATTCTTCTTCCAAGACACTAGTGTCTGACCAGTTAACTGCCACTTTGTTGCTAAGATTCCTTATTTATGAGAACCATGTTAAAGTTTTCCTCTTAGTAATTCCATTTTTACAACTGCAATAATTTATGATTGAAAATTTCATGCAGATGCTGTAAATATGATACACTTAATATACGTACTCCTTTGATTTGTTTTAACCACAAGTCTCACATCCGGCAGTGTATTCTTTAGAATTTTAATGAAAATGTGGAAGATAGACTCCGTGGTGTGCTCAGGGATCCTGGTTCCCCACTTGTTGAGGCTGAGTAGCCAGATGAATCTTGACCTTCTCAGCTGCTCTCCTTGGTTTCCCACCAATGGAAATGGAAGCTTGAGGAGATGTGTGAGGGCTCAGGTAACATCTCTGGAGAGAGTTAGGCTATTTTTGCAGCACGCAGTGCAACCCGCAAGCAGCAGAGAATTTAAAAATCCTATATTTCAGAAATAGATTAGGGGATTAGGAACAAACAGGAAAAAACCCAAGGAATTGTCAAGGATATTTTTCTATGCTTTGATGTTTTTGGCTGGATTAATGTCCATATTATTCCACCTGTGATCCACTTCCCTTGTAGTGTTCATCTTATCTGGAGTGGTTTTGGATTAGGGGAAGATGAGGATGAGAGAAGAATAAAATCAACCAGGATTTAAGAAAAAGGACAAAGAAATTCCTGAAGACAGAGGTTGCTTAGACAGATAGTTTTGAAAAAGAAAGGGACTTCTGAAAGGTGTTCAAGCAATGGCATTGCTGGCTGTCAGTACTGCTCTCAGCCTTTGTCCCACTGTGCTTTCAATGACCTACTGAAGGCCTAGAGCTCTATTAAGACGTACCAGCATATGGCTCTGCTGAGCTCAAACCCTGTCCCTGTCATGGTACACGTCGTCATAAAGTCACGGTTGTGTAGTACTACAGGTCCTCAGGAGGGATAGTTAATCTCACTGCTTTAACTGCTGAAGAGGCACTAATGGGAAATTGATAAGAAGCTTAATGTTATTAAACACCTGTGAGAAACCATTTAAGGCAGAAGAGAGTTCTGCATCACTGAGGCCATAATCCTGCATCCACACTTCGTTATGCTTTTAGGGGAAAATCCAAAGCAATTAAGGGTCATATTTTAATAACTGGTGTGTACTTTATTTCACCTCATAGCAATCCCAGAGAAGTACGTAACAAACAGATAATTATGAAATAATTATGAAAGTTGGTGGTCAAATGGACAAGTCTCATGGTCTGCTTGACAACTGTATTTTGTACATTCAAATTTACCTTTTGCTGAATCAGAAACTTCAGGAAAGGTATCTGACGGCTAAAACAAGGGAAAGAAAATAAGGGTTCTTCTATTCCAATGCAAACTAAGTCACTGGTTAATTGTGCAGCCTTTGGTAAATCACATCAGGTGTGAGGGCCAGATTCAGAGAAAGCTGCAAAGAGTTGAAGGCAGACAGGCAGCTGTTGAGAGCCCTCACTTATATTCTGAATGACAGTGGTATGAGCCAGGTCATGTCTAGGAGCCACAAGGTTGTGTGATGATACAGAATTATGCCCATGCTAATATGACCACTAGAGAGGGAGAGCTTAATACCGTGGGAACAGTGAAACGTTGCAACCTCCCAGTGAGCTCTGGATCAAAGCTAACTTGAAGTATAGGCAAAGCTGTCAAGAATACACTGAATCATGTTTAGCCTCCAGTTTTGTGTAAGTAAATCCTTTAATGGGTCTGGTCTTGCATGCTACTTCTTGGTAATCCTTTAATGACAATGTATCATGAACCATTTACTTGAAGGAAGGTAAATAATGTCACATAATTTTCAATTTCAAAGAGAAGAAGCTATTTGAATATTTTAACTGTTATGCAGCTTTTCTAAACATAGCCCTTTTCTTCAGAGCTTATCCCCTTGCTCGTGTGATACAATGACCAGCAGGCACTGCCAAACGAGAGGTTTCTTGGTAGAAAGGAGAGGGAAGTGCTGACAAATCTTGTCTATGAGGTTTCCCAGACTTTGGTGACTCCTTTAGTTGTTCAGGCCACTGATTTATAAGTATTTATTATTGCAATGTCCCTCTTTTCTTTGTATGTTCCACTGCCAGCAAGGCATGAGTAGGTAGAGAGTTGAAGTATTTTTGCATTTTCTGTGTTTTGCTCAGTGGGATGCAGAACAGCCAAAGCATAGGATGATTGTAAATTGATGGAAATTAGAAAGTAAATGTTCAGTGAATAAAGCATAATAATTATTAAATTTTTAATAATAAGTATGAATTAGTAAATCAGGGGTTTTAGCAGAAGTTGTAAATTACCAAATGAATTACAGATTTAATGCATCTATGTATCGAAAAGCTGAAATTTATTAACAGTGAAAATGTTGTCATTTACCAGGAGAAATCTTCATGAAAGAAAGAAAGGCCCTGTCTTCCTATGACCAACACACTTGTTCATGTTTTTCTCTGAAAATGTCATTTTGTTAAAGGTGGTGGCTGGGCAGCAGGTTGGGGAGCTTGTTTCCTTTGTTTGGGTGGGTGCACCCTGGCAGCAAGGTGATGCTGTGTTTGTGTTTGCAACCACAGAGTACGCTGAGCCAGGAAGAGCAACAGGTCTGTAGCGCAATGAGGGGAAAGCAGAGAAACACCAGCACAAGCTGCGACAGTCAAATATTCTTGGTTCTACAGAGTATTTTGTTTTAATGAATCATTTCCTGATTTTTCTCAGCCATCTCTACTGGAGCTTTATTGGTGAATGGGTTGCAGCTGGGTACTCAGACTATGCAGGACTACAGCAGAAGTTTCCTGGGGCAGAAATTTCTTCAGGTTTTAGCTCAGCCTTTACTGATGCTAAACATATGGAAAATAAGCAGAAAACACACCGTTTTTGACATACTTTGTAATCACAACAGTGAAAACATCCTTAAATGATAGTTGTTTTAGAGACCACAGATCTCCTGAAATTTCTTGTTCTGATCACAAGTGATTTTTTTTTTTTAACATGGTGTGCTGTAGCTATAAAGGGGGCTGTGCTCTGCTGTAACAGGGGATCTGATATGAACTACACTGAATGTATCAATGCACATTGCTTTTACAATACAAAAAATAGAAGTAATGAATAAAATAGTTTTACCAACTAAGATCTTTTTCCTCATAAATTCTGATTCTCAAGAGAACTATTGATTTCCTGTAGCCTCTGCTCCATGTCTTCTGAAACACAGAAAAAAATAACTATAAAAATTAGCAATATTTGCTGCAGGCTGCAGCTGTAACTTTCTATCATGTCTCTTTCCCCTCTGATACATTCCTGTTGTACGGAAAGTTCTGTAGTGAAATACAAAAGCCAGCGTTCAGGCAACTTTTCTTTTATAATATTTTTAACTGTTATCTTGAGGGGAAAAGGACACATTGTGGATTGCGTAAAGTAAGTACTGTCATCACATGTTTTATGGACTGTTTTGATGACATGCTGTATATAGTCTAGCACCAAGAGCACAAATACCATGAATCCAGCTGAGATAGCAAACTTTCAAAGCTGGAAGAGAGCTAAGGCTGAGCTGTCACTCTTATCTCCACTTTTCTCATATTCATGACTTATGAGATAGTCTCTTTTGCAGACCTAGAAGGGTATGAAGTATTAATAACATCTTTCACCACTGGAATTTGAAGGAAAGAGTATGATTTTGGCCTTCATGGAATAGTGCGCATCTAGCTTTAAAAAGTGAGATTTGGACAGGAAGACGTGTCTAATTCAGTTCCTATGTGCCCTGGCAGTCTTGTGGCTTGTGTGCGCCTGTTTGTAAACATGTGTACAGGTAACTCTGGTATTGGACAAACCTTAAATGAAATTCATTATTTTCTCAAAGCAAAATGAAGCTTTTCATTTTTTCTTTGTCTAAATCTGTTTGTGCTGGCACAGCCATGGTGCTACGTGGGAAGTCTACTTCAATAGTGTATGTGCTGAGGGCATTTGCTGGGTTGTGGATGCACTCACATGGCTATCATAACAGCACAACTGTTTGGTCAATGAAAGGACTGTGTTGTATCCTTAAAACTTTGGTACATCATACAGCTTACATTTTGAAAAAATTAAGCAGTTTCATGTCAAGTTAACAAATACAGTGTCAACATGAAGAATTAGAGAAATGAAGGCTTTAATTTCTGATCATATTTCTCTGCAGTGGATACGTTGGGGTGGAGGAGGAATGAACCTGTTTTTGGGGAGGCCTTCTCATTTGTGTTTTTGTCAGAAAGATAAAATAAAAAGTTGGTATGAGCAAAAGGAAGGGTGGGGATAAAGTTTCAGTGGTTAGCAAAAAGGTAAAGATGTGTAAAAGAAGAATAACGATGGAATGATAGACAATAGAGAGTCAAACAAAACTTTGACTCTCACACCTGAATTTCTTTTGGCTATTATGTTCCTTTCCAGTTCTTAACTTAAACTTCTCAATTTTAAAGGACATTGTGGGAGTTCCTTCAGTCCACCTGACTGGGAGATACTTGGTAAAGCAAAATCTCCATTACACCTTGAGTCTGTTCAGTTAGTTCTGTACAGCAAAGAAAAAAGAAGCGTGAACACACACATACTCTAATGCTTCTCAGATTTTCTTCAGTGGCATTTTTTATTTTTCTTCCCTTGCTTCTCTCAGTGAAAACTTGTGTCTTAGAGGTGTTCAGCTTACAGAGGAACACTTGAAAATACCTCTAAAAAGCAAATGGTTTCTGTGAAAAGCTCAGTTCATTGAAAAGAGAATGAACCCCCATTCCAAATCAGGAAATCAAAACCCTTAGGGAAAAAAAAAAAAAAACAAAAAACTACCAACCAACCAGCCCCCAAAACAACCCCCATGCCACGAACCACTCAGCACTTGTCAAAGAAACTTTGGAAGAATTTTGGAATTTTCATCTCTGCTCCCTGTCAGTTTTTGTGAGTTTACAAGACTTGTCATCTTGACTTGTTATTTTTCTTCTTTACTGTTACTTCTCAATATTCCAAGTCTATTTTTTTTCTCTTTTATTTGACATATACATCCTTCCACCTGTCAAAACCTGAATGTATAGATAGTCTGGCATGATAAAGGCCAGAGGAAAAAGCACATCTAAAAGATAATCATGCCATAAGCTTAAACATAAGCTCTACTATAAATAAATTTTTTTCTGTGACTCCTGAATCGTCTTTCTTCTGAGATTTTAATCAAGAAGAGTTTGGAAATGCTGACGGGGAGGAAGTAGGTTTAGGATTAAAATGCTGTGTGCTTGGGGATGAGCATATGGATTTTATCAGTAGTTTTGTTGTTTAGTCTTCACAGAGCTTTCTAAAGGACTGCAGTGATGCAGATGCCAAAATTAAGTCTGCTGAAATTGGATTTTTCCTTCGCTCTCTGTGGAAATGCAATTAAAAAGGACAATACACAGAAAATCCTATTCTTTAAAAGTGCTTTCATTCTGGTTTGCAGTTTCTCCTTCATTCCACAAACTCCTTTACTTTTCTGATCAGGTAGGGTCAATTGAAGACAATAACAAGAATAACTCTGAAATGTGCCTTTGGCATCACAGAAACAAGCGCTGCAGACTGTACTGGTTGCCTGAAGTACTGCATTCCATAATGAAAGCATGAAGTAGAATGGGAATGATATGCAAATTGGAAAAATCAGTAACAGTTATGCTTACATGGTACTGAAGATAAACAAACTGCCTTGTTTGTATTCTACAGCAATAGAATACAGGTTTAACTGAAAACAACTTTTTTTTTTGTGTGTGTGTGTTTCTCTAAATAAAACATTTCCTAACAACACAAGTGGCTAACTTACAAGGGAAAGTCTGTTGAATCTCAGTGTTGGGTCAGATTTGGGAAGCACAGAGTAAACTAAAGGCAGGAGAAGTTCTCATGGACTAGAAATGCATCTTAAAGCAGGTGGCTCTTTGACGTTGCATATGTGAATATATGTGAATTCACATATATGAGGTAACGAATTTTTAGAAAAAAGTACAAAAAAAAAAAAAGTAAGTGACAATATAACTTTTTAGGTTTTGTATCATTGAATTTACCATGATATGGTCAAAATCTATGAATGACTGAACCTGTTTTGACCTGAATCATTATTATCTTTTGATACACTTATTGAATTATGAATTCAAGGAAATACTGTACATTTAAACAAGGGTTTAAGCACAATTTAATTACTAGCAGAGCTAGGTTAAAATTTCAAGTGTTTAAATTTTTATTGTTTTGTGTCAGGAGCTAGAGAAACAATATATTGCTCATGGCATCAGAAACAAACAGTGGTCATAAATAACAGTAATTTTGTCTTGTATTGATATCTACATTCTTTTGTGGAAAAGGTTAGCAAAAAATGCAGAAAGGAAGGATTGACTGCCCCTGAAGGGCTGGTACCCTGTGGAACAAGTATGACTTTGGTGTCAGAGCTCTAGTGAGGTGAACATTCTGAAAAGAATCAAGGATAGTGTAAGGACAGAGAGGGGCATATATAAAAAGGAATAATGGAAAGTCAAAGGTTCAAACTAAATCAGCTTTGGAAAAGAACACATTTCTAATGCCTGTGAAATAAATTGATTTGGAGAAAGAAAAAGGCTTTGCAAGGTTGTAGAAAGTTTGGGTCAAGTTTTGTTTCTCCTGACACCAGCTTTTGAAACTTGTGTGCGTACACTATAGACTTCCCATAGTTTCCTCTTTCCCCAGAAATTTCACCTGTGGTCAGAATGCTCAGTCACAAAAAGTTGTGGGGGTTCTTTTTGGGTGTTTTGTTTTTGTCTGGGTTTTTTGTTTGCTTGTTTTTTTTAATACCTCTATTCATTTTGGTCTTAGAAGTACAGAATGATAGCTGGTTCACTTTCAGTACGTAAGTAATCTCATAACTAATCACTCTTCTTATTAGAACTATACAATGATACCTATATAAAGAACGTTCCATAGAGCATGGAGAACTGTAAGCTGTAAAACAAAGATGATGTATTTGGTATGGAAGCCAAACTGATTAATAATATACTGCCTTAAAAACAGAAACAAACAAGAAAAAGTGAAACTGCACCAAATTATTGAGAATGGTTCTAAACTACAGCTGTAATAGCCAAATTTTTAATTGATATATACCTATAATTCCAATGACTGGGTGGGCTTGCCTGATTAAAGCAGCTCATGCTGTAGACTATATGACATATCTCTGTTTGGTGTTTTTTAAATGATACTATAAAATAAATAGGTATAGATGTACCAACACTTTTATTAATGAACAACTGTTCTGGGAAAGTTAACTCCTAATAATTTTTATGGCAAGGAAATAACTTAAAATCTATCACTAATACTATTAAGTGGATAGTACTAAACAATTTTTAAAGTTTGAAAGCTTTAAAAATCACAAATTATATCTTCTACCAAAAAAAGTGTCATTCAAGAAGTGTTCTTCACTTTTTTCTCTTTAGTGATTAGTGGCTTAATTAAATTTTTCATTTTCTTACATATAGATCTCTTACTCTTTTGAAACCCAATCGAGACAGTGTATCCTAATTTTTGTTTTTGCATCATTATGACATTTCTAATAAAAAATGTAATGGTACTGATTAGTCATTTAACATAATGTCTGATTTTTCATATTCTTGTTTGCTTTTGATAAAAACTTAATATTGACAGGAAATGTCACATTCATCATAAATGCCTCAGAACTGTATATACAAAAATGTCTGTAAAGTAAAAAAAAAAGATGTACAACTATTGGAAAAATAAAATAATTATACACAAAAGAATAATAAACCAAACAACCTTGATTACACAACTCCCTAGTGCCTTCTTCACATGCTGCAGGCTCTTTGTTATTCTTTAAAAAAAACAGGGATCTTAGGAGACTGTTTACATACTTACACTTTTAATTATGACTTTATTAGTTTAAATAAATGGTGATATTTCCATGTGTCCATGGCTGTACTTCAGTTGTTTGATAACTCAGAGAGTGCTAGAGTTTTGATCTATGCTAGAGCTTTGCACTATGTAGAGCAAGATAGTGGTAGTGAATGAGTGTGACTTCTGTACTGCTGTAGATTTCTTAAAATAATAAACAATTAAAAAAAATTATCCAGATGAATCAGGGAACTGCTCATGTGCTCAGCAGAATAAAGGATGAGATCTTCGTTAATTCTAGTCATGAGGTAAAAGCCTTAGCTGGTGACTGCAAAATGAGGTTTCGTAAGTTATTATTTATCTTGTATCATAGAATGAAAATTAGCTATGTAAATAGTCTCATAATCTCAGATTCCTGAGCCAAAATTTATGACAGAGAATATATTCAACCTGCCTCTTCTGTGTACCCCACACAATTTTTCTCTCGCTCACTGTATCCTGTGAAACAATCCAATATTTAATCCATCACAGTTTGGACAAGGTGGATTTGTTTAAGGAAGCAGGTAGGCAGACAGAAGAAACTAGACATCAGATTGCATATGGCATCAAACTGTTACCCAGTTATGGGCTGGAAATAGTACAAAATGACTTGCAGTAAAGTTGACAAGGATTAGTGTAAAATCTGTCACGTGATCAGTGAAAAATCTATCATTAGGCATTATATGACACCATTTGGTTAAATCACTCTCTAGCTTATAACGTCAAGACCTGGATGGATGACTCAGTGGCTGTGGGCTGGTGTGATTCATCCCCTTCAGACCTGCATGGTGTATTGCAGACTTCAGACTCATGACAGAAGGCAGCCAGGGCTTCATTCATCTATCTGCAAACAGCAAGCCATGCCAGGGTTATGGCAAGCTAAAGCATTAGTTTTTCATAGAACAATGGAAATTGGAGCTAAAACAGTTCTTTCTGCTTATTTAAGTTCTCACCACCGAAGAAAGATTATACAGGACCTCACTGATGCCTTCCTAGACTTGATGTGAAACATCCTTTATTGGTCTTGTTACAGTACACGTATCAGGAGGGCCAAAGCCTCCTGTCTTCAGACTTTTTAACAGATCCCATACATTGACATTAAGAGATTACAAAAGATCATTCCCAATATGGATCTATTTTGTAAACACCTATGAACCTATAGCACCCCAATGCTCCCAGAGGCTGGTATATTTGTACAAACATGAGTTCAGAACGTCCTACGTACTGAACTGATATTTGCCAGTCTCAACCATGTAATACCCATTTTGCTGGAGAAGGAGCACCAATGGCTAACTCTACCTTTCTCCTGGGTGTGGGCGCCTGCAAATATCCATTCTCATTTTCATCTTGTCTATCATGTTTGGTGGCTGTAGGTAATCTGGCCTAGGTTTGAGAGCTGCTAAGCATGCAGACAGCATACATGGGTACTTCTTCTGTCTGGCTGGTGACTCATTTAGCATACTGCAGTGATGTGTCCTACTAAAGCATGAGTGCTTAGCTGTGTAGGAGATTCTAGCAATTACAGTCTGTGGCAACAGGTCTTCTCAGTGGAGGTGGCCAAGAGCACATCAAAGCTGGCTGCACAGCAAATATTGAATTCAGATCAAAGTCTACCCATGCTTGTGTAGCACTTGTGGACAAATCTGAAGATACCTAAAAGAGTCCTTGAACCTCCAGTACAATCACTCTGGCTAAGAGTTTTACACCTTCTAGTACCTTGGTGCAAGACTGTGGAATGATTTTTTTCTCATAGCTAAGGATTATCACAAAATTCAGCACTCTCTGGTCCCAGAATAAGGTACTACTCTTTGATCTTGTCTTCTGTACTCTAAATACATTGCAAACTGTAGATTAAAAATTAATAGTACTTTTCCCCAGCACAAAACACCTTAACCATCCAAGCTGTCATTCTGTACATGCTGTTGTCCCAAGAGAATAAACAAGTTGTCATATGAGTTACACAGTCTGGTGTAAGCATCTCCACCAGAAGGAGGAAGACGCAGTCACTCTCTACCATTCCCTAGTGTGTCTGCCGGCCAGGCCTTGTCTCTGTCATCATTCGACGTCGAAGTGTTGTCACACTCATAAACAGAGTGCTTATAAATGTCTATATATAGAGCAAGAGCTCTTTTGGGGATAGACTTTTCTTCTGTACCGGTTCACACCATGGCCCCAGTCCTGAGATGTTCTTAACTGTCTGAGAGCCTGCAGAGTTGTGGCAGCATGGGAGCACAGGCAAGTAGTGACTGATGATAAGAAGCATCCAGTCTGTCAAAACAAAAGCAAATTTGAGTTTTAGGTTACAATTACAAATGACTGGCATGCAGAATAAGCCTTACTAGCTCTTACTCGCTAAATAAACCAAACGTGCATTGTTACAAATCTCATTAGACCGGCAGTCGTGCCTTACTGGTGACTGAAAGAAGCTAAATGCAGTTATAATGGGACCTGATAAGTCTTGCTTCCAAAATAGGTTTTATTACATTCTGAAATAGCTTGTATTAAACTAAACAATGAGGGACTTAATTACTTCAAAGCCTGTTGATTCATTATGAGACAATAGCTTTTTAATATGATATTTGGCAGCTGACTCATCTCAGGACTCAGCTGCTGCCTTACATAACATAATGCTGTGATTGAGACACAGCATAAATCATGCAGCACTGAATCTCTGGGAAAAATACATCCACTATTGTAAACAACAGCATGTTGCATAGAGAAAAATTGATATCAAACTAAGTATCAGTTTCCTTTTCACACATAATAAAACACTGCATACACAATTACTTTTTCTGTTGTTGCTCACAAATTTCCTTGCTATTTTTTATATCAGGATTTCTTTCTAACCCTGCCATCCCTCATAAATAAGACAGCTGTGTAGGTAGGTAGTTTTCACTTATCAAATTAGAGCTGAGCCCCCAATATTGTTTCACCTGCTGTTATAATTAGGCCCAGGAGAAAAAAAAAAACCAGCTGTTTTCCTTCTCTATCATTGTGTCATCTTATTTGTATGAAAACTGAAAAAATCTTACAGTTGTGGAGTATTGCTCTGTAGCAGAAGCTGGCAGAGTCAACAAGGTTCAATGCAGACTGACCCATTTTCCTGCTGTGCCTTGACATTTCAGAACATATGGTATTACTCCACACTTATTATGATTTAAAATGTATGTATGTGGAGTGTGCCTCTTGCTCTGCTTGAAACTAAATCCATTTGAAACGTATGGAAGGATCCCAGAATAACGGAGTTATTTTAGTTCATGTTATCTTCAATTCTTAGGTTGTGTACCATAAATGAATCTTATGCCACGGTGTTTCTTATATGAAGAGATATGAGAAGAGACGAATAATTTTGCGCTTACACCTGAGGAATACGCTGTAAGAAAGCCTGAATTCCAGGCTTTACTTGCTGGAGCTGTGTTTTCCTGTTAGCTGTAGGCTTGGGCTTGTACTTCAGCCTAAAATCCCTGGCTATCCTCTGTGCTCTCACTCTGGTGCTAACCCCCAGTGAGCCCCAGGAAGGGAAATGGAGGAGGTCTGGGAGGACGAGAGGGGACATAGCACATACTTGACTTCTGCCCCTGCAGGCAGTGTATGCACAACTGGACTGACCTTCTTGGCTGTGTACAGTCAGGGGTGTCTATTAAAATAATCATCTTCATTTAGTAACCCTGCATAAAAACAGGGGTGCAGTACCTAACGCTGCCTTGTGGACAATAAGCACTGTGCTACTCATCCGTGTGTACTGTGCCTAATGTACAGGAAGCTACATCTGCACTGATGCCTCCAAGACTTGCTGTAATATAAATGCAGAGCAAATTAAATAATAGAACAAGTGATATGGGCAACAGTTTGGTCCAATATCACAAATTAATTCTCTCTCATCATCTGTATTAATTTCTTCAATTGCCAGTAACCTCTACCTTATTTCACTTATTTTGTCTTCTTGCTTATGGCAAAATCACATGGAAAATTAAGGAGACGCTGTGTTGGCCAAATCATAGCCTCTTTATCTGCTTTAAAGTGACATACATTTTCAGCTAAAACCGCAATGACTCATTAACAGACTGAGAGGTGCACTGATGGTGAAATCCAACATGTTCATAATGCATAAAGTTGTCAAAATTCCTCTCTAAACCAGGCTATTTCTGGGACTATATTAATTGTCGTTTAAAATAGATACTCCTACACTACAAAGATTTGACAAAACTACATTTGAGAGGTTTTGGTGACTTCTCAAATTGGCATATGAATACCTATAGTTTCTGATTTATGCTTTGAAGTTGAACAATCCCTCAAAATACTAAAGTAATAAAAACTAACTATGGTAATTTACTGTAGTCTGTGTGTTTGAAACTGTGTGGGACACAAACTTAAAAAGAGCCATAAATTAATTTACTATAACATTTTTTTACACTACATTGGCAGTAAAAATGCTCTTAAAATGAAGAAAACACTACTTTTAGTTACCTTACCATGTTTTTACATTATCACTACATATTAAAAGGCCAAAAAGTTAATATTAATGATTCCAAATGACCCAGAAGTGTAACACATATTATTGCCAGGCTTCATTCTATTAAGATAGAAAATTTTTTTGTAATGTATTTTGCTTGACTTAATCTTCTTATAGTGACTGTAAGTGTTTGCAAGGTGTTAACATATCAATAGGCATTGAGGCATAGACCTCAAAAATGCAGAGCACAAAAATGTCTCCCTAAAGTCAACGACAAAGATGGGCAGTTTTATTCTGTGGGAATCTCCCAACCGTGCAACTCGTTCACTGCTTTGTGCTGGTGAAAAATCCACGTGGAAAGGTATTAAATGTGGAAGCAGTGCCAAATGCTCTCCGATGTAGAAGACAACAGAGAACCAAGTTCAACAAGCTCTTTCCTGGCATGTTTAAAGTACGCACAGATGCGTGTAGGCTGACAGGGGTCTTTTGTGGAAGGGCCCTGACACAGAGTGCCAGAGGGAGAAGCGGGTCTGTAAGCGGCCTGAGCTCAGGCTACGTTTACAGTAGTTCAGCTGTGCAGCACTAAGCTTCAGGCCTTCTGTGCCCAGTGATGGGATACATACAGCTGGCTCAGAAAATAGGATGCACTTCATCTACTCCGTGGCTTGTACACCCAGGGACAGCGGGGACATAGCCTGAATCTAAACAAAAGCATGTTGTTGAGGTTATAGAAAGTTCCTGGGAAATAAAAGAATATATATGCTGGAAAGAGGGTTAATATGACATTTACAAAACTGTATGTATAGGGAGGCTCACAACATGCAGTAAAGAATGAGGACTTCGAATGCTGCATAAGAGAAAAGGGATACTGTGGATAGGAAAAGGAAGACGTGATACAAGTGAGAATGCAGGAGGAATTTGTTATTGATAAAAGTGAAGCAAAAATGCTGGAAGGTTTAGTGAACACATTAAGATGTTTGAAAGAAAACTTATTATTTTGTGTAAAAAAGTGAAAAAACAGCAGCATAACTGTCTAGACATGAAAGAAATGTCAGATTTTTAGAAAAGAAAAGTGTCTTCTAGACAAACTGCTGGAAAAGAAGACTGGATTTTGGAGACATGAGGTTTTCATCAAAGGGAAGTTTTGAATTTCTTTACTATTAATTTTTTTTTTTCTGAAGAGAACCATTAGCAGTTATTTCTCCATGTAAAAAAAAAAAGGATGATAAAAATCTGCTCAGTGAGTACCAAAGGAAATTTAAGTGAGTTAATAGGAAAAAACAAGTGTCTAATTCTTAGAGAAGCACTAGAAGTGAAACAGTGACATTGTGAATTGCTTTCTTTTGGAGGTCTTTTAAAATAGATTAGACAAACATACAGCCCATATATCCAAGACAGATTAGTCAGTCTTTCAAGGCCATTTCTAGTCCTATTAGGAAATTTGCTTAGTGGTATGGTTGAGCTCTGATTTGCAAAGCCATGTTCACATGAGTGTTTCCTTATTCTCTTTCCCCCTTTTGAACTAATAGCTGCTACTTGCTGATTTCTGGGATTTTTTTTGCTGTCTATCAACAGGAAATGGAATACTGTTTAAATGCAAGAGGAGCTAAACTGGAGTCCAGTCCAAAGACATCTCATTCTTCTGCCTATATACAGATGTAATACATCTCTCCTCTTGCTGTAAGATGTCATGTTTATCAATCTATGGAGATATGTTCTTTACTTTTTAACAGGGATAAGATGATTTTAGGGTAACTAAATAACAGTTTATTCTTTTTCTTCCCTCAAAAGAAAAGGCAAGGGGGAAGAACTGGGTAGCTCTCATAAAATAATTAAGGAAAACTGCAAGGTACTTTTGGACTATAAGAGATCCGTTCATTACCTTGCAATTCATGGACACTGGTTAATGTCATTCAGTGAACCAGAAAACTGTGGTAATTTCTAAATAGTTCTCAGATCTGTCCTGCACATCCAGCTACACATGCAGAGTTCAAGCCATGCCTGTACACATCATTGATTTTGCAGGCTTTCAGGTCAGTTATGAGTTTTGAAATAGCTGCATATGGTCAAGTAGCAAGTATGTGAGGACTTCAGTGTTCTCACTTCAGCACATGCAGACACAAGCTAAGTTTCTTTGCTAAATTTGTAATGCTGTAAGCTATGTTTCACATAACAAGCGAAACTTTTATAATTATGTGACAAAACCAAATCCATCAAAGTGATAGTCAGTGTTCTTTCAGGGTGTGCTGATTCTCAGGTAAAAACCAGTATGTTGCAAAGGAGGGAACAGACAGACTTGCACTACCAACTTTCCAGGATTTTAAAAAAACAAGAAATAAGTGAGCCTAACATCCTTGGGAGGGAAAAGATCAGCTCTTTACATAAAGTGAACTAGTACAGAAGATGCTAGAAGAAGATGTATCATGGAAGAAAAGCCAAAGTAAGAGTCAAAAAGTAAACCTGCTTTATTTTATTTCTTAGATTGAGTGCTGCTTTGCTCTCTGGAGTAGAATGAAATGCCTGAAGGGATCTCTGTTAGTGCTTGAAGAACAGCTTCTCCATTATTTCAAGATTCCACTCACCAATTTCATTTTGTTATTTTAAAATCACAGAATGTGTGTATCCCACACTACAGATATACTGACTGATTATAAAAAACAATCCCTAGTTATTGCAGAAAAAACATCCAACACAACAAACTGTATATATATATATAAGAAAAAGAAACAACCACAAAACTATTTTTGTGCTCACAATGAAACTCTTGCAAACTCCTGCCCCTCTACTGTCTTAACCAGCTCAGCCACATGAACTTTTAGGGCAGTTTGCACTAAAGACCAAGACTTTTGGCTACATGTCACAATTCCAAAACTCAGAAACTTCATGGAGAAAAGCCTGTCAGAATCTTTTTTCTAGATCACAGTAGCATTTCCCATGTTCCTCTGCTGAAAGCAACACAGCAGTGTTTGATATATGGATAAGGTACAAACAAACCTTAAATGTGCCTAGCTAAATAAAGTGTTATAACTTAAATCTTAAGCACTAAACTTCACTCTAGATCAGCAGGTACCCAGGACATCACAGAAATACGTGTTTGTAGCAGAATCTTCCCTTTGATCGATGTCCTTCATTCCTTCCAGCTTCAGTGCAGGACGCGTTATGGGAGACCTCACTCCCCTGAGAGCAGGCGAGGGGTCTAGCCTAGACACTTGAGGCACAAGCCAGCCTTCAGTGAGGAAACTTCTTCTTACCCCCACCGTATGCAAATCAAATAAAGCAGACAGGATCACTGCTGATTTTTAATTGTCAAACAGGATTCTGCAATTAGGAACTGTGGTTCACACGCAGGACTGGACACACTGACCATCAAGGTGGGTGTGCGCTTTTAACCAACTTTTCCAATGAGAATAAAAAAAATCATCTTAGTTTCAGTGTCAGAGTCAATTAAAGAATAGTTTTGTGTTATATACATCCCAGTCACCCAAGATTATAATCTGATTACAGCAGTTTGTATGGCACCCCATTGTTCATGGCTGATTAAAAAAGATGCATTCATTAGCTAGACTCAGCGTGTGCTTAACTTTCAGGAACCCTGTTCAGATGTGCATGCACTGGTGTTACACATGCTTGTCCCAGTTCTTTCTTTGATGGGTGATGGCAGTACTGCTCTGGGCTCTCTGCTCCTAAAGCCCACTTCTCTGAGCCACTGAATGATAGGAGCAAGTGTAAGGTTAGAGTGGAGCCACCTGGAGTCCCTGGTGTGGAGACAGCTTTCTGCTTGCGGCTGAGGATCAAACTGGGTGGGGAGGGATAGAGAGATGGTCTGTTACGTGATGGGGAGATGTTGTATTGGATGTACATATCCTCCTCCACATTCCCCTACCATAATTTCTCTGGTTGCATCCATCACTGCAGTCCAGTGATGACTGCTGCATCAGTCTAAACCAGATTAAAGCTCCTGTTCCAACCATGGAATGAAATCTCATCTCTGTATAGAATAAAATTTAACTCCTCAGCATTTTACAATACCTGTAGTTTAAGAACTTACTTTGCATATTTTGAATAACAGCATGGCAGTTTAATGGTTTATTGTTGTTTCAGGTCATAAAGCATAATTTAAAAGTGAAATTTTATTGGGAATATTAAAACTCAACAAATTTTTCACTGGGGAAGGAGTAGATTTTAATTTCAATTAGCCATTAACACTGCTGGTGTTAGCATTTTACTCACTGTAGGTTATTTTGTAGTTCCTTCCTTATTAACCTGTGATTGTAATATCTCCAAGCAAATATATTTGCTTATGTCAGATTTACTGTAATTTTTACCTTTTATGAGACAAAACAGGGTTATATCAAAGGCTACTAGGAATTCTCTTTTCCCACTCTGCAAACCCAGAGAATTTTGTATTGTTCTGTAATACTGCTAGAACAATGCTCCAGAGAGGCGTGAGGTGGCTTTGAGTCAATCACACTAATTGTTTCCATATTTTGCTAAGCTACTGCTATCTTCAGTTGCAATTAACATGACATCTGGCAAAGCACTGGGCTGGAACATTGATTATTCTAATGTTTCTCATTAGTAATCATTAATAACAAATGAATAATTCAACCAATTATCAATTAACCTCTGGCTAAGGTTTTTGACACTATTTTTCCTCTGTAGAGACTCACAGCGTGTACTGTTTAACTTGCTCTGATGTTCACTTCATCTCTCTTAGAAAATCAAATTGTATTTCATTTTACTCTGAAGCAGTATAATGTGTACCCTGTGTTTCAGGAGCACAACAGTCAACGTGCTCTATTCATTGAGACTGCATTTGTATTCTATTTACATATAACCATTGTGTGATTTCTCAACCCTGTGTGCTTACTCATGTAAGGATATGAAGCTGTACTTGGGTGGGCATGGGCACGTAGACCAGAAATAGGTGGAGGCAGGGTAACTGATAACTTGCCAGCAGTTATGCACCATCATCTAAGTGCTACCTCCCAGAACAAATGAAAATTAGGAAGGAACATTTATTTCTTACCTATAACACCTTCCCTGGGAAACACTGTATCTGGTGAAACACTGCTATGGCTTTGTCCTTGGTGTGTGGCTTAGTCAAACACATTTTGCTTAAGAAAATGACTCAGTTCCCTATGATTTCATGTTCTTACACATATATAACCATTAAGACTACAGAAATATCATGGTGGTACAAACTGCTTATTTTTTAGGAGTAAAATGTAACCAGGGTACATCTGCAAGAGCTAAATACAGTGGAAGAGAAAAAAATGGGAAAGCTCATTTGTGATTTATTAACTTTGCCGCCTCTTATCACAAGATAACAGCAGCAGTAGAAGTAGAGGAATAAATAAATAAGTAAATAAATGGGGGTGTCACCACAAACTTTTACCGTATTTGATAATAAAAGTAAGAAGCAGAGATACTCCTGATTGTTGCATCTTCCGTGAATGTTATGAACACCTGCATAACATATCATCACATATTTATGCTTACAGTTTCCTGGCTAGACTTAGGAACTTGTACTTTCTGGAGTAAAAAGAACAGTATTTCATAACCCACATATGTCAAGCTGCTTACACAATCAGACCCCAGCTTTCATCTCTTTCTCATGTTAAAGATGATCTTCAGGAACGGTGTTGGACACCTGGGAAGACAGATGTGGAGTGGAAGAGAGCACTCACTGTACCAGTGACACTTGGGGAGCATCAGAGCAGCTTCAAGACAGATCTGCCTTCTGTCAACCTAAGACCAATCTCTGTGAGCACAACTCTGTGGCACAAGGTAATGGCTGCTATAGGCTCTACCCTGTTCCTCTTGCCCTAAGGGATCGTAGGAGTTCAGAGTATTCCCAAGTATACCCTTCACGTTGGTTTCAGGAAGGATTCATGACATAGGAGAAGCTTTTCTAATGTTGGTCCAGTACCCATCTATTGTACCAAATGATTATCTTGGACCTAGATATTATGGCTTTTGAGCAGTTTTGAAAAGGGAGAACAAGTCTGAATTTTTATTCAGAATCTAAATGTTGAAGCTGAAAAGACAGCTGCCAGAGAGAAATACCGACTTGTTAAGCTTCTGTGACTGGCTGAGTTTGAAATGCAGGCAGTAGAAAACTGTTCCTCTTTGCTGTTCATGGATGAAGAGGAAGCAGTAAGCTGATGGCCTACTACTGAGTCATGACTGCTGGGAAGATGATACAGCCAGTAATGCACTTAATTTTGCCTTCGGAAACAGTGCTGACTGCTTTACACACCAACAGGCACTGCCCAAGGTGACTGAGCTTTAGGAAAAGGGACAAGCCATGAGATTTCTTAAATCTCCTACAAAATTTCAAGGTTTAGGTCCTTAAAAATATTCATCAGAGGACCTGCAAAACTGTGCCTCCTTAGGCTAATGAAATGCTACTGGATATGTTACATGTAGACATGGCACTTAGGGACACGGTTTAGTGGTGGACTTGGCAGTGTTGGGTTTACGGTTGGACTTGATGATCTTAAAGGTCTTTTCCAACCTAAATGATTCTATGATTCTATAATTCAGATGCAAGCCAGCATAAAGAAGCTGGCTTTACTCTCACCATTTTCAAACAAACAAACAAACAACAAACAAAAAAGGAAAGGAATTTTCCCCACCATTTTCAGATCTAGTACTCCTAAGAAACAAGAAGCAAACTCCTATAATTGCAAACATACGCAGAGCCACAACCTTTACTTTCTCAAAGAAAACTGAGAATCATGCTAAGCCATGCACAATTCTTCAAGTTGCTAAACACCTGATGTCTAAGGCTCTTATGTTCTATAACACTTCTTATTGGTCAAAGAGTCAAATATAAACCCCTGCATCTATTTAACCTAAATACTTAATTAAAAAAATACAATATTAATGAGCTCTATTTTCTTCAAGAAGGGAGATTTTTTCCTCAGAACTTCCTCATTTCTAAATATAGCTGAATTGCCATACTTTTTTTTCTGGTAAATCTTAGGATTCTCCCGCATCTCTCCTTTAAAATATGAGTCGATCCAGCTTATGTAAAAGTGCTTTTTCTTTAAAAGTACTCACTGACTAATTTACATGAAGTATTTCAGGCTGTAGAACTTTTATGAAGAATCTGTTAAACCTAGTGCTGACAATTGATTAACCACTTGTTTTTAATAAGAATATTGGCTAATTCTGTTAATGTGACAATGGATTTGGTCAAATATTGATGACTTTCTTGGTGCAAGAAACTCTTAAATCTTTTAATGATCAAAGGACAGAAACAGGTATATCTAAAACCCCATTCATTCCATCCTAAAGCAGGCATCAAATGAATCAAATATGGTCAAATGGGTCATTCTGTAAAAGATTTAATTTCTTCATTCTATAGGAACTCTAAGACATATACACCAAATAGATCTACAGCTAGCTAAGGTAGTTGGTATGCAACTGGATAATAATGTCTCTAATTGGGTAAGCGGTGAGTAATTTTTAGCATCTGCTTTTGAACAGACTGAGTTCAGTAGGCCAGATTGTCCAAATGCTATTATATCTGAATAGAAATGACTGTGCCCCATTTTGAAATAGTGTAAATGGCTACAGAGCATACAAAGTAGAAGATCTGGCACACTGCTTTTATCCATATGTCTCTTCTGCTCGGCCAGCTTGTCATCATTTTGATTCATTGCTTTCAGTAAACTTCAGTATTTCAATCTGCGTAGTCACCCCAGGAATACAACTCAGATTGCCTTCAGTTACGTATTTAATGTGAAGGACTTAACAGGATGCTATGCATCATTACAATGACATGAGACCCTCCAGAAATGTAAAGTGATGTGTTTTGCTTGCAGACATGGTTAAAGAGACTATAACTGTCAGATGAAGCACAAAAAAGAGGAAGATAAGAGCAGTCACCCTGTCTGTCTCTCCAAATGATATTTAAACAGAAAAAAATATTTGTGACCTTGTGAAAGGAATTTGGTTATTTCTTTACAGCTTTGAGGAATGGGTTGAGTGACTAAAGGCTTGTATCAAGGCAGCACTGAGAACATGTTGATGGGGAACACTAAAGTGTAGGATTTATCTTTCTCTTTTCTTACTCTTTC
>NW_008824933.1:773811-785417 GCF_000699105.1 Pygoscelis adeliae | reverse complement strand
TTTCCCCCCTGCCTCTGTCATGCACACGCACACACACTTTCTCCTTTAACTCACAATCCCCAGTGTAGTTCAGCTTCTGAGAAAGACTTGTTCCTCCATTTAGGTTATTCCTGCTATTCCACTTATTTTATCTTTATGGTGCAACTGAGGACAGGAAAAGGGAGAATTAGCACAGGTCCCATCAATGTAGAACTATTAAATCCGAGTTGATGCAAAAACCCGGATTCAGCAAAAAGAACAGTAAACAGAACTTCCTGCCAGAAGCTGAAATCTCAACTTTTAGCTGAAGCAAAGGTAAAGTAAATAACTATCATCCTGTGACTCAAAGTTAAGAACAAAATGCCTGGTACTGTTGTACTTTTATGCAGGTGTTGGATGCAAGATACTAATGCTATTCCTGAACTGGACAAGAAATAAATATCTTCTGCATATCTTATTGCAAACATTAGGGAGTGATTTTTGAACAAACATAACACTCAAGAGGTATAGTACCAGAAAAGTCCTTTAAGAGTATCTTTCTTTCTGAGAACATTGATACAAAGCTTTAGTATGTGTATTGCATGTTGCATACAATTACAAAAATTCAAGTAAAATAAAACCTGATTAAATCATTCATCCTTGCACTGATGCAGAAGGTGAAGGTACCATTTGGAGCCTCAAGTGGCTCATTGTACTGGCTCTGTAAAGGCGTAAGTGCTTCGGAAATTCTATAGAAGAGTATAAAGGAGGATCACATCCTACTTAGTGATTCTTCAGCTTCAGTGACCAGATGTTTACTTTGCACCTGGGCCTTTCCACTGGGGATGGGAAGCAGGTCCAGGCTTATGTGCTTGGATCTGGAGGGAGATACTTAAACTGCTTCCGCCTGTGCTCTTACCAACAGCCGTACTGAGCCAAGAGAGTCTGCTTGTAGGGTAGTAGAAAATTAATTTTTAGTCTTTGTTTTCCTACTTTCTACTTCTAGGTAGTTTTGACTTATTTTATATTCAGTGATTATACTATAAATCAGGATCTTAAATCCAACCTGTATCTAAAGTCCTGGCCTGTGTTCTGTCAAAAGAGGATGCTAGTGCTGTCTTTAGTGCTTTCTAAAAAGTTTGGCTAACATATAAATTTTCTTATTACAATGCTTTACAGCAGCAGTAAAGAAGAAAAAGAAATGTTTTCTTTTCCTTTTTTCCTTTGTCACTTCAAATATTTTTGTCGTTCTTTTCCAATAACAATGACCATAGGATTACGTAAACTGAGTTCCCCTCAGTTTTAGATTTTTTAACTTTGTTCAACTGTTTCATACAACAGCAGAGACGTATTAACACTGTTACTATCTTGTACCTGTTCATTCCATCTGAATGAACATAGCATGACAACATGACGTATTTTCTTTCTTCTGGACTCTATCAAGGGGTATCCATGTGTTCAGAGATTTTCACGCTCATAGTTAGGGGACATGAAGAACCTCTTCTTTTCTATAGGTTCCCTTCTTTAATACTCATGGGTCTTCTGTTAAAATAACATCTAGAATAAAAGTTGCATTTTTTCAGAACACTTCACAGCACGATGTAGTTATATTTGACAAAATTACATTGTTAATGCTGTGAAGGCACACACTGCAGACAGAAGTTTTAGTCTTAGAAGAGCAATATAAAGGAATGATGCGCCTTCCTGAGGCATGGCATCAGAAATAACGTGTGAAAATAGGGAAATCAAACTCCATTAGATCTTTTTACAGTCATGACACAGATGATTGAACAAATTTAAAATAGCAGACCTTATATAGCCATATTTGGAAGGAACACTCATAGGTAATTCTTACCTACTTTTATCTAGTGCCTCCTTATACATGTAAATTCTTCACTTAGACTTGGCAGAGTAGCTCTGCAGAGGACTAAATAATTGGAAGGATATCTAGTCTATGAATTGGGTCCAGTGACTAGCGTTTAACTTCTCTTCCTTCTGCCATTTCTTTTTCTCCACCCTATGCATTTCCAAAGGGTTAAGTTTTACCATTTATAACATTTAAATTACATCTATTTCCCATTATGAAACTGATCTGACAAATATCCTTTATTTCAACAGACCTTAATGTATGACCTAAGTGCGCTGCAGCACAGAGTGTGTGCTATTCTTAGTACTCATTGACATTGTAATGGCACGCAGGCAGTGCATCATTGTGCTGTGGTGGGAACTAACGAATCTATGCCATGCATCAACACCATATATCATGTTCATGATGAATGTTGTTCCTGGGCCATGCCTGGTCTCGCAGAGCAGCAGTCGATTATGTAGCTTTGTAAAGGAATGCTGCAGGGGAAGGCAGGTCTTCCTGCCCTGCGTCAGCGTCTATACTTTTCCCTCCCACTGAACCTTCCTATCCACGTGAATAAAATAAGAACAGGTGATGATATGGGACTTAAGGCTATTAAACTGCAAAAATGAAATAATTAAAAAAGCCCACACATTTAATCCCACTTGACAGTGGGAAAATAACAGATTTCTAAGATACCTAAAGGAAGCAAAATGTGGAAGGGAAAAATAGTATATTCCAACTTATCTGGCAGTGCATATTCAACCTTGCTTTCAGTCTCACTTTTATGAGGACCAAAATTCAGTGCAGATGTCTTTCATTGCTTTTATTTCAATGAGACAGATCTGCAGTGAGCTCATTGCTGCAGAATCAAGTGTATGAGTAAGCAGCAAAACAATGAAATTATTACAGAGGGTAAAGGGGTCCCTCCTTGACTCTTGTCCATTAGGAGTAAAATCCACACAGGTAATACTGGTAGCAATACTCCTGATTCATGATTGGGAACTGATTACAGAAGGATTCGTAGTTATTGCTTGAAATTTCCTTGTTGAATTGCTCAGTTCCATTTCCCACTGATGGCAGCTGGAATAATGCTTATCAAGTTACTAGGATATTGATGACTGCCATTATTACAAATGTTGTTTGTTTCATAGCTTTATTAATATTTACTTTCTAACTGTACTTAAGCTTATAAACCACGTATTAACACCAGTCAAGTGTAATCATACACCAAGGATTCACTTAATCCTGGGGAAAAAAAAAAAAGATGACAAAAAAAAAGAAAACAACAAAGGACCCATATACCTAGTGAAATATTGGCAGGAATTAGGAATAACAAAGACAAGACAAAAAATGAAATCTTCCTTTGAAATAAAAAATGAAGATTTCAGAATAGCAAAATTAAGACCTTCCATTAAAAATCTGCAATAACTAGTCAGTATTGGCTGGAAGATATGCTATTTATGCTAACAATTTCCTGTTCTGTTTGTAGGGGTATTTATGTTATGTAAGATACTGTCAGTAAATTTATCTTTTGATGCATTAAAAGCAACCATATTTTGTGTATCCATAACATGATGGGTCATTCTAGCACAAATCAATGGAAACGCTGTAATAGTTCATCACATTGATTAACCACACGCAGTATCATGCAGAAAGTGATGCATTTTTCAATTATTTGATTCTATCAAGAGAATTATTGAAAGCTCAGAGAAACTATGTCAATCTGACAGTTTGTGTATAAAAATAAGAAGAGGGAGAGTGACAGGTGATGTTGAAATTACTAGTGTTACGTATAATTAAGACGGTGAAATTAGGTACTGTGCAAACAAGGTGAAGCAGGCAAAAATGGAGGAATTGTATTTTTTCTAGGTTGTAGCATTAAAATATTTTGGAAATGGCAGCTACAATTGTGTCCTGAGATGACCATGCACGCAATGGAAAGAGCTGTTACAGCTCAACTCCCATTCGAGACAATGAGTAGTGGAGTTGCAGCATGTCACCAAACTCTTTTGCAGGGTAAAGTATTCCCCAGGATCTGTGCTTTAGAGGAAAGTCTCCAGAAACCAGTTAGTCTACTTTTCTTTGGTGCTTAATATTTAAGTAAGCTGACATCCTTCCTCTTACAAAGCACCGTCTGGAAACCATACTGACTGTAAATAAAGAGAATATTAATAGCAGACATTTTTGTAGTAAGTTCTATATTCCTATCTTAACTACCTTCCAAATTTTGGGTGTTTGAATTTTTAAAGGATGAAACAGATGCCTTGTCCCAAGCGAGGATAAAAAGAAAATCAGTTCTCTTTTGAGCAGGCAGTTCCACCCAACATTGTGAGCCAATTTTGCTGGAAAAAATCCTGTGGTCTCTCATTGCTATACACCCTTGTTTTTTTATTCAGCTGAACAGAAAAATCACATTCTAAAAAGTTTTCAAACAAAACCTTGACTATTGAATTTACCATATAACACTTGTACAAACACATCTATACTAGGGAAGTGCCACTGTGGCTTAATTTGAGTAAATCTTCAGTAGTGCCTAAGGTTCATATGTGCTTCCCTCACAGCAATATTTTCCATGCGGTAAGAACAAACATAATAAATTGAAGGAAGACCTGAGTATTTCAGAAGGGTGTTTTCAAATTTTGTGAGAGCATGTGTTGCTAAGGAAACATCATCTTTTCTCTGAGCCTGGTCAGGGAGGATGGATCTCAAATAATGTAGATCAGTACATAAAATATACTTACCACTAAAAGTAGGAAGTGAAACAAATTTAAATAAATATGATAAGACTGATCAAATGTATTTGTGATACAGATTACAGACAACAACAATATACCAGTAAACAACATAAAACATCTTATTCATGAGACATTAATAGCAAGCTGACATCACATTAATCGTATTCTAACCCAGCTTGTTTGAAATAATGGACGTAATATGCCATAATGCAGTGCAGTGCAGATTGAATTGGCTTTGTCTTCTTTGTCCAGAACATCAAATGGAAGAATCATTATTTTGTTGCAGCATGCCAGCTTCTATTTATGGATTGTCATTTTATTTTCCTAGCAATTCATCTAAAGATGTGTCATAAGACACCCTCCCAGACGCATACTCACTCTTTCAAAAAATGTGCTATCTTTTCCACAGTATTGTTTCAAAAGATGTGGAGTGGTCTTAAATAAAGTAACATATAAAGCAATGTTGTCTGATTTAAACATTTTGGCCTCCACTGGTAGTCGAGCCCAGTGCTTGCAGCCAATTAATTTTATCTGTTGACTTCAGTGGGCGCTTAATCAGTCCTTATAAATTCTAAATTAGTATTGCAGGTTTCATAAAGAATATAGTTATATACTAAGAATGAAATACTGTAGTTATGTTTAAATTTCAGGTTGGCTTTTTTGAAAATATCTTTGCTCTATAAAATACTACAGCTAAATGATATATTGCACCATGTGGGCCATATATATTTTATAGGAAATTATCCAAAACACACCATTAAAATATACTCAGAGATTTCTTTTGCACATTAATTCTTATGAGACAGTAAGAAGCGACATCCAGTACTTTAGCTCCTCCTGTGTCTTTTTCAAGACTGTAATTATATGCGTTCAGACCTGACTTTGCAGAAATAACTAGATCCCTCCTACATACTTTGTATTTTTTACCAATTGCATACACAATACATTTTTAAAATCACTTGAAATATTTAATAAAATGTATTCTTCTGTCACAGGGTCTCAAAGGAGAAATGTATGATTTAAGTCTTCATGGCATGCAGCATAATACTTAGTTTTTGGAACAAGCCTTAAAAAAACAAAGGAGGGGTGGGGCACTCATCGTAACTCCATTGGAATAAATAAGCCTTTAAAAAAACCAAAGAAAGGATGGAGGACTCAATGTAACTCTTCTAAAGGTAATTTTTTTACTATGACTAGTAAAACAGGGTTGTGCTCTTACTTTCTAAACCTCATGGATGGGTCCTTGTCACATTGTAAATAGATTGCTCTTTCCACTCAACAGAGTAGCCACAAAGTTAGTTTATCTTTGGTGTTTGAAAACACCAAGACAGTGTATGACTGAAGTGATCACACTCTTGATCCTTGGATCCTTTACCCCAAAGAGAACAAAAGGAAAAAAGTCAACAATTGCTCATCCCTGTCTGCTGTAATTGTGGGCTGTTGCTGCTTTGTATTAGAGGCAGCATCAGTGAAAAAGCTATAATTTGCTCCAAGTGAAGATGGGGTGAGAGTAAAATTTACATTTATCCCTTTCTCAGATAGCAGATGACTAACTATAATTTAAATTACTACGCTGTACAAACTATTACTGAACACGCTACACTCTGTTCATTATTATGGTGTTCCTGCCATGGTAATGAACAAGAACTAGAATGTTGAACTACAGTACTGTAGAAACTCCTGGAAAGTCTTAAGGTATGGAATAATTCTTTACATAAACAAACAGGCACCACCTGTGCATGCACACACACACACAGAGACACATGTCAGAAGACTTAGGACTACTGACAGAGTGTAAGAAAGAGATTTCCAGGCAGTGGTAGAAGTGATGAAGATAGCAGAGGATAGGTAAGAAAGCTAGAAATTATTTAGATAGTGTTATTAACTAGCAGTGGTAATTCTCATTGGCTCTAGCAAAATCACAGATCGTCTTATGGGTGCTAATTTTGAGTTACTTTCTGGCACTCTACAGAGCAGGCTGTTTCTGACAGCTTCTGAAGTAGCAGATGGGTATTTACAAGTATAAGAACTGTGTATTGTCCAAGCACAATTGTATGTGGCCAGAAAATATACACCCCCTCCTTCACCCCCCCCTTCACTCCCCCTCCCTTTTAGAAACAACTAAAAGCTGTTTATTTTGAATGAACTATCTTAAGAGTCAAGGAGAAAGTTGCCCCACTGTGGTGACATGCTACTGACTCTGGAGGACCAGCTGGCTTTGATGCCAATGATCAGCATGGCTTGGACTTGAAGTTAGAGCTAGCCTGGATTAGAAATTAAAATTTAAATACCATTAGTGTCAAAAATGCAACATATACTTTTAAATTTCTAAGACAGAGACATTTCCCATTCCTCTCATTCTTATGTTACAGGTTCCAGGGTTTTGGAAGAACACAGCAAGTTCAGAACTCCAGTTTCTTTTACAAAACAGTGCATTTCAGCCATTTGCTTACTCTTTTTTCGTATAATACACTCTTAGGAAATAGCTTTAAACAGTGTGGTAGGTCAAATAACATGAATCAAGAAACAGCAAGCCCCTATCACATAAGTTATTCACTAGTGAGAAGTTTCGGACCTAAAGTAGCTTAGGTAATATAATTTTTGTTTGATTTACCTTGTTTTTCTAAACTTGAGGCTAGTTATCTTACATGCTTTGTCACAAAATACATGACACTGCTGACTAGCTTCCTGGCACTCCTCTCCCTAGTCTAATTGTCCATTTTGTTGCCACGAGGAACCAGCTGTGGTCTGTGGCAGGAAATGGGTACATCTCCAGGGCATGGCCTTTTCATTTCCACTGGGTTCTGAAATATACATTGAAGGAGTAAATTCCCCTGCCAAAAACCCTCTCCATTTCTCAGCAAAGCTAATATATTCAACCTCTGTGAAACAGTCTTCATTTCCCTGTCCTATGACTCACAGTTAACATACACATTAAAATAAAAGTGCCCATTAAGAATTGTGTTTCATACTGCACTGTGCTCTGTCTGGCTTTGCGGTTCACTGTCTCACACACACACACAAAAGGAGCTCACACACCTTTAGGTCTTCTAAATCTAGACCTCTAGGCCGTCTAAAGCATTTAACATTTGGCCTTTTGCAATGGGTAAATGCCTTTAAACATTTCCACTGAAGCTTGGGCTTTCCTCTTTTTGTGAGCTTTTACTCATAACTACTCTACGAGAAGGTCTGGTGTGAAAAGAGGGAAGAGAGCTCTTGGAATAGGAAGGTAATTTGCGCTCCACAGGGGAGGCAGGGAAGGAGGAGGCGTAGTCCAGGCCAACAGAGGCTAACACTAGGAGCCAGGGGGGAAAAGAACTCCAGAGCCTCTTTCCCCACCTTCGTAAGGCAGGAAGCTTGGCTATTATTTTTAGTCATGTTGTGGTTTAACCCCAGCTGGCAACTGAGCACCACACAGCCCATCGCTCACTCCCCTCTGGTGGGATGGGGGAGAGAATCAGAAGAGTAAAAGTGAGAAAACTCATGTGTTGAGATAAAGACAGTTTAATAGGTAAAGCAAAAGCCACGCGCACAAACAAAGCAAAACAAGGAATTCATTCACTCCTTCCCATGGGCAGGCAGGTGTTCAGCCATCTCCAGGAAAGCAGGGCTCCCTCACGCGTAATGGTTACTTGGGAAGACAAACGCCATCACTCCAAACATCCCCTCTTTCCTTCTTCTTCCCCCAGCTTTATATGCTGAGCATGATGTCATATGGTGTGGAATATCCCTTTGGTCAGTTGGGGTCAGCTGTCCCAGCTGTGTCCCCTCCCAACTTCTTCTGCACCCCCAGCCTACTCGCAGGTGGGGTGGTGTGAGAAGCAGAAAAGGCCTTGACTTAGTATAAACACTGCTTAGCAACAACTAAAACATCAGTGTGTTAGCACAGTATTCTCAGGCTATATCCAAAACATAGCCCCATACTGGCTACTATGAAGAAAATTAACTCTATCCCAGCCAAAACCAGCACAACTTTGCATTCAGTAAATATGTATATCTATGGCAGATAGTCTCTGGCTGGTCTGGTCTTTGATTATTTCTAAAAAAATCAGAACAAAGATTAACAAGACCCTGCCACAAAGCTGAAACAAAATATATTGGTGCCATGAAACTGAGTACAACTACTATAATTTATGATGTCTGTAAAGCCCTAATTCAGAGCATTTTTCTGTAACATAGACTATACAAGACAGTTACAGGGAAAATCTGGTAGGGTCTAACAAGAAAGCAGAAAAAAACAGAATGCAGAATGCTAAATAGCAGAAAAATTGCTAACACAATAAATGTTTAACAGAAAAAAAAAATCCCTACGAAACACATGCATTAACCATCTTAACCCCTTCATATAATAAGTTTATCTTCCCTGTGAGATGGTAATATACCCCCCAAACACGTGATTAAAATGGATGTGGTGGCACCTGAAATTAATTAAAAAAAAAAAAAAGTAGAAAGATTGGAGGAAGCTGTTTATAAAGACATGCTTGGTTACAGAAAGCTTAAAAAAATTGAAAGAACCAAAGAAGTTATTGTCTATGTTTTTATGAGCTTGTTTATGGAAGACTAATATTGTGAGGAACATACAGATTCTCCTATATAAGTAAGAAATGAGGAATTCAAAAGGGTTTGGGAGGTGGGGATCCGGAGTGGTGATGTTTGCAGGCAACACAAAACAGAGGAAGACCGGAGCTCTTACTCAGGCATTGCTTGTTGAGTAGCTCCCAATAGCACATTCCTCTATCAGAGATGTTGCTGCTTCTTTCATCTCAGACAGATTTTAAAAAAGCTAAAATCCCCCCTAGGAAATGGAAAACACTGTGGGAAATGAAAATAGAAAGAGAAGGAGCACTTCAGACATATTGCTGCAGCTATAAATTTGTGTTCTTGATATTTATACTATCACACAGTTCACGATTAGTCTTCTGAAATTGGCACTTGAGAGATCTCTCAAGCAATTATTCTCTGAATATTGCTAAAGACAAAGTAGGTAAGTCTTCAGGAAAAAATACATCTGGCTACTCTTTAGCTCAGTATTGTTCATATTGTCAAAAATAGTAGCAACTCATTTTGATAGAAGGGGAGGATTATCTATATTTCTCATACAGGCAAAAGATAGGTAAACTCTCATAGATCATGTGATTTGTGCATAAGATTGTCATTAGAGCATGATTTACACAAGTTTTAGAGGCTCTTGAAAAGCCTTTATGTTAAAGTAGATGTTGCAGCAGGATTACTAAATTGCATCTTCTTGTCAGATTTTTTTAACTTATTCACAGAAACTGGAGTTTTCCCTCAGTGTCCCAGGAAAGACCTGTTTTATTTGTCTGTCATTTCTTGATGTGAATGGAAGATGAAAGGAAATGGCTCCCACTGGAGATACTGTGGGTTAGACAACTTCAGGGACAGATTAGGGGATGCAATTCCACAGGATGCAATGTGGAAAAAAAAGTTGCTGTAGAGTAGTTGATCCATGATAGCAGACGAACTTCATTTTAGGTTTATTTAGGTAAACCAAAGAAATCTCCTGTGGTCAAGGTGTGACCCTTGTTCTAACTCTTCTTGCGCAAGTGTCACTTCTGATGTACTTTACCAGAATCATGCAGACAGGTATGTGCCCCTGAAAGCTTGATGGATGATGGTGGACAAGTTTGATGAGGACCTTGTTTCAGATGTGAATTTCAATGAGCTGTTAAGACCCCAGGGAAGGAAGAGAAGAGTTAGTGTGATGTCACATCTGACATGCAGTACCTAAATTGGTGAAGCAGTGTGTGCTTTGCTATTTTATATTTTTTGATGGAAGTAGAAAGGTAATGGTACTCTCATGTGAAGAACAGGAATAGGCAACCTCATGAGATGACTCTAAGCCAGAGCCAATGCTGCTATTGCAAACTGCAAGAAAAAAGCTTCACAAAGCCTGCACATTCTTTAGCTATCTCCAAAGGCTTCCTCCATCATGAGCATTCCATATATTTTTAATCTAATACTACCTAGTCTAATACTACTTTTTTCTCTAAATTCCATTATGCCATTGATCCCTGTTGCAAATAGGCTGGTGCAATGAAGCTTGTTTTCACTGCAAATTGTATGATGTTTTTATAACCCAACATAACAGACTTATTGTACATCTGCATGTGACGTAATATTTGCTGTTAATGTTATATAGAAGTTTTACTTTTATTAGAGCAACAATAGTTTTAAAACACATATTTGCATAGTTAGGGCAGCTGGCAGTGTGGGTTGAGATGTATCTGCTATGTCATACAATAATACAGTCTTTTATAATTCATTAAAATATACCCTGCAAATTATGAGTCATCTACTTCCTGCCAAATGAAATTTGTTTTCAAAACTTGTTCCAGCATGATTACACAGGGAACAGGCATAAAATATAAAGGATGTAAGTTTCAGAAAGTAAGAACTGCTTGATTCACAGATTATTTGGCATGCTTCACTGAATCTCCTAAAAATGGAGAAGACAAATATATGAGAAAAGCAGAATATTCTGTATTTCCCTAATCGCATTTCTAGTCTAGTGTGGAACATGCTTTCTCAGAGTCAGTATGTATGTGACAGCTAGGGATGGTATTGATATTAATTCTGAAACTTTGTCAATTTTGATTGTCTCATCTTGACAAGGAAAGATCATGATCATGAAATAAAGTTACTCTGTTTTACTTGTGAGGCTTAGATCATATATCAAGGTGCAATAAATATGTAACACTTGAGTGAATCAATGAAAAATACCTACCTAGAAAAAAACCAAAAAACAAGCCCCTTTTTTTTTATTTTTTCCTGGTCTGTTCCCTTGGTTAGAAGGAGACTGGGATTCATGACAGGAAGTACTATTAGAAATTTAAGTTTTAAATACATCAATCAGTTTAAGTGGTTGCACAGCTCTCTAATTTCCTTTCCTCAAGGAATCTCTGTTTGTAGATAATAGACTTTCATGGGGACTAATCCAATTGGATCCCAGCCTGGCTTTAGCCAGGACACTGGCACAGCCTGCATAAAAACTTCCCAATTTTATTAGATAACCTACTTCTTTCACTAAGTATTTAGACAGGTAC
>NW_008824933.1:765205-773792 GCF_000699105.1 Pygoscelis adeliae | reverse complement strand
GAAAAGTAATAGTATTTTTTAATGAGTTTCCTGTTATGTATCCAAAGCTTTTTTTGCAGAAAGTAGAAGAAAATGTTTTGGTGCTGTAGATGAACTTTAGTCTGATGTTAAGGGCTCAGACTGCACTATCAAGTCCCTGAAGCTGCACAAGAACAACTTCTCTTTGTTGAACTATGCTGAAACACACATGGGAGTCTCCAAACCTTTGGCACAAATGCCCATAGTAAATACAAAGTTATTGCTGACAGGCCAGAAGTGGTATTTGAAATCATGCTAGAGACTTCATAACAGGGAAGTCAGAGCTCCATGGCATCAGTCATCTCATGAAATCCCTTGTCAAGCATACTTTTGAGCAAAGTAAATCCATTAAATATGAATGATGATAGCACGTACAGAAGAAAGACCTTCAATTTCTTTTTGCTTTCAGAAAGAAGAATCTGAACAAAAGAAGGGAAAATCCTCTCAAAATTACTCAGACTTTCACAGATCAATAAGATTATTATAAGTACTTCAGTAGATGTTACCGATCATAATGCTTCAAATGTGAATGTATTCATTCCTGAGCACAATGACAGCTGTTCAGAAAGCAAAGGCACATTCTTGCCAAAGATGAATCCAAGGTTAAAAACTTGGGTATAGCACCTGCATTATCTAGGGCATATTTAATGGAAGACAAGAATAAGAATAAGAATAAGGCCTTTGACACTGTTTCCCACAGCATTCTCCTGGAGAAGCTGGCGGCTCACGGCTTAGACAGGTGTACTCTGCGCTGGGTCAAAAACTGGCTGGACGGCCGGGCCCAGAGAGTGGTGGTGAACGGAGTTAAATCCAGTTGGGGCTGGTCACGAGCGGTGTTCCCCAGGGCTCAGTTTTGGGGCCGGTCTTGTTCAATATCTTTATCAATGATCTGGATGAGGGGATCGAGTGCACCCTCAGTAAGTTTGCAGACGACACCAAGCTGGGCGGCAGTGTTGATCTGCTCGAGGGTAGGAAGGCTTTGCCATGCATGAGCAGGGACATCTTTCACTAGATCAGGTTGCTCTAAACCCCATTCAACCTGACTTTGAACACTTCCAATAATGGGGCATCCACAACTTCTCTGGGCAAACTGTTCCAGTATCTGACCTCCCTCATTGTAAAAAATGCCTTCCTTATATCCAGTCTAAATCTACCCTTTTTCAGTTTAAAACCATTACCTCTTGTCCTGTCACTACAGGTCCTGGCAAAAAGTCTTCCTCCACCTTTCTAATAAGCCCCCCTTATATATTGAAAGGCTGCAATAAGGCCTCCCCGGAGCCGTCTCTTCTCCAGGCTGAACAACCCCAACTCTCTCAGCCTTTCTTCATAGGAGAGGTGTTTCAGCCCTCTGACCATTTTTGTGGCCCTCCTCTGTACCCACTCTAACAGGTCCATGACTTGTGCTGGGGGCCCCAGAGCTGGACACAGTACTCCAGCTGGGGTCTCACCAGAGCAGAGCAGAGGGGCAGAATCACCTCCCCCGACCTGCTGGCCATGCTTCTTTTTATGCAGCCCAGGGTACGAATGGTTTTCTGGGCTGCAAGCACATGCTGCTGGCTCATATCTAATTTTTCATCCACCAATATCCTGAAGTCCTTCTCTGCAGGGCTGCTCTCAATCAATTCATCACCCAGTCAGTACTGAAATCGGGGATTGCTGCGACCTAGGTGCAGCAGTAGTCCAGGTAGAAGATGTGATTAATAAGATTCTGCAACTACTGATTGACTAATACAAAGGTGGCAGAGAACTCTTCTGAAAGCACAGATTAGCACATGTTCAGCTCATAATATTTGAGAGGTGCACAAGTGTGGCTTAATTTGTAATTAACAGTTGCTTCCAATCAATATAGGAAAGAAATACATTGCCCTTTATTTAAATAATTCATTGACCTCTACAACTATAATGTTGAAATGTCAGATATATAATCTACAGAAAATCTAGAATCCAGAAAAAATACTTAATCTTCAGTATATTCAGATACATAAATATGAAAGAATTTGGAATATTGATTGAAAGATTTCTTTTTCATTTTCTGCTCATAATAAAGTCTCCGTGCAGCTGAGGTATTCATAAAGCTTTGAGATCCTTAAAGCTAATTTTGGGAGGACCAAAAACATCTCTTTTTCAGTCATTATCAATTCCAATACTTTGTAAAATTTAGTGTTATAAAGTATTATCATATAACATTTATAACTCTGAACTTGTAGTTATTTTATATTCCTTTGCATCCAAAGTATCTGAGGTCATATGAGGTAAGAAAATGATGAGTCAAAAATTAATAAGATTATCAAAACATTTCCCCCCATTTCTTCTCCTTTGGGTAAACTTGTACATAGAAACACACCTCAGGATTTGGCCATGGTTCCTGTAAAATCATCTAACATGACGATCAGAAAACCTGGATTCTATTCTTCTTTTCTTGGTACAACCCAAAAGGAAAGAGAGACAGATATTTCTTTTAAAGATATTAAGTCCATTTGGCAATGTACCGTACAAATTTCCTTCCTAAATGAATTTTAGTGATCTTGAAATAATAGTTATCTAATTATGATACCTCTCTATCTCAAATATGTATTAATTATCACACATGCAATTTCAAAGGTTCTTCTGTATCCTTTGATAAATGCTGAATCACAACATAGTTGAATTAGAAGGTGCTTTGCTAAAAGTTAGCTATTTTTGAAAAGGAAAATTGTTCTTTTTGATAAGCTGATTGCTCCGTTATTATATTCTTCCTCTGCCTCCTAGTTAAGTCTCTTGTGACCATTGATTTACATCAAAGATTTGCTGACAGTTCAGCATTCTCAGCTTATCCTTATGACTGGGAGAAGAAATGCCATATAGCTTAGATCAGATTATTCACGAGAGGGAAAGATGAAATTCCTTTGGATGAGGAACAGAACAGTAAAGTATTACTATACTGCAGTTCTTATAGTGCTACATCATTATGACACCCAGACCTACAGGACATGACAGATGATTGAAGGCAGCTGTGTTAGCTCATTGGGTGTGGGTGTCTGTGTACACCAAATTTCATTTTTAATATTAAATACATTGATTGCTCAGTGCAGTCCTTTTAAAATGCTTTACACAGTGGAAACAAGTATTTTGGTATGATCAGTTGTTAATGACAAATGAACTGCTCACGGCTGATATGATTTATGGTGTCTGGCAGATCAAAACTTATATTTGATGTTGAATACAGTTTTGTCCTTGCCTGTTCAGCAGCATAAGTTGAGAATCCTTAAATGTCAACTTACATGTAAATATTAATATGAAAATTTATAGTCTTCTTGTTTCATGCTTATTTTGCTTGGGAACAAATTTGCTGTGAAGCTTGAACAATGATCTAACAATACATAGAAACTTTTTATAAACTGGATATAAAAAATTAACTTTGGAATAGGAATGAACTTTTGAGGTTTTAAATAAGGTTATACCTAAAGAAGTAATTGTCAGCAGGGCCTTCAAGTCAGTGATCATTGTGTCTCCTTGTAGGAGCATACAGAGTTTGTTCAAGTGTTTGCAGTTACAAACTGAGATCACATGTATTAAACTTGATTGATAATGTTACTGCTGACCTTCTATATCAAAGTATTCTATGGGGGAAGACAATGTGAAGAACATAAGGTACGTGGAACCTCTTAAAAGGCTGGACAAAACTGAAATGACCTGTCCCAGATTTTGCTCTTAAAGAAACTAAGAGGAACAAAATGTTTTTTTGTTTTGACTGGAAGGAGCATGTGGTGACGGAGAGGCCATCTGCGGCAGAGTGGTGAGCGGACCGGAGGGACTGTGAGTGGAGACCTCTCTCTCAGTCTTAAATGCTGTAAACTTCCCACTTGAAGAACTCCACTTCTTTTCCTGTTCTCTGAAGTACAGGACTTTCCTGAAGCATCACCCAGGAGAACTGGGCTTGTTTCCCCAACTCCCCAGCTGGGCAATGGACTTGCTGCCAACAGAAAGGAGAGATTTGAGGAAGGTTGAGTAAAGCTGGGTGTTCAAATGGCAGCAGCGGCTGAGGCTGCCCGGGGACTCTGGCTGCCTTAGCTGCCCGTGCTGCCTGTGCTGCCCATGCCCACCACCACTTCTACCCACACATCTACTGGTCTGTGTAAATACATGTTTGCGTGTGGATAGCATTAACTACTTCTACAATATGCCCCAATTCAGAAGACTGAAGTAAGAATGAACAGCTATACAGGTTGCTTCTAATTTTTTTTTGTCATTTATTTATTTATTTGTTTATTTAGCTGAAATGTAGAAAAGGACTCCTTCTATTAATACATCCTTTAGTAAGAATTTTCCTTAGAGAAGGTCTAAATTTGGTCTTTGACAAGTGGTATATCATGTTCACTGACAGTTCTGAAACAGCTAAACTAAATATCTTCTCTAAAACCCCCATCCAGGTGATAACAGGCAAACTGTTATTTCTCCTAAAGATACTGAATTTACTGAATGAAAAATACAGGGAAGGTAGCAAAGGTTGAAGAGTGGCACTAAAAAGAAGTAAAGATTCTCAGATTTAGGTTAAGGTCAGGAATAATCCTTTCAAGGTATTCTGTCCTATTCTGCTGCTTTTCTTAAACTTTTTAGTCATCCGAGGTAGGGATCTGATGGAGGAGAGTGGACAATTTGAACTGATATTGAAAAGGTCACCTTTCAGCAGAAGGCTGTGAATTTATCTTTCTAAATGATTACTTTAGTATTTTTGTATATGCTTAAGAAATTGGAAAGCGTAGGTTTTAAAACAGTTAATGGATAACAAAACTAAATAAGCACTGAGTCTCCTTTAGATGAACTCAGTTCTGAAGATTTTCTAAAGATAAATCCGAAATGAAGGATCTTGGATGGATTGAGAAGATTATCCATTTGCTAGAAATTTGAGGCAAGACAGGCCTTGTTAAGAAGGATAAGACAACAATAAAAAGGTGCTAGCTGTCTTACTAAGGCAGAACTACTGAAACATTACTTTCAAATGTACCAGAGTATATTTAGCAGTGCTTAATATTTTCAAGTTCGTGATTTATTGGATGAACCATAGTCGATGACATTTGTGCAGCTCAATAGCTGTTCAAATAATGGAAAGAATAGCAGCAGTTTTGTCTAGTAATTCAATGATAAATTCATTCTGGTGTTGAAGCAGCTTTAAGGCTGAGCAGTAATGGAAGGGACATGGGAGAACCTAGAATAGCTGTGAAAGAGGCAGTGATATTAGAGATACAACATTAGATTTGACTGCAATATCATGTAGAAAGATTACCCTGGAGGACTGGTAATCTATAAAAAAGGCAACTGCAGACATAAAAATCATGCATAGGTTGTATTAGTGCAAATATATTTTAAAGCTTTCTTTCATGTGAAAACATTTCTAGAAAGACAGATGGATAAAGAGCAGAGTGTTCAGCCTTGATAGGAATGCCACTGGTGTTTGCTCATTGCAGAGGCAAATTTGGAAATGTTGCCCCTGAAGAGAATTACATGTAAATGTAACATATTCTCTGCTAACTTTAATTTGACAAATCAGAACTGGGTCTCTGTGCTAGATTACAGACTTTGAAGTTTCTTTCCCCCAAAACCACTTTCCTAGTTTTTAGCTATTAGAATTTCCTCTTTCCCCCCCCCCCCCCCCCCCCAAAGAGGCAAAGACATTGCAGCACGTGAGACTGTCTAATTAAAATTTTAATTATTCCAAAAATTCTAATTAGTTACATAGAAGAATCATGACACCTTTTCCTCTAGTTATCAACTGACTATTTCATGAAGGACGGGATGTCAGTTTTAGGAGTAGAACTTTGAATAACTAGACAGCAATGACAATGTAAAAAATAGCCACATTAACTAGCCTGAAAACAATAGCAACCCAGGCCCCATGCAGTGCACAGCTTGTATACAGGTTTTGTGGCAGTCATAATTTTGTCATACAGTCCACACAGACTGACCCACACTGATCTTCTGTATGGCACCCTCTAGAGTTTTTGGTTGCACTAGGAAAAAACAAGGGACATTGTTTTCAGTAAGCTCAGGTATGAACTCGTGACATTCTATATCCTACTGATTCCTGGCAATAAAATTTAAAGCTTCGTTTTCAGGTCTGTAGAATGAAGTATAATGTCACTGTGATTCATGGCAGATTTGTAACATCAGTGGCACTCCCCTTGAGGGCAAAAAGTTGTTCTAAACTGTGTGTAGCCATGAGTCAGAAAGATGACAAGAGCGTTTGCCCAAAGTCAACAGCAATTACACATTTTTTTGCTTAAGCTGCTTAACTGATGTAGGAAAATGACAGAAGTGAAGACTGACCTGTCCCAAAAGCTGTTATGAAGAATCAAACCGCTCACAGTGGCTATCCTGGGAATAGAAGTGACTAAGATTAACTGGCCTGCCCTGTGGTCTGTTACTGACAATTTTTTTTTTTTTTTTTTTTTTACCCCTTGGTCTGCAGGAACATTGACTAACAAGGTAAAAATGTCCTGGACATAACTGATTTGAACAACTGAACCAAATTAAAAATGATGATCCCTATCCCAGACAGCCCAGGCTCATTGGTATAAAGGTAATTTTGATTCTGTTGTTTTCTCCTTGTGATGCACAGGCCTACATCTTCCTGCTGTTGGTTCCTCAACAACTATCAGCAACTGTCTACTGCCGTCCAGCCCTGGTCCTTCCAGACATGATGTTCAGCCTCTTGCAACACAGTGTCTCTGGTAGCTGCTGCTCCTGGCCTGCTGCTCCTGCTCTCTTCTGTCACCCTACCAGGCAGTTTCCCCTCACAGAGGCTCTTATACTGCTGAATCTTCTATTAGGTGTATATTGGGCTATGGAGCAACATGGTACTACCTAACGAACTATCAAATTTGTTGGTGTAATTCCACTTCCCTTGTTGTGGGGGGAATTATATATATAATATATATATATAAAATTACTGACAGCAACATAAAAAGGAAGCGTTATGTTCTTTTTCAAGGACATACACAGGGCAAGAAATGTTGAATTTATATTTAATTATAATATAAAATAAAAAGAAGAAAAACTCTTCTGAGAGGAGAAGAAGTATATTCAGACCAAAAGAGTATGCCTTAAAGTTTTGAAGCACTGAAAAAGGATTTTTTAATAAAAGTTTCATTCCACCCTTAAATATTGTTATAATAAATAAATTACTACTATCACTGCTGCTATGTTAAAACATGCGTGAAAGAAAGAAAAACAGAGAAATTATTTAAGAGAAGTATGTGTAGTATATAGAAATGTTATCTGAGTCTTCTCATACAGCTTACCATCTTGTAGCTTTTAGAAACTAGTACTGAAAAAAACAAAGCCAAACAAATCTGATGAGATTTGTCGTTACTACTCTGTGAAGTTAGTGAAGTAATTTCTCATAACTTCCAATAGCTGAACTGGTTTCCTCTCTTTTTTTTCCCTCCAAAAATGTTGTTAGACTAATATATCAAAAAGACTGATAACAACTTTTCTGCACTTATGTTCCTCTTGGAGTTTCCTTTGTTAGGCACTTCTAATGCATTTCTAACTAATTCATGATTCATGATGGAGAAAACCTAGCTGTATGCTTAACTTCACTCCTACAATACCTCCACTGAGATCAGGGGGAGTCTTAAAGTACCTAAAATCTGCTGCACCAGATCATAAAAAGTCAAATAAAGCTTCAAATTATTGTGGTTGCTGGTTTCCCTGCCCTAATTTTTAAGGCAGATCCTGCTTTGTATTAGATGAGCAAATGCAATCCCAAAAGATACACCAAAAGATATAGTGTAGTTAGCTAATACATAGTCACAGTATTTTAAACTGAAACTGTTGTATCAAATTTTTATGTGTTCCATGTTATGATTGTTCATAAACAAAATATTATAAGCCTGGATCGTCAAACAAAGCTTTTCAATAAAAATCCCACAGACTAAAAGAAGGTAAGGATAAAAACGAATAGCAAGAGACTGGAACTCTTGCTCCAGGAAAATATATTATTGAAAAAAATTATTTGGATCGGATCTTAAAGTGAGCAGCAAATGCCCTCCACAAACCATTTTATTCCTTATTAACTATTTAAATCTCCATGCAGCATTTTAGAATAAAAATAAAAATATTAATCCATAGCAGTAATGTTAATGTGTACTCACTGTGTGTCATACTATATACCATAAAAGGTCTCCTAAAGTTGGTATATTCCTTTTTGGTTTTTTTTAAACGAGGATTTTACCATGTGGTACGAGATTTTGTCATTCACAGCTAGATTTGTTATTCCATTAACTATTGTATAGTTAGTTCTTGAAGGCTATCAAATGCTTCCATTCAGCTAAGGATTTTTTAGTTTGTATATGATATATTATGTCATGGTTTAACCTCAGTTGGCAACTGAGTACCACACAGCTGCTCGCTCACTCCCCCCTCCCCCTGCCCTCTGGGTGGGATGGGGGAGAGAATTGGAAGAGTAGAAGTGAGAAAAACTTGTGGGTTGAGATAAAAACAGTTTAATAATTGAAATAAAATAACAACAACAATAATAATGTAATAATAATAATAATAATAATAATAATAATAATAATAATACACAAAG
>NW_008824933.1:752268-760492 GCF_000699105.1 Pygoscelis adeliae | reverse complement strand
TGGGCGCGGGGGTGGGGGTGGCCGCAGGGCCTGTCGCAGGGGTCGGAGTGGCCGCAGGGCCTGTTGCTGGGGTCAGAGCGGCCACAGGGCCTGTCGTTTTACCGTCAGATCCAGAGACCTTCTCTTCCCCTTGAGGGTACTGAATAGTGCTGCACAGGGCTCGGTAGGCATGGGCCAGGCCCCAGCACGTTGCAGTGGTCTGCATCTCTGTGGAGTTGCCAGGGTGACAGCATCCTTTTTCCAAATGTTCTACTAACTTTTCAGGATTCTGCACTTGCTCAGGGGTGAAGTTCCAAAGCACTGGGGGTGCCCATTGGCCTCGGTACTTGCCCATCTTGTCCCACACACCCTGGCACTCATAGCTATCCAGCCTTGGGGCAGATCTCTGGGTGGTATTCTTAAATTGCTTATTAACCTTAGGCAAAACCAAAACAATATTCCCAAGAGATACCAATAGAAGTATCTTAACTACCCAAGGCTGTTCAAGATACTGAAAAGTTACTGTAATGAAGGAGGAAACATCATAGAAGAAGGTAGTGACACTGCCATTCTGTATTTCCTCCATAAAAAAACTCTCAGAGGAAGAACTGTAATTGCTAGTTGTCTCCACGAAGTGGTACCTGGAGTAATGGCTTCATTATGAAACTCACATACCAAATTAAGCCCAAGGTCAATGTTTTAAAAATAAACCTCCCAAGGAGAACATCATTAATCACTGCAGACCACAGCAAACAGCAAAAACCAACACCAGTCTCTAACATGTACAGCAAAAAAAAAAGAGCACGATGCAGATTAGACAAATCGATATCGAGAACAGAGGAACCAACATTGTGACCCACAACTGTTAACAGATATAAATTCCTTAATATGCTCTGGTTAATCTGTTATTATCTCAAACCCTTTGAGCCTCGTGTTGGGAGTCAAAAAGGACTGTTGTGGTTTAACCTCAGTCGGCAACTGAGCACCACACAGCCACTTGCTCACTCCCCCCCGACCCCTGGTGGGATGGGGGAGAGAATTGGAAGAGTAGAAGTGAGAAAAACTTGTGGATTGAGATAAAAACAGTTTAATAATTGAAATAAAATAACAATAATAATAATAATAATAATGTAATAATAATAAGACACAAAGCAAGTGATGCACAATGCAATTGCTCACCACCCGCTGACTGATGCTCAGCCTGTCCCCGAACAGCACTGCCCCCCCAGCCATCTTTCCCCAGTTTATGTACTGAGCATGACATCACATGGTATGGAATGTCCCTTTGGCCAGTTTGGGTCCTGGCTGTGCCCCCTCCCAGCTTCTTGTGCCCCTCCAGCCTTCTCAGTCGGTAGAGCACAGGAAGCTGGAAAGTCCTTGACTAGTGCAAGCACTGCTCAGCAACAACTAAAACATCGGTGTGTTATCATCAACATTGTTCTCCTCCTAAATCCAAACCACAGCAGTGTACCAGCTACTAGGAAGAAAATTAACTCTATCCCTGCCGAAACCAGGACAATTATCATTATGGATACTGCCCAAATTCGCTGAATCAAATGACCTGGACACTTTTTTTTTCTTGTCTTCACCTGCCTGAAGATTTTAAAGCTGCAGACCCAAGCTTTCAAAATTGAACTTTTAAAAAGGCTATCAGTAAACCACAACCACTTAGTTTAGGAAACACCTGAAATACTGATGGTACCTAGTGTAAGTAGCGGGGTTTATGACAACACATTAAAACTGGAAGAAAATGTCATGTATTACAGTTGATGTAGTACATAGTTGTTTCTGCAGTACTCATTATTTTCTGAAAATTAAACAGTGGTGTTTATGATTCCCTATGTTTATACATTGTCATGATATGCAGCTTTGTCACTGTAGCTGCAAAGGTTAGTTTTATAGACTACGGTCACTTAGAACCAGGAACTATATTCCAATTATACCAAAACTGAGGACACTAGCTTTTCCAAAAACTTTTACAATTTAGAAACAATATTTTGTTTTAGTTTGAATACCAAAAGCTTCCAACAGGGGAAAATACTCAACAAAATATTTCATGGTAAGAATACATTCAGGATGCAGTATCTTTTCGTTGGAATCACAAATTAGTAGTTTCTGAAAATTAGCACTCAGCAAGACATATTCAGCAAATGCTGACTAAGAGCAGAATATTTTGAATTGTGTTATGTGTGCTATATTCATATTAATTTTCAATTAAATTAGTACCATATAATGCAAATCAAAGTAATTCATACATATTAGATATTTAGAGTACTCTTTTTTTTGCCATAAACTTTAATTCAAGTTGATATTTTCTGGACTTGGGTCATTTGACAAAGTATTTTTCTGTAAAATTTAGCAGGCGCCGTTCTGTTTTCTTTTCTTTCTTTCTTCTTCTTCTCTTCTTGCTCCATGTAGCATAATTATTCAGGTCTCTTCCACATTCACAGAATATTTCAGTGATTACTGTGAGGACATGGAGCCAGAACTGTTACATCTCATGTGACTGGAGCTGAATTCTGGCATGTTTTAAGAACCTACTGTTCTTAAGTTCTTTAAGAACTGTGTTGACCTCTTTTGCCCCATTAACTGGGAAAAAAGGTAAAATAATTAAAAAAATATTAATTCTGCTGATATGTGACTGTTCCATTTGTACTGGGCATTCCCTGCAAAGTATGTGAACTCCCCTTCCCCAAGAAACATTACTAATAGCACATCAAAATAGCACATACATGCCAGACTAAAAACAAATCTAAACACTGTGAAGTAGGATTAGGTGAAAGGTGACTTTTAAATAAAATTGATTAAATGGGTTTCCTTTGACAGTGCTGTTTGCCTGCCGCACTAAGCTGATGTTCACTTTATTTGTTATCTTTTATGAAAGAATGATCTTTTCATGCTGCTTGTTACAGCTAGAAAATTACATAGGTACTTGAAGTAGTTTTAATTTTATCTGAAACAAGAATAATTAGCACTCTCGAGTCAACTGCCCATATTTCATCAAAGCTGCTTTATGCCATATTAGAAGTTAATACTCTGTGCAATTGCTTATGTTCCTTCTACTGCATGGCTTTTCACTTAATGTCATGAGACATAGTCCTCAATAAAAGCAGTCAGCAGAAAAAATGAGTTGAGATAACCTTTGGTATAGATGTATAACCTTACGAAAAGTCGAGTAAATAACAGCAGAATGGTAATCACCCATGCCTACTTAAACCAGGCAGAAAAATAATGTTTGACTAGATATGTCCCCAAACACGATTCAGGCTGACTTCAGGCAAGCAAAGGCCTCTTCCCCAGTAGACATTTTTGTAGTTAAAAGCTCCCTATGAACGGAGAACCCTGTAGATTTAATGTGAGTTCCTGCATCACCTATAAAACATTTTTGTCTTCTTCTGTGGCATCGTGGTTTAACCCCGGGCAGCAACTGAGCACCACACAGCTGCTCGCTTGTTCACCCCCCCCACCCCCCAGTGGGATGGGGGAGAGAATCAGAAGGGTAAAAATGAGAAAACTCATGGGTTGAGATAAAGACAGTTTAATAGGCAAAGCAAAAGACACACATGCAAGCAAAGGAAAACAAGGAATTCATTCGCTACTTCCCATCGGCAGGCAGATGTTCAGCCATCTCCAGGAATGAGGGCTCCATCATGTGTAATGGTTACTTGGGAAGACAAACGCCATCACTCCAAAAATGTCCCCCTTCCCTCTTCTTCCCCCAGTTTTAGAGGCTTATCATGACATCATGTGGTGTGGAATATCCCTTTGGTCAGTTGGGGTCAGCTGTCCCAGCTGTGTCCCCTCCCAGCTTCTTGTGCACCCCCAGCCTACTCGCTAGTGGGGTGGTGTGAGAGGCAGAAAAGGCCTTGACTCTGTGTCAGCACTGCTCAGCAGTAATGAAAACACCCCTGTGTTACCAACACTGTTTTCAGCACAATTCCAAAACACAGCCCCATACTAGCTTCTATGAAGAAAATTAACTCTATCCCAGCCAAAACCAGCACATGTGGTTTGGAGAGTTTCTACAGACAACAGGTCATAATATTTAAAGATGTTTTAATTCACCTTTTTTATTGAACTTTGTTTTTTATTTTTCCTTAAACAGCCTGGTTTGGCAGGAGGCCCACAGGCTAGTCCAAGCTGAGGGGTTGCTCTCCTTCAGCCCACCGTCGGCTCCTTCGGAAGGAGCCAGGAGGCTGTGGCTGCTGCTGGGAGTGGCAGCTCCTACCAGGTGCAGCCAGACCCTGGGATGCTGCTGCCTAGAGGGCAGGAGGAGGCGTTGGGCAGTAAGAATGGTCCAGCAACCTGGCTGCAGCCCCACAGCTGTTAGGGCTGGCCCATTCTCTCTGCACTTGGCAGGATTACTGCACTGAAATTCCTCAGCTGTAAAGATACTACTCTTGCTGCTTTAAAGAGAACTCTTTTCTCCTGAGGCAATGTCAGCTCTTTACTGGTTTTCTTGCCTATGCTCTGTAGAGATGTTGCGTCATCATCTCTTTTATATAAAAGTGATAGCTGTCCTGTAGACAAGGAATGACTCTGCTTACCTGTATGGAAATCTGAGCATGAGTGGAGAGACTCTTGATCATTTCAAAAAATTGCAAAACATACACTAAATATATACTAAAATATACTAAATTTTAGAGTAGCTGCAGTTAACTTTTGCTCTTTGCATTTTCTTTCTTGGTTTAGGCAATGTGATTTTGCTAATATTCCATACAAACTTCTCTGAAAAACAATGCTCAGTTATTTCTATATCACTGTTGCCCTTTCTATACTGAACCGCCGTCACATATATGTACATCTAGCTGCTATCTCCCTCCTATTTATAGTAAAGTGAAGGTCAAAGAGGCTGTGACTCGCATGCTTGTTCATAACCATCAGGCTGAGAATCCATATAACAGAGTCATTTAGAAAGAGAATATTATCTACATGGTTTCTGGCATGAAACATTTACATAAGTGGCCCCAAAGTGCCTTCTCTGGCAGCCACGGTGCATTGCAAACTAATGCCTAATTTTTTGTCCAATGTCATTCCTAGGTCCCCTTGAATCCAGCAGCTTTCAGAATTTCTAAGTCTAAAGTATGTAAGATTATTTTATGTAGCATGCATAGATCAGCAGTTTCTGTACTGTGGTACAATATATTTCTGTTCCCTTCATATCTGCGATAAAATATAACAATAGAGTAACATCAGTGGAAAATATTCACATCACATTGAGGTAGCTTACATTTAGCCAAAGAGAGTCTAATCCAAAAAAGAATGATGCTTATAGTTTCAGTAACATCTACTTCTTTGTTTGTCAGTTTTCATTGCCTTTTGCAACTCCTGCTAATTTAGTGCCATTTGAAATTTCACTAATGTGAAGTTAAATCTTTCTAGTACTTTACTTGTACTTTCCAGTTCTCCCCTGGGAGAACAATAAGACTGTAAAACATAATGGGTAACTACATTTTTAACTAAGACTTTTCCTGAGGAATTTTGCCATTTGACTAAAGAAAAGAGACTTTTGTGAAATGTTATTTGATTTACCCCTTGTAATCAGTTGCAGTTGCAAAACATTTGCAGGAAAGAAAGGGATTTGAGATTGATATTAATATTACACTAAGGAGCAATTTGATTCCTCAAAGGTAGTATCCATGATGTATAATGACATTGGGTTGAAAGAAAGAAATGACAGTGAGCTAGTACAAACCCATGCCACTTGGATGGCGTGGCACAATGCCATTTGGGGATGTAAGCTGGTTCTCACAGAGCAGGCTTGAATGTCTATGCAGCCATTGCGTAGAGATATTCAATCCAGCTGCGTGCATGTTTATGTGAAAGAGATCACTACTGGGTCTGGACACAGTAAACACAGTACTCACACCCTTCAGTAATAGGGGTGGCAGAAAGAAAATGGGACAGAAGATCATGGAAATAACTGGAGCATATTCAGATTTTCCCTGATCCTTCTCTATGTGTGCTTCTTTATAGATAACCAGTGTGGCATGCAACAAAATTGATTATGTGAATTGCCATCTCTACTAAATGCAGGAATAAAGTCCAAACATTCTGCTGAATACACTGAATAACAGCATCATGGGACATAAATGCAAAATATTCCTACTTTGACAGTACAAAATATACTAATTTTCAGCCTATTCCTAACTGCACCTTTCTTGATGTACTGACTAGAGCCCGTCCAGTATCAGTCACGTGATTCAGTGACTATCTGTAATCACGCATGCATATTCACACCTCCCAGCAAAATTACTGTTAGGAAGTGATTAAGAAACTAATTGGGTCATCACCCAGGAGGAAAAGCCTGTGATACTTATCACCAGATATTCATTTTCATCACAAGCTCTTAGTTCTGTCTGTAGTTCCCAGTTACAGTTGGTATAGCAAATATAACTCAACTGTAGGAAATGACTGATAAAGTTATATTCCCCCCCCAAATTCCTGATGGAACTCTTGCAGACTGAAAGAGTTAGTTAATCACAATTTTTAGAGATATATTTTGAAGATACCACTGTTCCAGATCTTTTGGTGACTAGCTTTTGGATACCATCTTCATGCTTTCTTACAGCGGAGACATATCATTTTGGACATGCTGTAGGAGAATCACACCCTGCATCCACAGCAGAGGTCACAACTGCAGGTTATCTAGATACACGGAGTCTATTTTTCAGATGCTGGAATTTGGTCATTTGCACAGATACCTTCCTAATTATTTTTGGTTCATGTCTTTAAACATAAAGACTTCTTCAAGCAAAATTATTTCCGGTGCTGAACAGGCTTTCTTTCTTATTCAGTAGGCATCTGAGAAATCTGTGCTTTCATGCTGAAATGGCAAAGGCTTATTTTATGTCCACAACGCTATATTGATCTGTTTTAATAGAAATCCCAGGACATTCAGTTCTTCTTCCATTTATTTTCCTTGCTAGGCATTTGATTACTTACATGGTAGCTTAAGAAGGCTTTGTCAGCTCTGACTCAACCTTATTCAAACAAGGATTCTTCTGTGGGGGCTTCTATCTTCTAGGTTTTTCCCTCTTAGATGCTCTGTTTCATAAAGCCTCTTATTTAAGCTGCACAGCTTTTAAGATTTATCACACAAATGTTGCCTCGGCCACCTCACTTCCTGCTGCACGAGAAACATCAGAAATCATTCAGATTTTGACCATATTAGCACGAGCTTTTTGAGTGTCTCCTTGATTTCCCCCTTACTGTACAGGCAGCTGTGTAGCTTACATATATATATTTTTAGCAGACAAGTGGAGCCTGGTTTTCCAAACAACTGATGTTAAGCATTATCAAACAGTATCATACAGAAGGAATGTAATCCATTACCTATGCAGTAAGGTAATTGTCAAGTTAAGACGAGTCACTTAACAGGGCAAAATATACTTGGTACTTGCTGCAACACCATGCTGATCTGGAAGAGGCTGCTTTTTTTTTTCTTTTTTTCTTTATCCTCATGCCTTTGAGTATTGCACCAAAAGGATCAATTTGCTGGGGAATTATTAAGTGCTTTGCTTGCATACAAGGTCTTTTTAAATTACATTCTGCCAAGTAGTACTAAAATAATTGGATAGCTGACGATGTCATCTGCTGCAATAAATTTAGATAGTGAGCATTCGATCTAATTTAATACTGGGCATCAGATCAAAAACATTTCTTCAGTATCCCACTGATTTACAGTGAGTGAAATCTAAAAATATAAATATATTAAAATTGAGACTAGTGATGTGTGAATGTAGATTTACATATCTGTTTATTTTATCTTGATGATATGGTACCATAATCAAATTGGACATACTAATTATGAACTTCTGAATTAGTGAAATTAATTTGGATGTTACATCTACTCTGATTCTCCTAGTTAGAGTTCATCTGAAAAACTGCTGTGTACTACTAGAGAGGTACTGTGATGGAATTGTAATTCCTACTTGGTTGCTAAGAATTTAAATAATTCTTCTGACACCTTATTTGTGGGGGAAAGCTGGGGAAGAGGAGAGAAATTGTTTCAAAGTAACAACTTGATTTCAGGTTTTTCTAGAAAATAGCTTTTCAATCAAAGCTATGGAACAGCTTTTTGAGACATATGATACCACATTTTGCAACAATTAGCGTGACTTGTTGTGATTCCTCAATTACAGAAAAATTATACTGTTCTTGTGTAAATCAGAATTATAAATCCACATGTCACAAACTGACATTTGTATATACACGAGGTGATCTTGACTGTGTTTGCAAGGAC
>NW_008824933.1:726872-752212 GCF_000699105.1 Pygoscelis adeliae | reverse complement strand
GACATGCAGCTTATTATGCATTTGACTTCTTTGTGTGGTAGATTTTCCTAGCATTTACATCAATTTTTAAGCTAGTTGATGTTTGCTGTGCTATCATAAACCAAAGCAATTGGTCCTTACTTTGAAACAAGAAATGGATTTTGTGGAATCCACTTGTTTTCCTATTCATATCATGCAGTGATTTTCTAAAGAAAGAAAAATATCTTTACATATCATGCAGCCTTCTGTTCTTTTCCTTGTTTTGCACCTAACACTATTTACTTTTATTCCTGTTAAGTATTATCTGAATCAATAAGCCAAAGGATTCCCATGTGGTACTCACAGTTCATTTTACCCTAACATTAAGGGGCAAGTAGGGAGGCTGCTGGCACAGTAAGCAGTTGCTGCACTTCTTTCTGTGCTTGCTGGGAGCTAAGCGCCAGAGACTGGTGTGGGGGCGTAACAGGAATGTCTGGCCTGCCCTTGTGGCGGGTAAAAGCAGGCTGCCATGGCAACAGCTAATGCTCTTCTGCTGATGGTAAAATATCCCATTAATGCAAATGCTATTCTTGATAGAAAACAGTTTGGGGTGCTCGGTCATGAATTCTGTTGGTGTGTAGTTATCCTCTATCCCTTAAAAAGCCCTCTTCCCAGTAACCTGTGGATTTTCTTCTTTCCATGCATTCACAATTACTGAAGATTAGTTATTCTGCAGGAAGAGAGCTGATACAACACATAAATCCCCAGCCATAAGGATCTGTGCAGTGGTCCAAGAATGCCTCCTCATCTATCTAAGGTCATCCACCAAAAAAGGATAGGAACAAAATCTGAATTTGTTTTATGTATTTTGTGCTCAGTGTTCTGTTGCTATTGACTTTGGTCAGTATGCTGCAAATTGAGTGTTTGCTACACAGGACATAGCTTCTTGTCAGGTTGGATTACAGTGAGAAGTGGATAGTTAAAATCCTTCATGGCTTGGCAGAAAAGGCACAGCATAGACAATAACTCCCAAAGCAAGGTGCTACAGTTGGTAACTTGCTGTCCAAACTAAGTTTGAATATAATAAAAAATGCTCTCCATCCAAGTATTCTGGCTATGTGATAGATGTATGCAATCGAGCATAACCCATCCGATGGGAAGAACCACAGGTGCCCCTCTCAGCCAGACCTGTTGGATAAAAATGGTGGGCATGCATGGCAGTGAGTCCCTGGTCCACCTAACTAATGCACACTAACTAACTAATAGGACTTCATGTCACAATGAGTAAAGTCACAAGACCCGAGCGCTGAAGTGTGTACACTGCCTCAAAAAGAGACACAGGGGAACCTTAGCTGTTACTGTGAAAGAATTAATCTGATGTAACTCTCAGTCACATAGGATAAAATGAGTTTAAAATAGTTTCTTGCTAATGATCCTGTGTATCATACCCTTACCCTACCTTTTCCTTGAAAAGTTGCTACTGACACCATTTTTGAAGACTTAGATTAGGAATTTTTTGATAGACTTCAACACAACTGTCTATAGACAGGAAAAAGGAATATTATTTTTTTTTTTGCTTTTTAAAAGTATTTTAATATTCTAATGTTTAAAATACTTTAAAACATTTGCATACATCTACTATGTTCTAGGCACTTCAATAACTTGTCTTGAAGCTATACTAAATTCTGTTAACATTATTTTAGTCCCCTTCTCATTAAAATACACTGCCTGCTGAGTTCCCAGAACAATACCCTAATGAAGACGTTCAGACAAAATCTGGAGAGAAAAGATCTTCATTTCCTGTATAGCAATGTACTGTGATAAAGTTAAACCCTTTACACTTTTGCATATAATAGAAGAAAATTATGAAGGAGTACGTTTTATGATCACATATCTAAGCATGGCTAGCTTCCTTCTGAACTTAAAAAAAACCAACCCCAACAGTAGGAGGGATAATACTTTTAACTGGAATAATAGACATACAATCTTGTATTCAGGGTCTAGAACAGAACCGGCAAACTTTGGTGTGAGTACAGTTTCATATGTTACTTTCTCAGTATGAAGGAAGGAATATAGATAACATAGTTTCCTCTCAGTCTTACTGCCAGCAATTTCAATCTGAAATAGACCCAGTAAAGAGTCTGGAGTTACTTTAAATCTTATAAGAAATAAGATCAAAAGCTATGCTACTATATACAAATTGTATGAATCAGAAATGTATGTCCTGGATTTGAGGGAAAAAAGATTTCTTGGCCCTGTGTTTGTACTTCCTGAAAAGCTTTCCAAAAGCAATTGATCACTTAAAGGCTGGACAGTAAGCCCTCCAACTAAGTGGTGCTGGACTTGATTGCCTGGAGTCCGCAATAAAGCTTCCTGAAGAAGTTACCTCTAAAAAAAATCACCCCATAGCTCCTACTGACATAAGAGTGATTTAAGAGCCTCAGAAGCAGCCTATAGACACTTTATTATTATTATTATTATTGTTATTGTTATTATTATACTTTTCAAGGTGTTAGCTTAAATATTTGGTTATTTTTTCTTACTACCATTGCTCAAGGCTCCGCATTGTCCACAGACATCTTCCTTCACTTGAAGGTATTTGAGATTTTTATTGGTTGCAGGCCTATCTGTGTGCAAGCCTCCTTGCATACACTGCAGGATCTGGTGCTTCACCACTGAGGTTGAAGAGTCATACTGCTTGCTGTCATTCTTCCTCCTTAGCCAGTTTTCCCCATATGACCCAAGAAAGCAGACAGCTTCTACTGCCTTTGTTGCCTACCCTACACTTTTCACTATTTAGCTTCAAATATTTTCTGTTGACCATTTTAGTTACCCCTCAAATCTTTATCCCATTCCCTGCCTTTACCAGAATAATCTAATCTACTGAGAAACTTTTCTAGGAAGGATTTTCCAAACAATCTCTCCCAAGAATCTATTTCTCTCCTGTCTCCTTTCTGACTATTTCATATCCCTTATCAGAGAGATTGCCCTCTACTTGAGAAGGTACCAAGTCTTGGTTTTTGGTTGGTTCTTTTTTAATTTAAGGGATCACATGAAGTTTATTAACAAGGAGTTGTGGCAAAGAGAAAAAGAAATAAATTAATACTGTTAAAGAGCCTGCCCAAATTCATCAAATACTTAGGAATGTACTCTTTTAGTGAACTGATATTTTCCTTATGAAAAAGTATGTGTGATAAAAGCTACAAATGCATATAAATATTTAAGAATTTGTTACATTGCTTCTCCATCTTCCCTTTATTTCAGTAGACTGAAAAATAGCATCTTCTGAAATTCATGCTTCACTGTGTAAAAGCTTGAAGAGCTTGAAAACTGAAAGAAATAAGAAATGCTCACTGAAGATTTGTCTATTGCAATTTTGCAGAGCAGAGGTAGATGTCAGGACCCTGAGCACATGCCCACACCAGGAGTTTCAGGGCTGACCTAGATGATGGTGTGGGAGTCCCACTTTGTGAAGAGGGCTCTTCAAGAAAGCTCTTGCTGGAAGGCCTCAGCAGGGGCTCCCCCAGCTTCACATGGGAACAGCTTTTAAGCAGCTGCTCTCCCCTCAGATCCCACCAGAGCTGCATCACAGCTGTGATGCAGCTGTGCCATGCCTGGCCGGGTACCCTCTTGATTTGGGCTGCAGCGGTGACCTGCAGATGTGCCATCCTGGCTTGGCCTGGGACCTGCCTCATCACCGTGGACTTGCTCTGGGCTCTGGGCTGACCCCAGCAGCCACCATCTCAGCTGGCTTTGCTGGGCACTATGGGAGGTGAGGCCAGTGCCCCTGCTCTCTCCTACTCCCCTGCTCCCCTTCCTCTGTGGCTCCCTGTCAGTAGGAATAAGTAGAAAAGTTAATTCCCAACCCACATAAAAATTCTGGAAGTTTAAATGTGCAATACAAAATGCAACTCTTTCTTTAATAAAACTCAACCTAAAACCAGCAAACAGACTGGACTGTGTGGTACACGATAGCATTCAGGTAGCTACCTAGCTAAGTAGCAGGTGCTCAGGCATGCAAAACCCCACCGCTTTACAGTGTATAGTCACTACCCTTTTAGACTGCAGCAAATTGTTTACCTCTTCTAAATGTTTTTTTTTGGTATTGTTGTGTTACAGCTCTGTTGGATTCCTGCTTGTTCTAAGGAAAACTGAGTATGTATGTGTTATAAAAGCAAATAGGTAGTAATGGAAGAAGACAAGTGTTATGTGTCTTCTGGAGTGGTCTTTCTTTTTTTAAAAATACCAGCCAATTCTAAAAGCTTTTTAATCATAGTAGCTGCCAAGATTGACTAACTTGCAATTAAAAAAAAAAAAAAGTAGTGTTTTGAACTGTCACAGCAGTTCAATGGGTGGCCCCATTGTAACTCTCATAGCAGCAGCCGTGGCTTACCTCTGTGGGCTGTGCATTCCAAAGAATAAACACGCAGAGGTCCATAAATTTGTCAGCTTCCCAGCTTGGTCATGTCAGGGATCCTACTGCCACAACAAGCTGATGCTAATATGCTGCTAGAGCTGTTGATTAAGTTTCAGGAGCTTTAAACTATAATCTTTTCCTTTTTTTTTTTTTTTTTTTTAATTGGAGTGGGGGGTGGATGGAGAAAGAGTTTTGTTTTCTGTGGATTGTCCACATTCAGTCTGTCTATGCCCAGTACCAATAGCATGAATAACTGTATACTTGGAACTGTTAAGATTACAATTCTATTTGCATGAATTTTGAAGTATCCTTAAACTGTGGTAAAGATACGGAACTCACAAGCAAATGAATTAAATTTCTTCTTTGAAATTAGGAGTGCCTGACAGACCCTAAAACTGGGAGCCAAATTATCTCAACTTCTGTTCAGCTGTAGATTCTTAACTGCATGCTGACAGGGTGTGGATAAGAGGGGTAATGTTTTAAGCACACATGTAATTAAAGAAATAGAAGGTCTGCAGAATTATAATTAGGTACTGACCTTACTGTTTGCAAGTCAGCTATAGTCTGTCCGGTATCAGTGGAGAGGGACATAGGCCAGGAATGGATCTCCTGAGTCATCGCGTCTGGTTCCCTGGCACCATAACTGTAGATGTCAAACAAACTCATTAGTAATCTTATCAGCCACAGACTATAAAAGAAATGATGTTGTTAATGAAAGTTATTACTGTCTTGGTATGTAAAATTACTTCATCTCTCAGTAAGAAGATGTGACATCATGGTACATATGACTTGGCATCACTCACAAATTTTGTCAACCAATGATCTTGGGCAGAGGGAGAAGTTCCAGCTGTCAAATACCATCTACCTTGGCTATCCAGACTGAGCAAATTTAGGCACCATCCTGACTTCTGTGTCTATTAAACAGATCTCGGGAAAAGTTTGGGAGGGAGTGGGCATACGGTTCACTGGACTACAACTTCAATCCAGATTTAGGTGATGTGCTTTCACAGCTCATCTGGTCTGGAAGAAGGAAGGGTTTCTGCCTTACACAAGTGGGGAGGCTCTGAAGCGCTCCAAAGACCATATAACATAAAATGTGGTTTGTTTTGCAACCATTCAGCAAATTTGCATTGCCAGTGACCAACTTATTTTATTTAGAATAAGCATTTCTTATAAATTTCTTATTCTCATGATTTTAACATGATGCTCATTAGCTGCTGAAAAATAAATTAAAATTAAGTAAATATAAGGATCAGAAGTATAAAAAAGAGTTAATGGATATTTGCAAAGTTTTTATTTACTTAAAACATTAATGCAGTTCTATGTGTGAAACATTAAGATTTCCAAAGACTTCAGAAGAAACTCCCCACTAGATTCATAATTTAAAATCTTTGATAGGCTCCTAAAAATAAGAAATATTGCAACCTCCAGCCTTTCAGAAAAAGAGAACTATGCACCAGTGTGGAGTCTAGTATGAGCCTAGAAAAGGCCAAGAGTATGATCACAGAAATAATGACAGAAGATTTCAGTGAATAATATTTTTCAAGACATAATTATTTTGGCTAATCCATAAATAAAGTTACCTGATTTAAAATTAATTACAGCTAAAAGATAAATAGAATTATTGCATGGCCTGTGTAATAATTATGCATGCTAGATGTATAATTCAGATGCCCATAAGTGGCATTTGAAATGAATTGTAGACAACTTTGAAGTATCTGGAAAAGGTTTGTCTTGGATTTAGAATCAGTCTTAGACATGCCAGCCTCCAAGGAACAAATACTGTCTGATGCTGCCTTTCCCACTTAAGGCTGATATGCAGAGCTGTGATGTATAGGCACTTGCGTTAACGTGCTTGTCAGTGATTCCTCTGTCCTGTGATAGGGTGGTAACTATTTTCACACCCAAGTAACAGGCAACAGTGATAATTTTTTGAGAACACCCTAGTAATTACATGACTCTCCAAGTGCTCTTGTGCAGGATGCAAAGATAATCCCATAGTTTGAGCATGAATCTTGTCTCATTTGAGGCTGGCATGTAGTTAGCTTTTGCTTGGCTTCAGATGTTGTGGGCGAGAGCAGAACAAGGAAATGGAAAAAAGGGGAGAGTATGAACCAACACTTTTAATCTGAATAGTCTAAAGAGAGTAGGGTTAAACAGTTTAACTCTGTGAACTCAGATTTTTTTTTCAACAGGTTCTTATGTGCTTAGCTATTTGCATAGGATCTTCATCCAGATGCACTCATTTTTGCACTGCTGGACTGAAATGAGACACAAGTATACTAAACAAATGACTGTCTTATCTGTATGTATTTTGCTATGAGTATTGCTAAATATTATGCCACTATAGGCAACATTTCTATTTTGAAGGGTATGCATGTGTCCAAAGTATCCAAAAGAATCATAGAATCATTAAGGTTGGAAGAGACCTCTAAGATCATCAAGTCCAACTGTCAACCCAACACCACCATGTCCACTAAACCATGTCCCTAAGCGCCTCATCTACACATCTTTTAAATACCTCCAGGGATGGTGACTCAACCACTTCCCTGGCCAGCCTGTTCCAACGTTTAACCACTCTTTCAGTGAAGAAATTTTTCCTCACATCCAATCTAAACCTCCCCTGGCACAACTTGAGGCCATTTCCTCTCGTCCTATCGCTAGTTACTTGGGAGAAGAGACCGACACCCACCTCGCTACAACCTCCTTTCAGGTAGTTGTAGAGCGCGATGAGGTCTCCCCTCAGCCTCCTTTTCTCCAGGCTAAACAACCCCAGCTCCCTCAGCCGCTCCTCATGAGACTTGTTCTCCAGACCCTTCACCAGCCTCATTGCCCTTCTCTGGACATGCTCCAGCACCTCAACATCCTTCTTGTAGTGAAGGGCCCAAAACTGAACACAGTATTTGAGGTGTGGCCTCACCAGTGCCGAGTACAGGGGCACTATCACTTCCCTGCTCCTGCTGGCCACACTATTTCTGATACAGGCCAGGATGCCATTGGCCTTCTTGGCCGCCTGGGCACACTGCTGGCTCATGTTCAGCCGGCTCTTGACCAACACCCCCAGGTCCTTTTCCGCCAGGCAGCTTTCCAGCCACTCTTCCCCAAGCCTGTAGCGCTGCATGGGGTTGTTGTGGCCAAAGTGCAGGACCCGGCACTTGGCCTTGTTGAATCTCATACAGTTGGCCTCGGCCCATCAATCCAGCCTGTCCAGGTCCCTCTGCAGAGCCTTCCTACCCTCGAGCAGATCAACACTCCTGCCCAACTTCATGTTGTCTGCAAACTTACTGAGGGTGCACTCAATCCCCTCATCCAGATCATTGATAAAGAAGAGAGAGACATGGAGATCACCTAAGGTTACCAAGCCAGCAGAGTTAGAAGTACATCCCTGAGTAAGCCCATGCATCCTTTGACCATGTCAGAAACATAAACACTGTTTTGTAGTACTCTCTGCTGGTGAAGAGAAGATCATAATTCCTCTTTGTACTGCTTTTTTACTGGCTTACATGTGTTTTTTTTTTAAAATGGTTGATCATATGATAATTTCATATTTCTAATTTTTTTCTCACTGTTGATTAGAACTTGGTTTTAATCTCTAGCCATAATTTGATTAGATCAATTAAATTAGTATTTTACAAATGAAAACAAGCCCATTATTAAATCAGCAATTAGGAACTCTTCTCAAAATAAAAATTAAAAAATGTTGGTCCTTTTTTTTTACTCTAACAAGCAAATAAAGAAAAAGTGAGTTTTTTTCTAAGTAGTTTTGTGGTATGGGAGAATTTGTCTAAGTGTGTTTCTAAGTGTCCGGTCTTAGACTAAAAAAATTGTATTTGAACAGCTAGTAAAAAAAAAAAAATCAACAAATTTTAACTTGCACTTAACAAAACTGTGTTTGGGTGCCTGAATATCAACACTCGTACAGTTTGGAAAACTCTGAAATTGCAAACAAAGTATGTTATGGCTCTAATGGACTCCTGAGATTTGGAGAACATTTGCATATTTGTCTTCTCTTTGAATTAATGAAAGTATCTATTGGTTTGGTATGGGACAGTAAGGCACTAAGAACCAAAGTTAGAAAGTGAAAGTTTGTTCTTTGTTTAGCAGCATGAGTCATAAGTATGATCTATATTGTTTCAGGTGGCAGTATTCAAAAGCCTGTGTGGCTGGTATTCCTCCATTGCTCTAGCCTGCAGAACACTTAGCTTTTTTGGGTAGCTTTGAAATAGCCTGAAATAAGATTCCAAACCTTCTGTAGTTTAGACAGAGAGAGCTCAAAACAAACTGCTTTGACTTACTGATCCTCTTCTGCTGAGCTGAACTAATACTTATACTGACAGTCGAGGGTCGTGGGCTTAAGCTTGCTCCTCTGCCTTCCCTTATTTATGGTATAGCTAACTAATGAGAGCTAGTTCTGGCATGGTGGCATCCATACTGCATAAACATGATGTATATAAATTTCACATCTCTTCTTGTATTTCCTCATGAAAAGTGCCAGCCAGCAACCCCTGCAGAAGAACCAGGTGACTGCAGGAACACACCCATAGACATGGTGAATTGGTGCGAGTGAGAGAAGGACCTTTCTGATTAATAATTTGACATGATCTCCCTCCTCTACCCAGAGATGTGTTACAAATTTGTTGCAACCAATTTACAGAAGAGGTTGCTCACATTTTCACCAGTTTGTTACACTAGAAATCTAGTTGTTGACAAAAAGAACACTGTTTTTGCAAAGCCAATAATTTACTGTTAGTCAAATTAAGTCTTAACAATCTAATTAAAGAATGATTATTGTTCCAGTTACAATGATGTTAACACTTCTAGTTCAAATTATATGCAGTTAAAATTATATATTCACAAACTTTCCAGTATCTACCCCTTTCTCTGCTCATCCTTTCACTGCCCTTCTGGGTCCTAAGACTGATGGTTTCATCCTGGAAGGCAACCTACAGTGAGTAATCAGCAACCCAAGTGCTTCCCTGCGAGGAGTATGCTGCTAGTGCTGATGGTTTCTTGCCCCACTGTCTTGGGTCTTGTTGGGGTCATTTTTGTGTGTTTGAGAACACACTCTGCAACTTGCACTTTGTTCACTTGTCTGCTAGTCCACATTACAACCAATTTTACTATACATGGAATGTTTTATGTAGGCTAGATACTTGTTCTTTGTTCTCTTTGTAAACCCAAACGCTAGTTTTACCCAGCTCTCAAGACAACACTACTTTGACAATCAGTAGTTGACAACTTGTGTGTTGTTTATAGCCCAGGAATCTGCTGTGTTGTTCTGCATGTGGACTTTGAAGACCTCTGCTATCATCCCATGCCATTATTGCTCTATGAGGCATTTTATTCCAGGGTCATAACTAATTAATTAGACACAGAATAACTCTGTGTTATTACTAACTATTAGTTGACAAAACTATATATAATATTAGGAGTTATGCCACACAATTGCACAAAGCAAAAGATAAATGAAGTAGGCAATTGTACCTTGGTTGTTAGATTACTGCTGTTAACAAGTTAAAACAAATTTTCAAGTAGCTTCTAGTATTTCACCTTTTTGACGTCTGAATGTATTTCCTTTCCTCTTCTACAATTCAGTTGTCTTCCTCTCATAACTGCTTATTTCCTCCTGTTTTTTCTCATTAGGTCTTGGAAAATGAATAAATTTCTGTGTATTTTCTCCTCAGCCACTTAACAGGTTCTAAAATTTGACAGAGGGTTTATGTTTGGACTTTTGAATCCTCATGGGTAATTCCAATTCATTTTCATACGTCACTATAAATTAAAATTGGTAGGAGTAATATTGAGATATTAGAACTTTTAGGGGCTGACAACTGTGCTCTGTTTTAGGATTTGTCTTGGGGCTAAGTGGTGACATTAAGCTTTATTTGCTGAAAAGATAGAGGAAAAGAGCAGAATTGTGTTGAATGTCAGGGAAGACTAGGTTTTCACACTTCTTAATTTGTTAGGTTCGCCCATCTTAAATTGCTTTAAAATTGTAACAGGAAGGCCATGGCCTGATTTCAGCAGAAACTGCGAAGCAGGTGCTAACATTCCCTTGCCATTAAAAGCAAAATAATTTTTTTTCCCCGTGAAAGTGTAAAACACAGGTAACAGGCTGAAACTCTTGTCCTATTGCTCTATGTCCATAAATATAAACCATATTTATCTTTTTAATACACTGAACTAGGAGTTAAAAATATTTTAACACCCCCCCCAATATTCTCCAGAGGCATCCCTCAAAAATCACAGTCTAAACATACCATTTAGGTCCATTTCTTTTTATCTAGTTTTCATTTTGTCAGCCATTTTCTAACCTATCCCTCATTAATACACTGTTATCTTAATTTTTCTAATCAACCCAAAGTATACATGCACATTCATCATATTCATATACTGCAGTTTATTAACTAGAGTTGTGGTATAAATCTTGAACTATTTCTACTTAATATACATCATGTCCTTTTTCTTCAGATAACACAAATGCCACTTTTGGGGTGCTGTGAATTCTGTTAAGTCTCATTGTCAAGTTTTAGGCTTCTCAGGGCTTCATCTTCTCTGCCTTGACTTAAAAAAACACACATACATCTGCTCCATTAAGAAATAGTAACTCCTGAAAGCAAGAAATAACTGGAAAACTTGGAGAAATACATAACCCGAACACATTTTAAAAGATCTTTGATAATGTATTCCTTATGTTACGAGGAGAAGGAATCACGTCACCGTACTTTTGCTATTGTTTGCTTATTCGGGCTGCTGTAGTATTTTGGTTTTGGTTGCAATTTGATCACATTTTTGTCAAGTTTTATAATAATTCTCAAATGAAAATCAAGATAAAATGAGAAAAGAATTCTATGATACTAGACATTTGACTGGGAATGGTCTATAAACTGCATGGATTTTCTTGCTCACAAAATTCAAAGAGAAGGCTTAATTTAATATAAAGGAGTTTATCACACATTTAAAATTTCCCTTTCACATAATTTGTTTGGATCTCTAATCTTTGCTGTCTGTAACTGTTATTTTTATAACACAAAAATATTTTCAAGTGCATTTAAAGTGAGATTTGGAAGAAGGGTCAATCACTTCTATTTGATAAATTAATGAAGTTGGGAAAGAAAAAAAAGTAAAGGCCCTTCCACATGTTCTTCAGCTTTAGGAAGGACTGTGTATCTGAAAGTCTTTTAGTCCTTTATCTTCAAATATATATTAGTTGTCCTTTTAATATGGTTTGGTCACATAAGATGTAAGGCTCTTAAAATCTCTTTACCAGTTAAAATAAAAGCTTGTTTTAACCTTTTTCCAAAATATAAATCCCCTCCCCCAAAGGTACTGTTACTTCTTTCTTACAAACCTTGCTTATACTATTAGTTATATTATGTTATGTTATAGTATACTATATTAATCTTATCATATCATACTACCATTATTAGTTTAAAATGGCTGAAACATCATTAATGCTACCTGGTACATAGACATTAACATAAAACAAATAAACCAAAAATACATTAACAGAACTTAAAGTAAAAATGTCAAGAATATGTGTGGAATTGTATGCTTTTTAATAAAAGCTACAATTTCAGTCTTTGGAAAATTAAAATCATCATAGATGTTTCACTTATTCTTTTTAGACTTTTTTTCTTTTTTTTAAGCAACCACCATAATAATCCTTTTCAGCACAGAACACCCACTGATATCACTGTGAGTGAGTTTTAGGGGCAAAGGTTTAAAACTGATATTTAAGATCAGCTCTTTCAAGCCAGGTGAGCAAGCAGGCTGCCCTGTGAAGCTGTGTTGCACCTGGAGGCAGTGGGAGTTTTTCCACCATTGTCTTCTTGGGAAATGGGCTCAAAGGTGGCAGAAAATAAATGAATTACTACTATCAGTTCTGACCTCTAATCATGTAGTTGAGAGTAAATCTTCAGGCTCTGTGAAATACAAAAGGGCTACTGCAGGGTGATAGAGCTTGTTAATGCAATAGGGCTAGCTGACTAATGTGGCTGTTTGGTCTTTACTACTTAATCTAGTTCAGATGTCTATCTGCTGGAGTGTCTTGTGCTGCCTAGGTGTATGCTGACATATTCAGAAGCAAAGGAAATAATAGATTTACTTAAGTTCCTTCTTCTCCTGATTTTTGTTGATGTTAATTTCAGTCCAACTAAAATTAATAACAGAATTGTTGACAACTTTAAGAAACAATGGTCTGAGTCAAAGATTTAGACTTGGATATGATTGTGGCCCCAGAGCTTTTGTAGTCTTTGCACTTTTTTGTTGGGAAGAAATTAAATCTGATTTTTTTTAAAGTTTTTTAAATATTAAAAAAGTGAATTGATATTAGACTTAGTATAGTTATTTGAGATCAAAAGGCTATAGATACTAATTTCAAACAAAATTAACTGATTTTGTACCATGAGTCTAATGACAAATTTGGCTTCTTCCTCAGAGAACGGTATTATGTCTTTTCTCACATGAAAGTCACATTGACTCAAAGAATCAGAATAAGGTACTTATTTTTCATCTCTAATTCAAACTATAACAGACCTATGACTTTAAGGATATACTCATACTGTGCTGAGCTCCATCCTGACTTGGGCTTTCCTCGGAATTTCTTTGCCCCTGTATTACACAAATCATAACTGGCAGGCTTTCTCATGCAAATGGAAATATTCCTATTCTGTTCAGGAAAAGAAAAGAAAGGTAAGACTCCCTCTCAACACTTTTTTCCCATGTTTGTGGCCATCCAAGCCACAAATGAACCACAGATGCTCTCTGAGAAGCTAAGAATAAAACTAATGTTCACTGTCTTGCTTTAAGGTAGTTTTATCTATCTTGTCCATTGTTATTGACAAGATTTCATTATATACCACAGCAGACAAGGACCGCTGTAATGAAGAACTTTAGTATTTAAAGGTCTATCTTCTGGCTACATTTTTAAAGATTTTCTTATCTGTATTTCTGTAGCTTTAATGATAGTCATTTGACATTTTTAAACCCTCATATACTTGGAAATTCAGCATCTAAGGTTTTGCAGAAAATAACTCTTCCTTCTGTGCTTATGTTATGACCTTTGTAGATCTCCTGCAGCTCTTACATGCTCATGGCTCTCCCTGGAAGCATTGGAGGTTCTAAGGATGCACAGGTTTCCAGATCAATAAAATCTTTCATTCTATTGAATCCAAGAAGTGCAGTAAAACTCTGGGGATGCAATCCTATCTGGATGACAACTAAATACAATATTGGTATAGCCCAATGAAGTGAATCTATCAGGCTTTGTACTGCTCTACAAGTAACAATGTTTAATAAGAGCTACTATAAGCTTTGTGTGTAGTCTATAAATCACAAGCACAAAGTATTTCTCATGATATTTCCTTTGAGAAAAGCACTTAGATGGTTCAGTGAAGGCTGAATTCCTATATTAGAGAAAGAACTTCTAAGTGAAGAGGAGGAAATCTGATATGGGACAGAAACTCAGTCAATTAACCTGAATAAATGAAAAAATAAAGAAGATGTATGCAGAGTGCCAGACTTCTATGTCATTTTGCACCCAGCTGTTGCTTTAAACAAAATCCTATTCCGAGTAGATGGAAGGAGCACATAGTTGGTGTTTCCTCAGCTGGAGGAAGAATTTTGATAATGGAATGTGAAAAGAAACTCAATGAACACCGAAAAGTAAATGTTTCTGAAACTGGTCTCTTGACAATAATTGGTCATTTGGATTATAAAATAAAAAAAAAAAGGAAAAAGCTGTTCAGAGGTTATAAGCTAACATGAAGGAAACAGATGTCTTATTTGATGTAACTTGCTATCCAAACTGAAAGGTTTTGCTTTGATTAACTTTATTGTATCAGTCTCTTGCCCATATGAGAACTGCTCGTTCTTTAGTCTTCGATGCCATTCACTCTTCTTTGCTATATATCTTCATTTCATTTTATAGTGAATGTCTGAACTCCAGATGGTGTGATTATTAAATTCAATTACTATTTGTTTTTCCTCCAACAGACCGTTGGCATGCTGGACTTGCTGCTGTAAAATCTAGTGTGCAATGTCATGATTCCTTAATCCAACAAAATTTTCCATTATGAAAGGGAGATTTTATTTTGACCAGAAAATTAGGCTACTGTGCTGACACCTGTGTGGAAGAAGTTAGGCTCCAGGAGCCATATTTAACATATCAGTAGACTGGCCTCATTTCCCTAGAAAAGGGAGGCATGTTTATGAAAATGGCATATTAATAAAATTCAGTGCATGTTGCTGCCTGTCTGAGAAGCAGCTGATTATCTCCACCATTGCTCACAGATTGTTCAGCTTTACAGAATGAAAATATAAGCCCTTCACCTTCAGGAAGAGATAGGAGGACATTTGAAAAAACTGGATGTGTGGAAGGCAGTTATACTTAAATCATCAAATTGTGATTTTTAAGCACTTTTAAAGAAGAGAATCTGCAAATATTAACAGTTATCTAAAAGACTGTTTCTCAAAGACACAATGTTTTGCTGCCTCCATCAATGACATTGATAGCAGTCATCAGACTGATCTTCATTCATTATTCATCCCTTACTTTAAGATCACCGTGGGACTCACCATGTTTTAAATGAAGAAGTTAACCAAGAGAATGTTGAAACTAAGTTTCAGCTTCATATAGAAATGAACTTCTGAGAGAGAATTAAAATTAAACAAATGTAATTAACTTGTTTAAGCATCTTTCCAGTTTAAATCAGGTTTATTGAATTTAGTTTTCTGTATAAGGTATGGGGTTTTGCTGGTATTTGTAAAAAATTGAAGCTTATTACTGTGACAGACCGAAGTAGGGTAAGGATTCTACATTTCTGTCTCACAACTTGCTTCAGATAATCGCTCAGCTCACCAAAAACTCTTTCTTTCTCTCTCAATCTTTCCGTCCTGTATGTGTGCGTCTGCTTGCACACACACATGTACACACATGTGCACACAGTGTATATGTCAAGAAAGTCACTGACTTGAATGGAGTACATGGTCTCTATTCAGAGCCAGGTAGCAAAGCTAAGAATAATGTGTGCCCTCTCAGACCATCAGAGTTAATGGGGTCTGAGGAGATTATGGGGTAGCTGGACCCCTGCAACTATTTCAGTCTGGTTGGTTTCTCTGTAGTGACTGCCAAAAGGGTGTTTCTGAGACAAAGCTATTGCAATGTTTTGATGTGAACATCTGTTAAGTTCCTTTTTCTGCCTGCTGCAGTTTTCTTAGTACTTGCTTTAGACAGGCCAAAAGAAAGGCCAGAAGGACTTGTGCAGGAAGTGTTAAAAGCTAACTTTAAACACAGGTAATACATTTAACTAAGTACATTACAGGTCCCCCCCACCCAGGGTGATAGTATCTGCGGTGAGCTGCTGAGTAAATCCTGACTGTTCAGCTATAGAGAAGATTGCTTGACCTGGGGAGAACCCGGGCTATTGGAAGGGCACAGATTCTCTGGCCAGCAATTATTCAGAAATCAGAATACATTGGCTGGGCTGGATGCCGAAGGAAGATTCAGAGTGAGAAACTGTGGGTTGCAGCAATAAAGCATGAATGACTGCAGATGGAAGAAGTGGAGAACATAGGTGTTCCCTGGGATTGGGTCCAGGGTACTGATGAATGTTGCAAGGTGGTGAGATGTGTGCATAGTGAGAGATCTTGAGCCAGTGTTGGTGGTTGTAGATGCAGCTAGGTGTGCTTAAAGGGAGAGAGGGGAATAGGTGTGGATGGCTCCATGTAAGAAGAGAGTAGGGAACGCAGGTGGCTTCCTGGTGCAGAAGACAGGATGCAGGAGGGCACAGAACATTAAACATGGTTGTAGCAGCCACATTGGGAGTCTAATCGCTCTTACTTTCCTGATAATGTTTATATTCTTCCGCCTCAATGCAACGGTATTCTTTGTCTTATCTTCTCTAGGAGAGTTAGAGCATCTGGATAGTGTGCCGGTGGGCCTTCATACCAGAGAACAATGTATGGACCTATTCTCAACAAATCTGTGAAATGCAAGTGACGTCTCTTGCCTTTCAAGGATATGATGGTACATCTGACACTGGAATCTGTTACTACTTTATACATTCTTTGATCTGTTTGTTGACTAATATGTTGCTGAAGTGACCAGCAACATAAGATCCTTGAAGAGTTATAACACTTTCTTCAGCAAAACATTTTTTTTCCTCATGGCAGTTCTGTTGTCAGTAACTCTGTGGTATTCATTGCTGCAATCTGATTTGGATAACAAACCGCCTGTGAAGCAGATGGTACCCTTTGTCACTTCTACAGGATCTCAGGCTAGGACTAATCGAAAATTCCCCTGGTGTGTACAGAATTAAACTTTGTTCTAATCACCCACACAAGAGAAGAACCTGCTTATTTGCACAACTAAAAAAACCTCATTCACTGAGGTTGTAGAGATGAATAGATCCTTTTGCCAAGTTTCAGATGCACTGGAGACTGGTGACTATACGGCTGTGCCACTGCTCTGTGGCTCTGCGGATCTGTGCTCCTGGCTGGCAATTTGCTTTTAGTTCCTGTTCCAAATGGTTTGGCCTCTTGCTGTGAAAAGATACTTTCACACAATTTCCAATCCATTAAGGAAGTATCTGTCTGGCAGTTTTCAATCCATATGAGCCTGTACATTCCTACTCCATACGAGCTCATGTACTTTATTTCTCTTCTCTCACTCTCTGCCTGACAGCGTAGAGAAGAACAATTTTTGCAAGGTGAAGAAAAAGGGAGAAAAGGTAGCACTGACTAGAGTTAACAACTCTTTCCTCTCTAGAAATACAGATTCTGCAAAAAGAACAGGATGAAAATGCTACTAATGGCCATTGTTCTTCCTGTTCTGAACATGAAATCAAAGTATGTCTTCTCTTTCAAGGTCTGCCTGTGGGCCTGTAATAACCTTTATGGTACAGCTTAAAGTTTTTGCTTCAAATATATTTATATTGTTTGATTTTCACTTTATATTAGAGATGGTAAAAGATACCTTAGGAGAGTGTATCCTCTCCTCAATACTCTAGTCTTTATACTTTGAATCTTTGTGCATCTTGCAATTTTTCATGAAGTTCTGTTAACATCATAAGTAGCTTGTTCTTGTTTCCTCTGCAAAGAGATATATGCAGTAGAGAACTATGGGCTAGAATGTGGTTTGAGAAATCTACCTTTTCTTAGTTTGAATTTTTGTTAATGAATAAGAGGTCGAAGAATTGTCCCTTGCTCTTGGAGCAGAGTGGTGGCATTTATACACTTAGGCTTCTGCTAAAGCAACTTCTCCACTCAAGCAAGTTTTATGCATCATAAGCTTTGTAATGCTTGGGAGCTAAAAGTCAAGATTAGATCCCTAAAACTTTAGATGAATTTTCTGGATATCCAGCTATAAAGCTGTTTCATTCTTTGAAAGCGAAGGTTGATGTCCTGAACCTTGAGGTATCCAGTGAGGACAGCTGGTGATCCTCCTCCTAGCTGCACTCTTTTGAAGAAATCTGTGTTCCCTAGAGCTTTGCAAAGGTTTGTAACTTCACATAGAGACTTACTGTGCAAATGTAGTCTGGATGGCAAAGGCCTATATGAATGAACAAATACACTGACAACAGAAGACCACGTCTCAAGCAGAGAGAGTTGGTGAAAATGACTCATGGCAAACAAGATGTGACAGTTTATGCCTGGTTACTTACTACATTTGAGCACCTGAAAACAGATTTATAGTGGGTTTTGAAAATACCACTGCATTCTGCTCCCATTTAAGCAAAACATGCACTTCTCCCAGGTCTTCAAACTAATTTATACTTTAGGGTCCTGTTTCTGGCAGTGCCACAATCAAATGCAGTGAAGACACTTGTTAGCTGTATTACCTGAACAGCTGTACATAGAAACCTCCTCTAGGTTTGGTTGTACATAGATTATTATTTTTTTTAATACCCCTTGATAAGATTTACTACATACAGCACTCCATAATTGAGAAGCTGAGAAGCTGAACTACTATTTTTCATAACTAATTTCTGGACTCTGTGAAGGAGCTCCTTGGACTTTTGCCAGTTCCATTTTAGTGGGATTATGTTGCTTGCATATATTGCTGTAATATCTGATTACCATGGGAATTAATGTAATGACAAGTATTAATATCAATAGTATCTGGACAGGAAATAACCAATAATTTAAAATCCACTATTTTCTAAATATTAATAGTTCTTTTTGCATTATAAAACATATAAAAAGCAAACACTAATTATCTTATTTACAAGCACCAGGCTATTAAAAAAAGAAGATTAAGAATATCTCTTTAGCTTTTCCTTTCTTTTCATCCAATACAAGACATTGGAGGAAAGCAAGTAAACAAGGTACAGCAGCTAAGAGCAATAATAGCGCATGACATTTGATCATTCTAAATATTCGCACTTAATAACCCATGCAGGTACATTTATTCAGGCTTCTACTGGTGAATATCTAGAAGAAAGAAAACAAAATCTCTGAAAATGTACTTTGGTTTATGAGCACTATCTGTTGAACTCTTGAGATTTGTTTCTCATCTCTTGTACAAAAAAATTAATGTCAAGATTATCCCACTGATATTAATGGTGTTCCTCCTTGCTTGCACTGCGGCTGGTACTTAGGAATTGGTTTCCTAGATTTGTAGCTGGAACATTGTAAGTGCAGCTAGTTTAAAAACCTTTCTTTAATAATGGCATGACATTTTCCAACAACACATTTTAAAAGCTTAAAGGATCCCTTCTTTTCCCCTTTCCTCTCTTTACTTGTGTCCTGTGTCATTGATGTCTGTGGATGACTTGTCTTTTCCAGATACTATTGTGAAGTTGAAAAATTTATTTTATAAGCTAAGAAAAATCTTTTAAAAAGAAATAGCAATATGCAAAACTACATTTTTGTTTTCAGGATCTCTTCAATATCTAATCCTGTTCCACCCACTCTGGATATAAGACTGCTACTACAAGCAAATATTGGAATTAAAAGATGGAGAGAGGTAAAATAAAAATGAAAAAAAAAAATCCATATTACTTAGCTATTGCCCATGTTAATTTTTAAGACTATTCTCATTGGTTGATATGTGAAGTTCATCTTCCTTGTCAGTTATCATCCTATGGACAAGTAATGCACATACTGTGCATTTCAAATAAAACCTCATACTAGGTAGTTTTAACGTCTGCAGCAAAGGGAGGCCGTTCAGAAGCTTGTCTCAAGTATCTGTGTCTGGAAACAAGAAGAACTGGAAGTCTATGTGCAGTCTCAGGGCTATGATGTGATGGGAGCCGTGGGGACCTGGCACACATGAGTGGAGCACAGTCCTTGGTGGGTAGTCCAGGCTCTTTGAAAGGGCTGAGCAATAAAAAGAGGAAGGGGAGTTGTGCTCTATGGAAAGGCATGACTTGACTGAACCGAGCTTCAGTGCCAAATGGGAGACATGTCTGTCAAGACCTGACCAAGGTCAGAGGGAAGTAATTTCAGTGGTATCATCACTGGGATATGCTGCAAACTTTTTGAAGTGGGTTTGGATTCCCACCAAGAATTAGTGCAAGGGTCCTGACCATGGATCCTAGTCTTCGTGGGAGATGACATGCACACAGCAATCTTCTGAGAGTGCATCATGGCTTTGTGCAGCAACCCAAGAAGTTTCTAAATTGCGTTGGTGACAATTTCCTAACGAAAATGCTAGAGGGGGTGAGCAGGAGTAATGTTCTGTTTGCCTAGTGCTTACAAACAAAGAAGAATGAGAAATGTGGCCATAGATGGCAGGGTGGGCTGCAGCAACCAGAAAATGGTGGAGTTCAGGACCCAGAGGAAAACTGGGCAGGTGAATAAGCAGAGTTAGGGCTCTGAGCTGTGAGATATTAGAATCATAGAATCGTTTGGGCTAGGAAGGGACCTTAAAGATCATCTAGTTCTTACTCAAAGCCCCATCCAACCTGGCCTTGAACACTTCCAGGGATGGGGCATCCACAACTTCTCTGGGCAACCTGTTCCAGTGCCTCACCACCCTCATAATGAAGAATTTATGCCTTATACCTAATCTAAATCTAGCCTCTTTTGGTTTAAAGCTGTTACACCTTGTCCTATCACTACATGCCCTTGTAAAAAGTTCCTCTCCAGCTTTCTTGTAGGCCCCCTTCAGGTACTGGAAGGCTGCTATAAGGTCTCCCCGGAGCCTTCTCTTCTCCAGGCTGAACAACCCCAGCTCTCTTAGCCTGTTTTCATAGGAGAGGTGCTCCAGCCCTCTGATCATCTTTGTGGCCCTCCTCTGGACTTGCTCTAACAGGTCCATGTCCTTCTTATGTTGGGGGCCCCAGAGCTGGGTGCAATACTCCAGGTGGGGTCTCACCAGAGCAGAGGAGAGGGGCAGAATCACCTCCCTCAACCTGCTGGCCACGCTTCTTTGGGTGCAGCCCAGGATGCAATTAGCTTTCTGGGCTGCAAGTGCATATTGCTAGGTCACGTTGAGCTTCTCATCAACCAGCATCCCCCAGTCCTTCTCTTCAGGGCTGCTCTCAATTCATTCTCTGCCCAGCCTGTATTTGTGCTTGGGATTACCATGACCCATGTGCAGGACCTTGCACTTGGCCTTGTTGAACTTCATGAGGTTTGCAAAGGCCCACCTCTCAATACTGTCAAGGTCCCTCTGGATGGCATCCCTTCCCTCCAGCATGTCAACTGCACAACACAACTTGGTGTCGTTGGCAAACTTGCTGAGGATGCACTCAATCCCACTGTCCATGTTGCCTACAAAGATGTTGAACAAATATTTGACTCTGGGCTATACTGGAAGCTGCTAGACAGAATCCCTGGGGCAAGCTGACCAAGGGGAGAAGTACCCAGGAGAGCTGTTTGGTTTTTGAGAAAAACTTATTTGAAGGTTAGGAACAAATCATCCTGTTGTGGAGGAACACTGGGAATTTCGGCAAAGGCTTCTGAATTCAAGAGGAAAATGGGAGGATATAGGAGGTGGAAACAAGGACCAGCAAAGAGGTCTATGTAAGCATTGCTCTGACACCCTGGGTGAAATCAAGTACAGTCAGCCTCACCTAAGTTTCTGAAAAGATCATTGTTGTGGTTTAACCTCAGTTGGCAACTGAACACCACACAGCCGCTCGCTCACTATCCCCTCCCCAGTGGGATGGAGGAAAATGAGAAAACTCGTGGGTTGAGATAAGAACAGTTTAATAATTGAAATAAAATAAAATAAAATAAAATAATAATAGTAATAATAACAACAATAATAATAGAATATACAAAGCAAGTGATGCACAATGCAATTGCTCACCACCTGCCGACCGATGCCCGGCCAGTCCCCGAGCAGCGGCCCCCCCCGGCCAGCTTTCCCCCAGTTTATGTACTGAGCATGACGTCACATGGTATGGAATGTCCCTTTGACCAGTTTGGGTCAGCTGTCCTGGCTGTGCCCCCTCCCAGCTTCTTGTGCCCCTCCAGCCTTCTCAGTCGGCAGAGCATGGGAAGCTGGAAAGTCCTTGACTAGTGTAAGCACTACTTAGCCACAACTAAAATATCGATGTGTTATCAACATTATTATTCTGGTACTAAATCCAAACACAGCACCATACCAGCTACTACGAAGGAAATGAACTGTATCCCAGTCGAAACCAGGACAATCATAAAGCACATTTTCCCAGAATTAATTTACAAATGTGTGAAGGACAGGGAGATAATTAGTAACATTCAACTCAGATTTACCAATGGAAATTCCTTCTTGTTCAACCTGGTACCTTCTACGAATAAAAAAACTGGCTGTGTGGATGTGATGAGAGAGGTGGATGTGATATACTTAGTACTGCTCATAAGCAATGATGTGTTCCCATTCAAATGAATACCATCTGATACCATAAATGTTTTTCAATCTTTTTTGGTAAATTATCATGGATATTTTTAAAAAAAATATTTCCAAATGGCATTTGAACTCTGTATTTCCATTTCCAGAAATTTCCTTTAGCAATGTAAAGTTTAAAAAAGAAAATCCCAGAGCTAAACACTATTAAAACCCACTTCACTTTGTCCCAGTCCTTTAAAAAAGGTAGAATATTTTCTTTGCTTAAATGTTTCCCATTAGAGGCATATTCTTATGAAATGTCAAAGAGACATTATGAATAAATAAATACATAAATACATAAGTATTTTTTTTTCCCCTGTTCTTACTTAACTTTCCTCTTTTCCAGTGATGCCAGCAGCTTCTTAGCTCTGTTTCTGAGGTATTTTCCTTCTTGCTATATCCGAGCAAATTAGATCAGTTTGAGCATGGAGTCCCATCATGAAGAGTCAGATAAAATACAAGCTTCCTTATCCTCTCTAGGACTAAAAGCTTTTCCTCTAGCTTTGATCATTTGGGTAGTGATATAAAAATGAGTAAGCTTTAACTGGAGAGACTCAAAATGGACTCCACAAGTGCCAGAGGGAGATTCAGAAAATTGAATTATTATCTAAACTGCTAAATATGGGGTATTTTTCAGTATCTACCTTTTGAATAGGCTTTAAACCTGAGAAGTATGTTTATTGACAAACGCTTCAGCAAGGCACCACAGTTTCTGTGCTTACAGACTTGAGTTATACATATGATTGTATTTATGATTCTTATTATTTATAGTGACTTTGAAGAACAGTGAAGAATGAGTCCTTATTGTGCTTGGAACATGAAACTGCTGTAAAATGAGTCCAGAAAGAATAAAAAGGAGAGCTTTATGGACAGCTCTCAGAAACAGCTGGCCTTCAAGTAAATTCTTCTGCAATATTATCCAGAAACTGAAGAACAGAAAATAGGAATTTGCAACAAATTGTTTCCTGAGATCTGTACTGTAGATTTCAAAATGTGTAGAGTGGTTTATATGGAGAAAACATTTCATACTGAGCAAAATCAGTTATTACATAGGGAAGTTCTTCTCCATTGCTTCAGTTTTTCCCCGTTTCCTCTCCTTAAATCAGCAATGCTCTACTGGTATAAATGTAAAGAACTGTAATCTATTATTTGAATCAAACCATTAGTAGGCAAATGCAGACAGCACATTTTCACAGATAAGAAATCCCATTTCAAAAAACTTGCTAATTTCTTTTTTTCTGCGTTTATATGTGCACATGTGCATGTGTGTGCATGTTAAGTCTGAACCTGCACTGAACGCTTAAAATGACATATACATTATTTTCAGAAATTCCACTGCTATCTAATTAGTTCAGGTGTTTGTGCATGTCATCTATCTTGTTTCATTGTCCTAGTGCATATGTACCAGCAATTGGAGAAAACAGCTTTATGTCCCTGGTTAGGTTTATTTTTCTTAATAGAAGAGAAAGAAAAAAATTTAAAAAGCTGCTAACTTGCTTCATAATCTGATGCTTTATTCTGTGGCTATGTTTTATTGCACAGTGTCTTGCATTGTAGCGTTTGTATGCACTTTCTGTTTTCCAGATGTGCCTTTATTCCTTTATTTGTTTTGCAGTTTTCTCCTGACTTTATGCAGCCTTGTATGGGTTACGAATAATTGGCTGAAGATGCCTGGTCAGACTGAGCATTTCTTTGGTTTTGTAACTTTAATTGACAAGTGAACAGCAAACAAGAACAAACCCACAAGTACTTTGAGGTGGTCATAACAAGCAAAACTTAGCAGATGGTACACTAATTTCTCATTATGACCTTGTGGCCCATCTAATGCACCCAACTTGCAGTTAAGTCTGCATGTTTTTTAAACTATATGAGAGAACAAGTTCACTGAGGATAAATCTAAACCATTGGCAATATTTGCCCTACAGTGCTTTCTGATTTCCCCCAGTTATCCAAACTAGAGAGCTGGCTAGTTGTATGCCACATTTACCTTAATCTTGCATGCCTGGACTTCCATCTCATTGAAATCAGGCTGTGGATAAGGAGAGAGGCCAACGTGTGCCCAGGACTTGTCCTTTCACGAGGTAGGGAATAGTTAAGTCATGTAGTCAGGTCTCTTGTTTGAATATAGTCTTTATGGTACCATCAGTGATGCTATTTTGCATTCTTTTGCAAAGCTAGAAACGTTGTCCTTGTTATATATAATTGAAATTTTGCACAGAGCTCAATTTTTTCTAATGAGAAAATTTAAGAAAATGCTGAAGTGGAGAGATAGCATAGCTCCATCGAAGCATCGCTGATTCATACCAGCGGCAGTCTGGTCCTGCAAGTCAGATTGGCTTATGGGCCACACCCTGGCTACAAGGTACCATCAGGTTTACTGACAAACTGGGCATGCTTTCTGCTACAAAAAGCCCACAGACTGAACCCCAGACTACTGGAGAAAAAGCAAAACAAAGTGTTAGGGCATTTGGGGACTTTTCCTCCCCTCTCCCAGCAGAATCAGATCCACAGTGATTCCTCCACGCTGGTTTTCACCAGTCCTTCTGTATCTTCTTTGGTTTTATTCTGCTTGACCTCTTTATGAAAACAGCTGCAGAGCTATGCTGTATGACAGCATAAAAATACATTAGTCATAAAAGAGGAACTTATATTTAGGAGATGTAGAGTGTCTACTAAAATGAGAAAATTGGAAAGACGAAGATAAAATCTTGTTTTCTTAATGTCCAGCAGCATCTTGAACTATACTCAGAAGAGAAAAATAATGAAATTAACAAGAACTGCCAAAAGCCAATGGCTCTACATTGCTTTTCATTCTTCTGACTCCTTTATTTAATAAATGCTCTGCTCTGAATACAGAGATTAATAAAAAGCTTATGATAGAGATTAACATTTTGTTCAATATTCATTGTTTCACCTGATGTAAAATGGAAACTGGAAGCACTTTGTTAAATGGACTGAAAATTTGAAAGGTTGTGTAATTTCACTGTACCTTCTATAAGTACCTCTTGAACATTAACCTGAAAAGCTGTTTTGTAGCTGCCAAAAGCACTTTCTCCTCGGGGATACCTGCACACCTTCCAGTCCAACAATATGGTACAGTGACTATATCTTCCCCTCTCCTCTCCTCTCCTCTCCTCTCCTCTC
>NW_008824933.1:699446-726739 GCF_000699105.1 Pygoscelis adeliae | reverse complement strand
TCATTTCATTTCATTTCATTTCATTTCATTTCATTTCATTTGCAGTGATTTATGGTTTTAGAGGTAAAATCCTGTCACACCTGGTTGGAGCAGGCAGCATGTGCTGCATGGAGGGAAGGAAGGAAAGACCACAAGGGAGTGCCAAGCGTGCATGAAGAGAATGTTTACACATAAGGAGGATTCTGGGTTTGCAACAACCGTGTAGAGAAATACCTGGAGGGCAAAAGGTACAAGTACACTGAAAGATAGGAAAAGATAAGGATACTGAAACAGAACGGTATTAAATACTTTCCATTGACAGTGCTACTGTTGGAATTTAGGACTTCATTCGTGTAACATCTAAATCTAGCTATTCCAACATTGTTAGGACGGTCAATCCACTCTTACCTTTGACTCCCTTTGTTAAAATGTCTTTCTACAGTGCAGTCAAAAGTCAAACTTCCTATGTGCTATATATCATTGAAAATATTCCATGTAGAAGGGCTTGCTCTAAAAGGGCACTGTGTTTTGAATTATCTTCTTTCTTTTAAATAATTATAGTTCAAGTGTCACTAGGATATCGGTATCTTTCTGTAGATTCTTCAAATTGTATTTGTTTTTCTATATGTACAGAGGGCTGGTAGATGATGCAAATAAGGTTAGAAGATGTCAGAAGATGCCCACTATGTCAAATACAAAATTGTTGTTTTCATGTGTTTTTTTTTTTAACTTGTAGTCAGCTTTATCTTAGCATTGGTGGGGTGGAAAACTGACAAACTTAGTCAATTATGCAAAAATGTTGTTTGGTCTTGTAAAGCACAGATAACATTTCAGAGACCTTTTCTCCTAGGAGGAATATATATTTTTTTCTGGTTCATATGATGGTTATAAATGTTAAAATTCTCATAGAATGGAAATTTCGTGTTACAGCCCATTTGAGATTTGGGCTACTGGCAGATCACTTTGGGCTCTGATCATTGAACACATTGTTCCTGAAAGCAGAGTTCAGGTCCTTGTCTTTCATAAAGAGACAAGCACAGTACTCTATGATATGATTGTTTTCTTTAGTAACAGTGTAAGGACCTAGAAAGCTATAATTCCTCTCTCTCCCTCTCTCAGTTGGTGCACTAGTTCTTACGATAGTGAGAAGAGTAGGAAATCTTCTTTTCACTTAATGTATGAAATTTCTCAGTTGAATTGCCTTGAGGGTTTTTTTCTTTTATTTTCCTTTTTTTTTTTTCCCTTTGAGGCTATAGAGTGGGTGGCATCAAAAAAGCAGTGTTTACTGTTACTATGGTAAAGTACTGAACTTCACTGCCGTGCTCGCTGAATTGGAGATGTTTAGAGGAATAGGAAATAAAAAAGTGTTCATTTTATTCACCATCTCCATTATACATTAGTACATAAAAATATCTTTTTAATCTCAAAAGGAATAGTCCAACTGTACCTTCATGACACAAACACCTGCTGGCCATTAATTATTTGATTGGCAGTTAGTGAATTTTGTTTCTGGATTTCTCATGATATAATCTTTGGGCTGAGCAAAGAAGGGAGTGAAAAGCAGACTGTGCTCTCCCACTAATACTGAGCATCTTGAAATAAATTCTCTGTTAAAATATTTTTTGTTGAATGTATGGATTTAAGGGTGTGGGTTTTTATATCCTGTTTCTTTTCCCATCATGACTCACTGTTAGTGTCTGAAAGCAAGAGAGGATATAAGATACCAAGCATAGTGATGGAGTAGGGATTTCCAGGATAACTATAACTGATTCAATATGTCCACATATGTGTAGATATATTTTTTGCCAAACAACGCTAGCTTGGGACTCAGAAGCCCCATCTATCTTCGCTGCTCAACAAAGACAAATGAGCCTGGACACACATGGCAGCACAAGGCTGATGCAGATATGTTGTGTCTAGCATCGGAACTAGCACATCCAAAGGGACCTTAGGTAGCTCTCTCTGTCTTTCCTTTGCCTCTCACAATAATAACATAAGAAACTGCAAAGGGAGACAGTTATTTATTTGCTCTTAGAGCCAGATCAAATAAGTCAAATGAGTTATTGCCTTCTTTCTGAAGCTGAGAGAGCTATGAGCAGGGACGGACAATTTTGAAAGGCACCCAAACTTATGAGATAGCCAAGGCTAAGGTTTATATTTTCTTAGTTCTAGTTACACTAATAACAGAGGCAAGGAGCAAGCTTGCCTAGAGCAATGCTTCTAGAGCTTAAGATGGACATTTAAAAAATTTGTTTTCATGATGTTCCTTTGTGGGAGTAGGATGGCAATGGAGAGGAAGGAGAATGACCCCTTAAATAAGGGACGGTATGAGAGACTAAGCCCAAGTATGCCTACTTTTCATCTTCCTGTAATCCAAGATTAAAGAAAGCAGCTATGTTTTCCTCCTAAGGTCTATTTTATGTAGGCGTAAGACAGAGGATTTACTTAATGTTTTCTTTTATTGGGTAAGCATCACCAAGGAACTGCAGAGGTGTAGGAGGCCAGTATTTCTATCACTCTTGGCTGCTTTAAAAAGGAAAAATCTGACCCTATAAATGCACATTTTAAAACCAGTCTGTAAAGGAATGGCCATGAAACAATAATAGAATAAATGTCAGCTGAATACTTTTTGTCAAACTGGTATTTAAGATAGCGCAATACCTTAAATGTTTCCAGTCAGTGACAAAGTGACAAATTTTCTTTTCTTTGCTATGAAATACTGTATTCCTGTATACTCAAGGATTAACCATTACAGAACGTACATAAACTAATTGATATCTTTTTTCATTGTGCATTATAACATTGATCACTTCAACTTGCTTTTACTTACAATGCAGTTGGAGATTTCTGTTTGTCATGGAGGAAAATGGAAGGAAATATGAACACTTAGGCTATCTATCTAACTATCTAACTGGAGAAGAGTTGGCCATTTAGCAACAAATGCAACATGGACACACGCATGTTGATAAATGTTAATTGCAAATCATCAGGTAGAAAATAGATATTTTATTTGATAAGAAAAGTCACCTCACATAGAAATTCTGCACCAGGCCAATAAACTGGTCAAATCCATTCAAACCAACACGTATTAAGAATACTTAGAAAGACACCGTAGATGTATTATATGCTGAGTTGATATTGCATATAATTTAATAAGAAATCATTTGAGTTAATCAATGTGTAGAGAAAATGTATGTGTAGGATTTTTCAAATGAGCAGAGCTACTATTTCTATCATGTTACTGTCATATGTGATAGCTTTCAAAAAAACCACCAACCTATAAACATTTCAGAAAGCTTTTTGTCCTCTTTTTTTTTCTATTTCACAGGTCACATGTTCTATGAGGGTGATACCCGAGTCAAAAGTTTCTGTCACAAAGACTAGTTTGTCTACCAAAAACATTACATCACCAGTTAAGCAAGGCCATTTTTGAGAGAAACAGTCATTTCATTAAAGAGACATATCATCTTATGAAAAGTTAAACAGATAATGCAATTGACATTTCTCAATCTTAAGTATTCATTAGTTCTTTATAATAACAAATAGTTCCATAAGCAATGAAACTGATAAAATATGTCTGAATTAAAAAAGAGAACTTATTTTTTGTCAAGTTTAATTAAGTTGTCTTCCAGGTTCTTATGGGGCCTGACAGAGAGCTGTACAGATTGTGACTACGTAAGTCTTTTTCCATGCTAACAGTAACAATGATAATAAAATAAATGATGACATTTGCTATTTAGAACTAAATGATAGGGGAAATAATTTTTCTCCTTGGATCTCAATTTTGATAAGAGAAAGTCACTCTAAAATTGATTAAAATGAAGCATAATGCCTGAAATTTCTGAAGACTCTTGCTCTATATGCCATTCATCTCACAAGAATGTATTTAGCTTTCTGTATTTATCTTGCAACCGTCTTATGCTTCTGGTTCCAGTAAAACAAGTTATTGGGAGGACAATAAAGCATATGCTGAAATTCCAGAGAAAAGAGTAGTTTCACAGAATACTTAGAGATTGCGTCAGTCCAGTTCAATGTGTAGCAGCCTCCCAGCTGAGAATAAATAAGGGTCAGATGAGTTGCCAGAAGATATTTAGGAATCAGTTGGATTCCAGGATGAGCACAGTAATTTATCTTGGCTCCCAAAGGGGGATGCAGCACAGGAGGAAACACCTGAAGCTGTATTATGAAGATATGGCGACAGGTTTGGACTTTTGGTGTAAGGCTTTTGATTTAGCCTTGGAAGCCTGACAAATAGCATTTCATAGTATGTCTGAAATACTCAGGAACTCTTCTGATTTGGCTTATGAAAATATGTCACTTGAGCTGTACTCCTCCACCATATTCAAAGAATTACACTTATTTATTTTTGTCAAGACTGACCGAATAGCAAAAAGAGAAATATTTTTAAAATAAATATTATGTAATAAATAAAATAATAATTGTTATTATTTTCTACACTATATTTTTCTATAGTGAAAATTAAATCACTTCCATGGCAATATTAAAACCAAAATTTGCCATTTTGACTTAATCAGGGTTTTAACATTTCCACAGTCTTGCTTTTCAGTCATCATGAGCTACAAAACTTGCATTTGCACGTTACCATAATTCATGGTATTATACCTGCAATTCTAACACTGTCAAGGCTACCAAAAGCTTCTGCTTAGCATCTTTTTGAATTCTTCAATACAATGGGAGAAGTTACTGTTTACAGGAGGTACCAGGGATGAGATACTAATCTGTGAATTTGAATAATGTTTGAATTACATGAGAATACACAAGAATATCACACAAGAATAAATTGAAGAATATGACTTCACTTTTCTTGGCAAATTACTTATCCACCACTGAACTGATAGTAGTAGTAGTATAAGTATGGTAAATCAAAATTAAGAGTGTAAATACATATTTGTGTGGTACTTCGTTATTCTAGTTCAAAACTCGTCACTTTCTTTCGCACCTCAGATTCACACAGCTGTCCGGAACAGACCACTCAATATATACGCAGAGTTTTCCCTGGGATATTTCACTTTTCAAATCACATGACTGAAATAATTTTGTAACTTCCCTCCAAAATGTCATCCTCTGTCCACAGTAATGAATGAAGGGCAGTACCTCCTGGTTCTAGGGCTCCCTGCTGTGTTCAGTAATGAATTTAATTTCTGGGGTGGGTCCCCTGTCTGTTCCATTAGCCAGCTTCTGCAAACCGTATTTCAAATTTGAATGAGAAGACTGAACGTAAGAGTTCCAGGAAAATGATTTCCTTAGCCTTCTGGAGTCATTCATATCACTGCTTTCAAATGTCTCCCTCAAAATTAAATGTAGTAATTCCATATTGGATTAGAAAAGGAAAAACAAAACAAAATAATAATAAAACCCCCTAGATAGCATTGCAATGAAGGTCAATTAATTTCCACAAAGAAGTATATGAAACAACTGCCTGCTTGGGGATGACAGTCTAGAAAGGTTACTCTTGTGTAATCTACTTCTTTACTGTAAAATATATGTAACATTGTTGATAAAGGCTGAATAAATATGTGTAGCATCATACTGATTTATCTCTTATTCACTGTTCCCTGGATACATGTGAACTTAAAAAACCGCCCACTGTTGCATTTAAGTTTTTATCAGTGAGATTTCAGATGTTACCAATATCATATTTTATCTCTTCTAGACAAATCTTAGGAAGGAGTGAAGCTTTCATAATGATACACAAAATTAAATTGAGGGCTTTTTTTGCATTATATTGTGAGTGTTGTTTGTTAAAGTGAAAATAAATAGATGTTTTGAGTGAACCAGTGTTACTAAAAAAAAAAGTTCTAGAATTTACTCTCAATCCGCATATGTATGAAATGGACACATTGCAGTTTTTATTTATTCATTTATTTTGAGGACAGGAGAGAGGAAAGGTCTCCTTCATCTCAAGAATCACCATCTTGAATGTAGAGATAAATACTGAGTGTATGAATTGCACTGGAACACTTCACATTGAATTTTTCAATAATTCAAATTCAGGAAAAAAAAATGGAAGACCCAAATACCAAAACCCTGAAGTATTTGAGAAATAGTGTTTGTTCATTTTTTAAAACCTTTGATATTGAATATAGTTCCATAGGTGATTTCTTTGTGCTTTTGCTGTGTATATATGATGGTAGGTCAGTAAGAAGGGAAACTGATAAATGGACAAAAAGCAAGGAGAGATGGAAACTAAGTTTCAGAAGTTCATTCAAATGCCCTTGTAAAAAACTTCTCCAGCAGAAAGGTGAAGGGAAAATTTTCTCAAAGGGAAAAGTTTAATCATAAAGTTTTAGCTTGAATACTGCTCTCTTTCCAAATTCTTCTCTAAGCACCACAGAAGCAGCTGTCTAAATCTAAGTTCTAAATACCTAAAATCTAAGTTCTAAATAACAGTTCTAAATACCTTCTCTTAAGACTTAAATAGGATCAGCCTTTTTGAAAATCTGACCCTGGCTTTATGGTCCGGACACACTGAAAATGCAGTAGTGGTTTATGGCTCAGCATATGTGATTTTTATATGAAATCTTGCATCCCCACTCGGAGGTCTCTGCAGCACCCTGACATGCTCCATGGCATGTGTGAAACAGCTTCTCTCTTGGCGAAGCCAAGGAGAACTTGTTCATGGGAGTGCCATGTAGAGCACTCCTGTCTTAAGAGGTATGTCAGGTTTTGCAGTTAGTTGAGCACCACTCCAGCCCTGTTCTAGGGAGCACGTGTACAGGAATGCAGCTCTGAAAACAGTCTATGGTTTTGTCCTCAAGTCAAGAGAGTTTAAAAGGTCAGGAGGGTTTGCAGGTACTCCAGCACTGTCTCCAGGCTCCTGAGCTGAGACAGAGGTATTGGTGATAGTGTCTTTTAGAGATGTTGCTGGCATTGCTTTAGGTTCTCAGAACAGGAAGCTTTTCAAAAGACTCTCATCATTTTTTGGTGGGACTCTATATTGTTACGTTAGACTTCTTTTTTTGAAGTTATGCATATGCCCAGTTGAAAGAAGAATGATATTGCACAAAGAGGTGTTTCAGCATGGCAGCTCACACCAATTTCAGCCAAACATTTTAGGAGTTTCTCTCCTCAAACAGCCCCATAGCTGTCTGTCACACTTAACCTGAAGCTAGTAGTGGAGTTCACTACTGGGAGCTGTTTATCCAGTTTTCCATGTTGCTCTTACCAAGATTTGAAGCTTTGCTCTGCTCAGAGGTGAATTTCTCATGTCCTTCTGAACAAGTCAGTCTAGGCATTCCCACTGCCCGACTGAGATCTTCATCTTCGAAATTCTTTTAAATGCCTGGGGAATAGCAACCAGCTACAGACCCCTACGTTATGTCCTCTCTCTGATAATCAAGAAATGCTAAATTATAATTTTTTATCCTTCTCAGAATTCCCTGTGGAAGAAGAGAGCAAAAGTACATGGTCAGGCAGCCGTTGCAGCTGCAGTCCCTCCTCCATGATTTGCCTCTGGAAGGAGACAGTGAGTTCAAGAGACGTACGTGAAATGCATCCTTCAGGTATGGGGTGCTGAGGGGTGGGCTAAGACTGACAAAGGACCTGATAAAGGGGATTATCCTATGTTGGCCCTTGAGAACATCACCCCTGATCTGGCAAAGAAAGGGGTTGTGAGAAAATTTGTGTGTTGAAATTTTGGGACACTAAGGGCAGTTATCTTTTTATTACAGGTGATCCTCAGTAACCACTACCCCTCCTTGTTCAGCAGAGCTCTGTTCTTCAAAGAACAGCAGCAAGTGCAGACTATTTTATCTCAGTAGCAGCATGCTCTCCCCCCCAGCAGCTGCATCTGAATTCTTAAATGTAGAGCACTGGGAAAGTTACAGGTTACATCAGTCCAGTTAGTTTTCAGAGGAGAAACTCTACTGCTCTCCCTCTCCCACCCCCGACACTGACCGTGCTCAATTTCTAAGTGACACTACTGCTCTTCCAAAGTGGCAGCAGCAGCTTCTTTCTCTTCATTCTGTTCTCTCCAGCTGTCTGTGTGTCTTCTACTGCCAGATTTTCAGCAATAGTCCCTTTGCAATAACCAAGGTTCACAGGCTGTGGAGGGACAGAAAAACATACGCCTTTTGGTTGCCACTTTCCAAAGGAAGGCACGGGGCTCCCTTTGTTCTTGTTGACATGCCTCTGCCCTGGGCTTTTGCACCGTTCTCAGTATGGCATTGCTGAGCTTCTCACAAGTGCCGCCTCCTTTTCCCTTGCCAGAGATGTATCAGCTTGTTTTTCATGTTTTAGGTCGCTTTTTCCCATTATGTATGTTTCTATTATTTCCTTTGGCAGGATTTTGCTAATGTCACTTTTGCCCTTGTACAGCAGGTCTTTCCCTCCCTTCCCTCCACTGCCCCTATTCCTTCCTGCAGCAGACTTTCCAAGGTCTGTCCTGCACTGGCTACCGCTTTCCACTTTGCCAAGAAGGCAGACAATCTCTTCTTCCTCTGTTACATTCTCTCTAGCTATTAACTTCCCATTTGTCTTTTCTTGCTTGCTGCTTTTCTGTATACCTGGCCACATCCTCCCACCCTTCATAAAACCAGTATGTTGTAAAATGTCTCATGACCTGTGCTTCTGCCATATTTTTTCATGCCTATATTTTTTAACTCTAGTACCCACTGCTGGATGACAACACTGAATACTGTGTATCCCCAGCACAACCGTATTCCACAGGCTTACTACAGTATGCCCTTGTACAGTGATTGCTGAAGCTGTTCCCATGCTCTTGCTGTGTTCTCCTGCTAGTCCCTCTCCCTTTTCACTCCCATTTTGACAAATTCATTTTTGAACTATAGCTATTGATTCTTTCCCTGTGTGCATTCAAACAGCAATGTATTCCTCTCTCGGGACCATCTCTTGCCTTACATTAGCTGCTGACTGTCCATTGTGCTGTGTTTAACTCAGAGCCCAGTCCTCCTCTTTGCTGCCATACAGACCTCTGATCTTTGATACCACGTTTCCACAGTTTCAAAGTTCCTGCTTTTCTATGTGCTTCTGATCTTCTTTCCTCTAAACTCAAGAGATCTCTTCTCCATACTTTATCTTGTTTTGCAAACATGGTAAGGACAAGTGGTTATCAAATTCTGAAGGGAAGAGTGCACCAACTTTAAGGACCTCTTCTAGAAAATGCTTTTAGATTAGATAGTGCTGGTGGGCTTATGCAGCGGATTTTGTGAATGGTTTTTTCTTTCCCTTTGTCTCAGGCAATTATAGCAATCTGTGCCTCTTCTCTGTCCTATCACATGTGTAAGTTAACTAGTTGGGTACTTTATACTTGAAAATACCAGAAGGATCAATCCTTTCTTTGCCCAATGAGAATACATATTATTCTCCACTGTAGTCTTTCCCACGTCAGTTTGGTTTCTTACTGCCCTGGATGAACCAGGCACCGTCCAACTCCACAGACCACTGTTCTTGCCATATTTTAACAGGTACAGGCTTGTGGGATCTGATCCTTTGCCATTGTAACATCATTGCTGGTTCTTGGCACAGAGCTTTGAAAGTTGCCCTTCGTCTTGGACAGTTCTGCTCCCCCTGTTTAACATCCAGCACTGCATTCAGTCTTGCCACCTATGCTCCTCCTGGACCTCCTCTAGAGCACAGGCACTGCTGTGTTCATGAGCAGTTCTCTTACAGGAAGGAACTCCCCTCATCACGCCTTAGGTTTCAGAAAGTAGTATACCTAACTGCCATTCATTCCTGAGTAGTTCTTGAGAAGTTGTGCCAAAACCTACTCCTGCACCTGTGAATTAGCAACCCCCCTGTAATCCCAGAAAAACTTTTAAAATCTGCAGAAAATAATGGGAATTTATGGCTGCAACTTTGAAATTCGGTGTTGATAAAAACCTTGGTGTGGTATGGATAGCATTTAAACAGTATGATTAATTTAAAATCGGTAGAGGAGGAAGGGGCTTCAGACTCATAAGAACTAGATGAGTGTGGGACAGGCAAATTGACATGGAAGTCCTTGCTAGGGAGACCCTCCCAACCAGGCCTTTTGCAGTAGCTACATAGATTTTGTGCACTGAGGAGGCCAAGCTCTGCTCATTGCATTCCTACTGATGTGCATCTGTGCACACTTAATGTAGCATCAGGTCCCCAGCCCAAAGAGGCAAATGGCATCTTGCTTCATTGTTCCTTTGACCACGGTAGACTCACACTTTAAAAACTATTTTAGATATCTACCACAACCATAAGAAAGTAAATGGTTAAAAAGAGGTCATGAGCTTGATGTGAAGTTCTTTGTCCTAATTTCAATAAGATTTGGAAATTCAATGTAGAATTTAATATGGTTTGAATCCAGCTTAGTGAGGAGAGAGACAAGAGCTTTCGGTTGATCTTTTTCAAGCTCTTCTGCTTTCAGCCTTCAGGACACAGGATAAAGTCCACCATGTTGCACATTGTTTTTTGTGGACTTTTTTTTTAATACAGCACAAAAGAAATTCTGTGTATGCAGGTACTACTATTACTAGCTATCCCTCACCATAAATATTCATGGAACCTTTGAAGACACTCATCTTAGACATGATTCATGAAACTTTCTGGTCATTCAGACGGAAAGACAGATATTTTATAAACATGGCACTCTTTAAATTGTCCATATTGTTCAGTAGTTTTAGTATCCCATAATAGTTTTATGTGAAACAGAAGAAGGATCAATTGTGGATGCTTACTTTAAAAAATGATGGTGATAAATCATATAAATTAAAGATGTGCTTTTTCCAGTAAAATAATCAGTGAACATTAACAGTATAGCATGCTGTAAATTATGAGGCATCATTAATTCTCTTAACAATTGAGAGTTTTTGAATTGAAGAGAGTCATAGAATTGCACATTAATTATACAGGTATAAGGAAATAAGCTTCTGTGTTTGATTTCACACTGCACTTAGATTTATAATTTATACCTTTTTTTTTTTTTAGTTTGAATTCAACTTGCTCTGAATAAGGTATATTGTACAGACATTACATCTAAAATAGATGAGAACTTGGCTCTCTGACAAATATATGGTTACCATAAATTAGAGATCTTTCTCTGAATGGAAGGAATTAAAAGCCTGGATGACAAGATCTTGTAGTAGATGTGAATGGACTTGCATGGCTCCTCCACATTGCTTAATACAAAACAAAACATAAATTGTTGAATCAAAGTAGCTACACTTGAGTGTACGTGTTATCAGGAAAACTCAGGTATAATGAGGGAACTGTCATACCAGCTAATATACATTCCAGATTTTAAATATCGCTGTGCAAAGGACAACACAGAATTTTTACATCTTTTAAAACTTAAAAAAAGTGTAGAGAGCTGAAAGGTGTGTAGTGACCCTCTCTCTTGTCATCATGCAACTGAATAATTCTGCTGAGAGATGGAGTGTGCATAAGCACGTATTCTCTGTATCCCTTCCCAGTTCCTCTTGGTTGCATTGGTCAAGCTCTGTGGCTATTACCACCCTTAGTTCAGTTGCAGAGTGTGTTTTAGGGAAACCAAGTTCAGCTTTTGTGTGAACTGTGGTGCGGGTGCGTGTGTTACTGAAATCCTGAGTCTCATCCTGTTCTGGAATGATGACATGACTGGAGCACACAGCAAGGCTCAGGATCTCCCAGATATTTTAGGAGGTTTCTTTATCAAAAGAGTCTGCAGCCCAGTTAGAAGAAACTTGTTATGTTTCCAAATAGAAGTAACTCATCTCGTCTTGTGTCTTCTCCTCAGGAGTGATGTGAACAACATTCTGGATCAAAAGCAACAGTTCAAATACTCATTTTCTCAATACATGGAAACATTATTTTTCCTGTGATACTTTAATTTTCTCACAATATAAATCAATATTGACCTCTGGACTGAACATTTCTGGAAGGCTAATAAACAGCTGGATTCTTTGGCTTTATCTTCCTCTCTTAGTCTCTCCTATTTGCCATTAACCACCTGTAAAAACTGACCATGTCTGGCATTCTTGCTAAAATAAAACACCAACAAAAGCGTGGAGTAGTCCTGGGTATTTATTTCATAAGTGAGATGTCTTCTTTGGAGTATAATTGCTGCTACGTCAAGTATTTGTTTTCCAGTTCACACTCAGAGCTTCTCAGTGCTACTGAAAACATTCCTAACAGAAATGAGAATCCTCCTCGATCTGTTCCCTCTCAGTGCTGAGCAAGAATATTGAAACTCCATGGAGGAAACTGCCAAACAAGATAATTTTCCCCTGGTACTAGTCAGAGTAGACAGTAGTATATAGACGTACAATAATATGCATTCATTTACATTAAGTAAGCAGTAAGTCTGAACATGGCAACTAAATTTTATTTTAAAAATCAACCTAAAGCATCCTTTGCCAGCTGCTGCACAGATGCTGTTCTGTAAGGGAAGGATTTGCCATTATGGACCACTAGGTATTGTCTTCTGTTCTGAATTTAAAATGTTTCCAAAGGAATCACGTGTGCAGGGCTATATATGTATTTCCAGGCACAAGACAGCTAAATAAACACACCGGGTAACTATAGAGTAGAAAAGTGAGTGCTAAAACCGTCTCGTGACACACCAGCTTTAACATGATAGGTAGCCGCAGCTTGCCTATGGTCTGGAAGGAGCAGCTATGCTGTAAAAGGCCAGAAGATGGAAAAGATCAGATGACTGTAACCTGTACGCAGGCTGGGAGAAAGGGAAGGGGAGCAGGGGAGAGAGAGCCTTGAGAAACAACATTTGAATACTGATCTTTGGAAATGTTGTTTAAAACAAATACCATCTTTTGAGACGTCTCCTGTAATAATCTTGCATCTATGGGACACTGTTGTTGTTGCTACAGGTAGAGACAAAGCTTCTGAAACCAACAGCAGGCATTTTTCTTTTAGCTCCAAGGCAGTGACAGGGAAGAAAGGCATCCTCTGAGAAAGTAATGAATGACAACACAGTTACATCTGCTCAGACTAGTTAAAAAAGAGAAATAATATGAATAACAGCTTGTTTCTGAATTTTGAATGTTCCTTCCGTCTCCACACGTCAGCTAAAGTTACGTTCACCTTAAACACAGGGGTCCAGATACTTTGTTTCTCTTGCCTACTTTTGCTGTACTGCCAACATGACCTCTCTGTCAAGGCCATTTTTTGAGTCTGGAAAAGAATCACCCAAAGAAAGAATAAACCTGCAGTGACTGGAGAGCTAATGTTATATTCTGCTTCTGGCAGAGAAAAGAAGAAAGGGGGCTGACTAAGGAAGCATCAGTGCCAAACTTCTCCTTGTCAGTGACTGGTGTCCTTACTGGCCCAGGGTAACTTAGAAAAGCTCATAGGTCACATGGGAAGGAGAGGGTAATGAAATATAGTTTTCCAGACCTTTTGTCCTATTTAATAACGTCTGCATTCTACCCCACTGTGCACTGGCAAGCCTGTCAGACTTTTTAGGAACCATCTCTCTTTAAATTCTTCCCTGAAACTGCATCATTCTTCCTCAGATGTGAATGTGTTGCATAGGTTACAATATAGTATTTCCAATTATAAAAACCTCCTTGCTTTTTCCAGTCAGGGGTCTGAAAAGTACCCTCTGTATGCCACTGGATTCAGCCTCAAAATAAGACCGTGTGGTCAACATTTTTGTTAATGGACATTGACAGGTGTCGTGGTTTAACCCTGGTAGGCAGGTAAGCCCCACACAACTACTCACTCACACCCCCCAGCAGTGGGAGAGGGGAGAGGACCGGAAGGGTAAAAGTGTCAAAACTCATGGGTTGAAATAAAGACAGTTTAGTAGTAAACAAAAAAATGAAAGAAAAAGAAAAAAGAAAACAACAAAGAAAAAAACCCCAAGCAACAAACCAAAACAAGAAAAACAAGGGATGAAGAAAAAACACCCAACTGCTCATCACCAACCAACCAATGCCCAGCCAGTCCCCGAACAACAGCAGCCCTGGCCAACCTCCACCCCACAGATTTTATTGTTGAGTACAATGTCATATGGTATGAGATATCCCTTTGGCCAGCTGGGGTCAGCTGTCCCAGCTGTGTCCTCTTCTTGTGCACCCCCAGCCTCCTCGCTGGTGGGGTGGTGTGAGAAGCAGAGAAGGCCTTGACTCTGTGTCAGCACTGCTCAGCAGTAACAAAAACATCCCTGTGTTAGCAACACTGTTTTGGTCACAAATACAAAACACAGCACCATACCAGCTACTATGAAGAAATTTAACTCTACCCCAGCCAAACCTGGTACAATAGGACAGTGTAAACATTGCCTAGAGGTATTTAAAAATGCACAGGGAAGTTTTAAAAGAATTTGAACTCCACCACATTACAGCCTGCCTTTGGGAAGTGAAATTCTCAGAGAAGTGCCATCTGAAAACATTAAAAAAAAAAAAAAGTGCAAATTTTCTCCATCAGTTAAGCCATTGGCAACATCTCTTGTGAGCCAGTTGCTCTTATGGTTTTTTACTTTGTCAAACTCTCAGATGCTGCTGTTAGACCTTTACATCATATAAAGGAGTGTGGAAATTATGTGTAATTTGGCATTTATATGAGCTAAAAATACTAATCCTGCTGGATCAAAGACACTTGTTCGAAACAAGCACACAAGCAGAGAAATAAAATCTTCAGGCTCACTGGAATATTTGCAGAGTAGGGTGGATATTACTTTTCAGAACAGAGGTCAAACTTATATTCTCTCTGAACTGAAAAATGTACTTCATAGTAGTAGGCTATTCATAAAACTTGGTCGAACCAAAAGAAATTATCTGAAAAGATCATTATTTAGCTGTTAGCTTGCTACGCTTACTTCCAGAAGTAAATATAACAAAACCCCCTCTGTCTTTAAAAAATAGAAAGGACCAGGAAATTATTTTGTTAGAAATTTTTTTGCATATTGATCAGAATACCAAAAAGTTTGGAACACCTGTTAGCTACATAGTGAAACTTTGCTAACACAAATCATGGAAAATCTGAAAGGGATATGGGTATTACAGAAATAACTGAAATTTTATCTATCTAGAACTTCACAGTGTTATGAGACAATTCTTATAGAAACCCCCCCCTGTAAACTCTGTTGAGTTTGTGACATCACGGGAATATATGTAAAGCTACTCGTAAAAAAAAGGGTAAAAAAATAGAAATTTTAGTAGGGCTGCTTAGTTTGGAAAATATAAATATATTATGTGTTTCTAACAAATAAGACTGACACAGAAAATTCAAAATCTTAAAAAAGTGTGGTATGCATAATATGCACTACTTGTAAGATAACTTGTGGACATTAAAAAAAATGCTTTTAAGAATCTCATTTCCATCACAAAGAAGCTTACACTTTTTATTGATATTTGCATTTCATCCAATAGTCATCCAAAAAATAACAAAATCCACCTCCAGGACAGCCAGTTGACCCTTGTCCCTCAAAACCAAAAATCCAAATAAAAAAGTCCCTATAAAAAGACATTAAAACTGTATTCCTTACAAGCCAAATGCAGAGATTAAAGTTAAACTAGAGTTTTACAGAATATATAGATACTTATGTCCATTTAGCTGAACTCAGAAGAAAACCCTAGAAGACAAAATTTATGTATCAGCTTATCCAGCTGTATCTACAGTATATAAATTAGAAGAAATAACAAATCTTTGTCTGAGTTCACACTTTGTTCACTGGAAGGACTAAAAATCACAGACACATTACAGGAGGACTTGGCACAGATATCTCTGGGGAACAGGAAAAGAGATGCTTGAGTAAAGACCCTCTTTGTGAGGTTGTCCAAATGGGAGCATGGTCAAGGACACGGGACTCCTGGGCATAAACAACCTCTTCCCACACCTGTTCCTGCTTTTTTGACCTACAGTGGGACAAGTTCTAGTTTATGAATCTGCTATTTTCTGATACTTTCTTCAATTTCTTCACAGCCAGTCTGCTGCTTCAGTCCTCAGCTTTAACTCCAGCCTCACCTCACCTCGGCCTCCTGCCCAGCCCTGCTTAGCTCTTCAGGCTGCCTCTTTACATGCTCAATTTCCCATTGAATCATCCTTTACAACCCTGCAGCATCCTCTCAGCTGCAGTTCAAGTAGACCCAATCCATCCTGGGTGGCTCCACCTCAGTAAGTAACCTCAGTCCACCCCACATGTCACCACTCGCCTCTGTCACTCTCCACCCTCCACCTGGCTAACACGGGGCTGGTATAATACGGGCAACGGGGACACCTGCTCTCCTTCATAAGAATTTTTGTCCTGGATTGGGACTTTTGGATGTCAGCTGCTTGAAGGGGTTGGTTGTATCTTGGCCAGACCCTTGTGAAGGACTCTGCAGCTCTTTGGAGGAGGGGGAAGAGGTCTGGGCAAAGGGACGATGCTTTTTGGTAAAGGAGAGGAGGGGTGCGATGATTCTAGGCAGGGAGGAGAGCTCAGCCCTGGGATCCCATGGGGCACTTGTGCCCACTTTCAGGTGTACGTAGAGAGTTATGACCCTGCAGTGCTTAAACGCCCAATGTAAACCATGATGAAACCTGCTGTGTGGGATTAATTATTTTGATGGATACAAACTGCGCGATTGTACTGTGTTTCCAGCTCACTCACTTGGGGTCAGTATCATTATGTCTGCATGTCAAAACAGAGGAGTATTTTTGACCTTGTCAGCAACTTCCAAGGTAATAATTTATTACTCTCACATTTTCAAAAATGAATAATCTTTAACTTCCCCATACAATTCTGTAGGAAATACTTTAATAAAAGATTCTGTGAGTGATAGTTTCACCGAGTAAAATTAATCAAGCCGTTTAACAAAATGAGCACTATTACTGTACTTTCAAAGTCTTAAGGAATCAGTCAAAAAATAATTGTTCTGTTACCTTTATGTTACTTCCTTTTAATTCGGTGGTCAATACATTTCAGGTTTTTTAGCTCTGTCCAAAAGGTAAACAGAAGGTTTTATTATAATTAAATAATCTGAGGAAGAGAAACTCTTTACTTCATAAGATCTTCATAAATATCTCCAATATTTTCATACAGGTCTATTGACTGTGAAATCATCCTTTTAATTTACAGCATCCCCTATTTCTTTGAGAGAATGTCACTCAGAAAAAGCAAAATATAAGTGTTTACCAAGTGTACAGAGCTAATTAAATATTTTTCAAAGGGTTTATTTTGTTTGTTTTGAAAGTAAAGTAGTTTTCACTTTTATATACCTGTGTTTTCATCATAGTTGCAGAAAACCCCCCAAAGTCCCCAAAATAAACAACCCACCCTGTACTGAAAATGAAAAGCTAGATCAGGGACCTGATATATTGCTATGGCAACAAATGCTACCTTCATGCAGACCATGAAGTACCAATGCATAAGCTATCAGACTGAAAGTTTTACAACACTGACAGGAATTGTACAATATAATGTGCCCTTTGGTCAGCCACCAATTCCTACTGATACCTGGAGTCCCTGTCCAAGGTAATGTATCTGAGATGAAAGTTTTGATCCATGACATTTCTGACGTTAAAATGACTCTTCAGGGAATAGGGAATTTCCATGGAGAAGAAAGAGCATCCTACACAGATGTTTTGCATGAAAGATCTATTGCAAGCAAACAATGGTTTATGTGTGGTTAATGCATCTATGTATCCTTTAATCCACAGTAATGCTCCAAGCAAAAGACTAATGACCGGAACTGGCATTTAGATTTTTTTTCTCTGAACAGAAACATGAGGGTTGTGATAGAGTCAGAGATATCTGTGGTTATTGCCTCACCACAGGAAAGACTGAAGCATTGTAGGCAGTTTTTCTTTCATATCTGAATTACACATCATTGATTCTTGACTGCAATATCCAGTTCTTACTCTGCCATTACTTGCTTCACTCTGTCAACACTTTCCATTAGTCTCCAACCATCCATTTCCTCACCAGCTTCGTATTAGAGGTGTCCACAAGACACCTTCAGTCCTACATAACTCATAGAGGTCAACAGAAGACAAACAGCCCATATCATGAATGTGCTTTGCCTTAATTCACTCTCTTAATTTTGACTCTCTACTCTGTGAGCACAGAAAGACCTTTTTTTGCTTAGATAAAGGAGGAGACTAAACTGGGGGGACAAGAGAAGAATAAGAGGAGGGGAATATATTTTGCTTTAGTTCCTTTACCTGCTCATTGGAAAGAGCTGAGCTGAGCTGGGATTGTTGCTAGTGAAAGGAAGTGGGACTTACAGTGATGTCCCATTTATCTCTGTCATAGCTATCTTCCCACTCTATTTTGGCACCTGTGATAGCAATATTATGCAGCTAATGTCTCTGGTCTGAATTGTCTCTCTAGAAAGAACCTTTCCCAGAAGGCAATTTGGAGTAGAAGCTTAAATAGTCTGAAATTGTTCACCTGAAAAGACTATTTCCCTATTGCTCACGTAGAGACCTAGGGAGACTAGCTGGGAAATTTGGGAGGCTACGTTAATATTTAAGTTGTGTAGTGTCAATCCCCCCACTACTTCCACCCAGCTCCAACAGTTAGGCAAAATGTCATACCTTGCCCAGAGTAGCAAACCCAGATATTTTATCTGATACTGTTTTGGGACTCCAGAAATGATCAGGCTTGCCTCCATTCAGGCATCTGCATCCTGCTGATGGTCTGAGAGAGACAATGGTGAAGAACAAAATTACCTAAGCTGTATCACTGAAAATCCCTTTTTCTATTGCAGATGCAATGTATTTGCAACAGCATATTTGAGTTGGTACCTACTCACAGGACTTGGCTCTGTGGTGGATAGGTAATAGAAGACAGCAGGATGGATGCTCTCCAAGGATGACGAAGATTTCTGGTTATGTAGGGGAATAGTTAGCACCATGTTATTATTTTTTTCTTTTTTCCCTTCTGCATACAGAATTGAAAGGTATATTGATGACGTGGTACCTGAATAAGAAGCACAAAATTCAGTCCACAGGTGGGGATGTGGGCTCAGACACTCAACTTTTCCTCTGTGCAATGATAATGCAATTTCTGATCATCAAAAGACTCCTACATCTGCACCCATTTATTTATGTCAGGAAACAATGTAGATGGTTAGTTTAGAATCTTTTTGCAGTTCAGTGAGTTTAATTTCAGTAAAATATCTGATGAAGAACCTTTGGGCTGTTTAACTTTATTTAACTACAGCAGCTAACACAAAATATTGAATATACAGCAAATGTAGTCTGTCTTTATAGAATACATGACAGATCTAATATTGCAAAACCAATATATTGTACTATGACTGTTACAGTGTACAACAGCTAAAACAATCCACTCTATGATTTTATGGTTTGAAGCTTTACAGGATAAAAAGTTCTCTCCTCTGATCTCTTGGTGAAATGGTAAATCGTCTTGAGACTAGAAAAAGGAAGGAGACTTGTCTAAATTAATGGTCAGTGGGAAGTAGAATGACAAAATATGCTTAAGCTGCAGAAACTTTCACCCTAGAATTCTTCTGATGACCTTCTCAGAACTATCGTAACTTTTAAGGGACACACAATTTGCTGATAATAAGAAAATCAGATTTAAAACCCTATGTGCTGCTGGTTTTCATTACATGAAAGAATTCCATGAAATTGAAACAGCTTGGGTTATGAGAAATCCCATAAAGGTGATTTGCTGACTGTAACTGGAGAAGAAACCATCAGAGAAGAATGAAATTTTGTAAACCTCCCTAATTATTTAAAAAGTTGAGATTACTGTACTGTACTAGTGGCATATTACTCAGCATTCCTCAATACAGGGACATCAGAAATAAACCTCAAGACTTTGTACCTCTGCTACATTTAGTGTTGTCGTTAGTGCAAATGTTGCATGAGGTGGTTGGGCCGAAAATAGCTAGTCCATGCATATTCACCTGGGTATAAATAGAAAATTAGTGTTGTAATTAATACTGCAATATATTTTATTACTATACTGTTTAGAGGTTTGTTTGTTTGTTTGTTTGTTTTTCTGAAGGAAATATATGTTTCCCCTCCATAATGAATATTTCCTTGCTTGAACATATTGCAGATCAGTGCTTATGAGCAAGAAGTCCATATTACTTAAAGGACCTCAAAAAAGTCACCCAGACACTATGTGGTAATTGATGCATTTTAAGATACCATATTTTCAGCTAACATTTTTTATTGCTGGCAATAATATTTAGAAGGCGGCTTGAAATTACACATTCTAATGTGTAATTACAGTTCCAAATATTAATTTTCTTCAATGTGATTTTTTTTCTGAAATAGCCTCTTACTGGAAATATTTCATAATTATTTATTTTAGTTTGTTTCTGATAAAATTTTTGTATTGGGTCTGGCTGGGATGGAGTTAACTTCCCCTGCAACAGCCCACGTATAGCTGTGCTTTGTATTTGTAGTTAGAGTGGTGTTGATAACACACCAATGTTTTGGCTATTGCTGACCAGTGCTCACATGGCATCAAGGCTGTCTCTCCAATCCCCCCCAAACGCCAGTAGGCTGGGGGTGGGCAAGAGGTTGGGAGGGGACATAGCCAGGACAGCTGACCTAAACTGACCAAAGGGATAAATAAAAGCTAAGAGAAAGTGGGGGAGGGGGACATTACTTATTAAGGCGTTTGTCTTGCGAAGCAACCGCTACACGTATTGGGGGCCTACTTCCCAGGAAGTGGCTGGACATCGCCTGCTGATGGGAAACAGAGAATGAATCTTTTTGCTTTGTTTTGCTTCCATGTGTAGCCTTCTTCATTAAACTGCCTTTATCTCGGGTGAGTCAAGTCACCCTTGACTCCCCGGGTGTTAAAGTAGTATTAGGGAAGAAAGATGTGTATGTATACACATACGCATGTATGCACAAAGTGCAATCTCATAGTCTGACTTCCCAAGACCTAAAAGGGCAAAAGCACTTATTTTTTTATTTTATATTTATGGTTCTTTTACAAAATGTGTTAACAACAAAACATTAAATAGAATACACAGGGGCAGGAAAGTTAAATGTACATTTCTACGTGAGTTTCAGGTATAGTCTACCCTAATTATGCTTTTGAAAATCTAGACCAGTCTTGAGCAATGCATGGCCTCCAACTCACATGCTTTTTCATTTATGGAGCACGTTCTTCAGTCAAAATTCAGGTATGTCTGAGCTTATCAGCCAGTCCCTTTCACTAGCTACTGTACATGTCATATTCTGCAAAGCCAGCCACCAAAGTGGCATATGCAGAAAAACCGAAGATGTTGCTATAGGAGTTTGTTTTTTTTTGAGCTATACTTTGGTAGGAGGAGACAGAGCGTGTAAGTGCATTTATTTGCAATTCACTGCTGATAAACTGAAGTGCTTGACAGTCTACCCAGAAATTTAATTGGGCACCTGTGATCTAGAATATTTCAATAATCTCTGTAATTATACACACAGGCACACAGAGACATTCACACATGTGCTCACACACACACACTTGAAATACTACAGAGTAGATGTTAAAACTTTAGGATTTCATTTTCTCATTTCCATCTATGTAGCTACTGTTGACATAAATTTTCTCTGCTTTTAATATCCTATGTGGATACAAAGGCCAGACTGAATGCTGTTTTAATTCTATTGAAGTCAGTGGAGTTATAGCAGATAGCAATTTGGTTTATTGATTTTAGTAATTCAATCCAACTCCCATGTAAGGAATAATTAAGACAGTGTGCAGTTGAAATAATTATATATACATGGCTAAATGTTAAAATATTTTTAAGTTTTTCTCACTCTTACATATGATGGAATACAAGAAAATATCTAAATATATTTTTACTTATTTTTATTCCACAAACAAATCAGGCTATTTCTTAAATTATTAGTTAAAGTCCATGCAAACTGGTGGTTTTAGATATATACATAGCATTAACTGTGTGCTTATCTGTTTTATTTAAGAGGTGAAAATTTCTGAACCCAGGACATGAGGAAAAAGTGCTTTAATAACCAACTAAACACTCTGAAAAGGAGATGCATTCAGCAGAAATTATGGTAGCAGGATTTGACCTTTGTAAATCACATCAGTGTAAATCCAGCTTTTAAAAAAAAATATTTGTCCCCCACCTCCTCTTCCTATTGGAAATGCGAAGGAGTTATGCCAAAAGAAGCTAGCATTTAGTACAAATAAAAGCTTTTATAGGCAATGAAAGACTTCACAGTGACCACTTAATAGGCTGGAAGTAAATCATGTATAGAGATATATTTAATTTACTAGCATGCATAATGACAGTAGATAAAAAACTGAAAATAAATACATCTGAATCTGGGTTGTGTGACAGATTTGCATAGGAGTTAATTTTACAATCTGCTTACTATATCTAATAATACAGCACAAGTTTATAGTGTCTTAATTGGTTTAGGTTATTGGTTCTTAAGTATACACTGTGTAATTGCTCCTTGATATCAAAACCCACGGTTGACTGGAACATAATTTGCATTTCATCTTCCATTTCAGTGGCTCTGTTAATTCCATTCTATCATTCCTATCAATAAATGAATAAACGACACTAAATGAGCATTCAATGTAATTTGCCTTGAATTCTCTGCTTTGTGACTTGTATCCCACTTTTACATTGATTGGCAGCATGGGAGAAACAACTGTTGTCAGAAACTGTCCCCTTCACATTCTGAATTGCCTCACTAAAGGACAGATATGTTGATTAATTTTCTTCGTTTCCTTTTCTCTTGTCTTATTTTTAGCCCATTCTGTTTTTACCACTTCAAATTTCTGACTTCCTGAGAGTTCCAGAACAACTGCAGTTTTCCAGGAATGGAAGATGCAAAATTCATTAGTATCATATCAGACAATGGACCACCACTGGCCAACATCATGCAGCTTCCCTCAGTGGTTTGAACCAACTTATTTCCTCAAATTATGTGTTTAGTCTCTAATGGAAATTTTATATTAGGAAATCCTACAAACGAATGCATGAAAATATGTGAGACTCATAGGGTTTCTCATATGAAGGCATTCAGCCCACAACTAGCTCACTGAATGGTCAGGATCTACATATTAAGACAGAAGAGTGAGATTTAAGGAAAAGGTACTGGATATGTTTGCTGCAGAGATCTAATAACTGGGAACTCACTCATATCTCATGGGATCAGAGTCTGGAATAAAGATGAGGACACTGTGTTTTCCCTATTAAAAAAAAAAAGAAAAAAAAAAGAGAGAGAAAAGATTTGCAGGCAGAATCAGTGTGAAGACTTGGTGGTAACACAAGGCAATTTAAATATGAAAACCAAACAAAACACTATGAGGTACACCCATCTTTTGTGTTTAACCTGTTCCAGATTTGGAGATTTGCCTAGTTTGTTTGAGGTCAATGCAAATTTTTCCAGCTGATCGTAATCAGTGCTTGAAATGACAGCTGATAGCTCCGTTTCAGTGTACCATTAATACTATAAGAATTTAGTGAATACTTTTTTAAGTAAAACATACATGAGAAAAGGGAAGACCAGAATTATTGTATGTGAAAGTGTGTTCAGTTATAGCTTATACTGATACAAATGTTTGAGATCAGATCAGATATTTAGAAAAGAGATCCTTTCAGAGCTTAATTACACTATACAGTGATCAGTCTCGAAAGCATGAACAATAGTGGTTTGGTCCTAAAAGTCACGAAAAGGGTTGGTTTCACCTGAGTTTGTAAAAATAATCTCAGGTAACTTCAAATTAGTAGGTTGACCTGAAAGCTGCAGAAGCATGAATAAATGCCTGACATTTTAAGGAGCTCATTAAAATTAGTTTAGACTCATGCGTGGCAATGCTAATAAGGTAATGGAGATGTGACAGTGGGGATGTTTATTCTGATCTCAGCTGATCAGGGGCAGAATTCGCATGTAGGTCTTCCCACCAATTAGTCAACTAGCGTGAGAATAAATGCAAGACTAGACCTCCAGCACATTGCAGTCCTGTAATATAATCAAATAGTGTTGACATGTCATAACACACTCCCGTAACAACAGGCAGAAGTCCCTGGAATTGCTCCAATGCAATAACATGCTATAAGATGTACAGCTAACGAGAGCTGGAGATGGAGAGTAATTTAAGATGCAAGTTCTGCCCCTGTAGCCCAGGCACATCAGATCTTTTTCTGCTCACAGATTGTGTACTTGTAAGATACTGCCTTTGTTAATGTTGGTTTTGCAACTTCTGTACCTATGGAAAACATATGTGGGTGGGTTTCACACTGTACCAGCCAGGTATAGCTTTAAAAAACAGATATGTGCAAACAGATGATGAAGGGAGAATAGGACAAGCCCAATCTTAGGGATATTAATAAACTGAATTTAATAGGAATTGAAAGTCCTTAGTATCTCTTAGGACTTTAATGAAATCAGTTTTGCACCAAATTGATTGCTGGATTAAATGAATTCTTCTACTCCTTTCAATTCAGTGGTGTTCCCCAGCATACTGAAAACCTTCATCAATTTTGCAGAAATACAAGCAAGAAAAATAGAGCGCCTGATTAAGAACTTTACTGTTTGATATAAGTAGATGAATTATGATACAGCCTTCTTTTACTCAGGAAGCTGACAGTCTTCAGTGGTGAACAGATCATAAAGATACCTGTTAAATGTGAACGTGTAAAGGAGATACACAGTGATTATTTTGTATATTTGATGCAAATGTAAATGAGTGATTTGTGCAATCATTAAGAATTAGATACCTGACTCTATTAATTGAGTAGTTTTTAGGAAATGCTTGGAAGTAAAAGTAAGTTATGAATATTATGTTTAAAGATGTTTCTGTGGAATTATATTTACTGCTTATTACAATTTCTAGTTTATTACTCTGTACAAATATAAGAAAAAATTAATATTTATTGTTTTTGTGTGCTGATGGGAGACATCAGTTTAATTTCAATGTTGAACACTAACATATGTTTTATATTTTATCTTGTGAGTGTGTGACTTTTGATACTACCAGTGTGACTGAGAAGAAATTAACCCTGCAGAGTAATAGAGGATTAATTAGTCCATGTAGTCTGATAATCATCAAGAATAAACGTTTGACTTCAAAAATTGGATTGCAGTATACAGAAAGCTTGTTCCAGGTATGAGCACTCCTAAATCTCCTCTCTGATCACCTTATAAATCGCATGCAGTTTTCAATAATTGCTGTGCTCTGCGTTATTTGAGTAGAACTTATGTTAAAAACAAAGTAATCTGTTTAATTAAGTACCACAGCTTTAAGTATTACAAGACAGTGAGTTTATCTATTGCTCTAATTACTTGCTACAGTGGTGAGTGGAAAATGTATTTGCATTTAAAGATATAAAATGTACAAATAAATTACATGTTAGCATGGTAGACACTGCTGTTTTAACCTTTTCTCTTACAGGGATGGAAGGTAAGTCATGATCCACTCAAGAATATCTATAAGTCCTTCCCTGTTCTCTGGATGTCAGAAGTTAGTGTTTTTCATTGCAGAAACAGATCAATATAGAATATGCTACCTAAGGCCAAGCGTCCTTAAATTTTCACACAAGGATAGGTAGTGGCATAATATTAAATGCAAATATTAAATGCTTTGATGAATGTAGGAGAAAAAATATGAAATTTTATTTTTAAAAAGTAATGACAGTGTCACAGAAAGTATACAGAAATTGAATCTATATAGACTATTAAGTGCATCAGTTAGCTGGCATCCTTTCCATTTAGGAGCTCAGTGGAGAGCTGCTATCCACATAGAGGAAGGCTGACAGCCTTTGTCAGAGTGGGAGCAACACAGAAATATGCAGCATCTTCTGTCCAGTTGCAGAACCCAGACAGTTAGGAGCACTCAGCCACCTTACAGGATTTGCAGGTACTCCCAATATGAACTGACTGAACTTCACCTGTGGATGGAACAGAAGCTCAAAAGCACAGCACTAATGAATGTGTCAGAAGATATGCACTGGCTGAGGTTGAAGTTTGCTCTTTACTATAAAGCTAAGTAATTCTTCTCAGAGGCTTTTAAGAAATATGACAACATCTGGGACAAACTGAAGGAGGCTAACAGTTTGTCAGCATGACCACAGACATAGTTTTCCCATTTCTCTCCAACTCTTTCCTCTGTGGTTCATTAGTTTACTAGTGGTTGTATTAGAAGCTGAATGTTAGCTTCTGACTTGCATTTCTAATTTGCTATGCCTAGACTAGGAAATGTGCCGTGGACAAAACTTTGACATGGAAGTCACCTATCATGAAAGAGCACATATCCATAATCTGTTAACCTCCAAAATATGACAGTCATTTCCATTCTGTGTACTGGGAATGCTCCCTGACAGAATTCCCAAAATATGGGTAAGAGTTTTTGGGAGAGACAAAAGAATGGCAGAGAGCATTCTCTCAATTTAACAGCAGAGATAATTGAGGTTCCAGTGCCCAGGAACATTTGGGCCCTAGAGGGAAGAGGGGTCCAAGAAGACTAGTTGATATTCAAGATCACTTACTCCAACCTCAAGAACAGTCCATCCCAACAAGCAGGAAGTCAGGCAAAAGTGCCAGGAGGCCTGCATGGATGAACAAGGAGCTCCTGGCAAAACTGAAACATAAAAAGGAAGTATACAGAAGGTGGAAGCAGGGATAGATATCCTGGGAGGAATATAGAGACGCTGTCTGAGCATGCAAAGATGTGGTTAGGAAATCCGAAGCTCACCTGGAGTGGAATCTGGTGAGGCATGTCAAGGGCAACAGGAAGGGCTTCTACAAGTCCATAAGCAGAAAAAGGAAGACTAAGGGAAATGTGGCCCCACTGCTTAATGAGGCAGGGGCCCCAGTGGCACAGGACATGGAAAAGGATGAGGTACTGAATGCCTTCTTTACTGCAATCTTTACTAGTAAGACCAACCTTCAGGAATCCCAGGCCGTGGAGACGAGGGGGCAAAGTCTGGAGCAAGGAAGAACTACCTTTGGTGGAAAAGGATCAGATCAGGGAATACTTAAGCAAACTGGACATACATAAGTCCATGGGCCCTGATGGGATGCACCCATGAGTGCTGGGGGAGCTGGCAGATGTCATCACGAGGCCACTCTCAATTATCTTCGAATGATCTGGGAGTTGGGAGAGAAATCTGAGGACTAGAGGAAAAAAAAGTCACTTCTATCTTCAAGAAGGGCAAAAAGAAGGACTGAGGAAACTACAGGCTGATCAGCCTCACCTAGATCCCTGAGAAAGTGATGGAGCACCTAATCCTGGAGACCATTTCCACACACATGAAGGACAAGAAAGTGATTGGGAGTAGTCAGTATGGATTCACAAAGAGGAAGTCGTGCTTAATCAACTCGATCACCTTCTATGGTGAAATGGCTGGCTTGGTGGATGGGGGAAGAGCAGTGGATATTACCTACCTTGACTTCAGCAAGACTTTTGACACGTTCTCCCATAAGATCCTCAC
>NW_008824933.1:694344-699276 GCF_000699105.1 Pygoscelis adeliae | reverse complement strand
GAAGACAAAACTGGGAGGAGTGGCTGATATGCCAGAAGGTCATGCTGCCATCCAGAGGGACCCTGACAGGCTGGAGAAGTCAGCTGACAGGAACCTCTTGCAGTTCAACTAAGGGAAGTTCAAAGTTCTGCACCTGGGGAGGAACAACCCCATGCACCAGTACATACTGGGGCCCACCCAGGTGATGCTTTGCAGAAAAGGCACTGTGCGGGTCCTGGTGGACACCAAAATAAACATGAGCTAACAATGTGCCCTTGCGGCAAAGAAGTATAATGGTATCCTGGGCTGCATTAGGCAAAGCATTGCCAGCAGGTCGAGGGAGGTGATCCTTCCCCTCTACTCAGCACTGGTGAGGCCACACCTGGAGTACTGTGTCCAGTTCTGGGCTCCCCCGTACGAGAGGTAAGAAGCTACTAGGTAGAGTCCAGCAACGGAGCATGAAGATGAATAAGGGACTGGAGCATCTCTCCCATGAGGAAAGGCTGAGACAGCTGGGACTATTCAGCATGGAGAAGAGAAGGCTCAGGGGTGATCTTATTAATGAATATAAATTCCTGAAAGAAGGTTGCAAAGAGGACAGAGCTGGGCTCTTTTCAGTGGTGCCCGGTGATAGGAGGCAATGGGCAGAAACTGAAACACAGGAGTGTCCCTCTGAACATCAGGAAACACTTTTTGGCTGTAAGGGTTGGCTGACCCTTTGGCTGACCCTTTTTGGCTGACCACTGGCACAGGTTGTCCAGAGACTGTGGGAGTACCACTTCCATGTCATCAGTCAGGGATTTTAGGGGATGACTTGGCAGTGCTGGGCTGCCCTCTGGTTGCATCTAAGGTGTCTATCACTGGTGTTGGCACGGCTAACAGCACAGGGATTAGGCCTTAATGCTAAAACTGAGCCCTTACTATGCTTTAGGACCTTCAGGAGCTGATATTCTCTCCCACTGATAGTGAAGGGGGAACCAGAAGCAGTACCACCACCACCTGGATGCTTTTTTTGCTTAGCTTGTAGGGTGAACAAGATTTAGTACAGATTTTTTCCTGTAAAGTAGACTTTGGAATACATTGCCCGATTACAAACTGGACAGAAAATAATAGTTCCCATTATGAGGACATGAAAAAATAAGAAAGGAGCTTGGTGTTAACAGGCACTAAAAATATATCTGCATTCTTAATTCATATGAGAAATAAAAGCTGTTAACGTGTCTTCCCATTTCCCAGCTCTAACACTGAAATATGAAAAGATGTTTTCCAAAATCCTGAATTTCAAATGAAAATCAATCATGTTTCTCATTTCAAGGCTACATATTTTCGCTTTACTTTATTTCAGTTAGTTTCCAAGTTGTTTCTATTTTAATCTCTTTAGTTCTGTTATAAATGTGGTATTTCAGCTACTTTATACTCTCAGTAAAGTATTCTTCAGCATCTGAATGTTACTAATATGCACAAAACATGTTAGTCTTACAACAATTTCAAAAAAATCATTACAGATCTTGATTTCTATGACTTTATTAGTTTTTATTTTTTATAAAGAAAACCCATCTACAATACTCCTCAAGACTCTCAATAGTTTTTCAGTCATATAACTAAAGCTCCAAGGTCTACCATGATAAATTAGTAAGCTATGGGACATTCGCAAAATATGAATTAATACAGAATGCACAATAGGCTGCACATTTTATCCTTTCTCCAGATGGTTAATTAAATATTTGAAAGCACAATATGACAAAAGTATGACAATATTATGTACTCAATGGCACTGATTATGGAAGGGGTTTAACTGTTCTATTTCTCTCTTTCATCAGTGATTAAAATAATGTATTTCAATAAAATTTGGCATTCGTCAGCATCTCAGTATTTGCTCTTAGTTGATAATTAGGTCATCCTTCCTTAAAAGGACTGAAAATTATAATTTGCTGAATGAACTGGAATGTCACATTAAAAATACAGCCTTATAATATGTCATTTCTTTAAGGCTGAAATAACACACCCCATTTATTTATGTAACACTTTGACTTCTAAGATAAGCTGTTCTAAAAATCCACATTACATTTTCTGCACTATTTATTAATTAAAAAAACGATCAATGAGCAATATTATTTTGCAATCTTTTCAAGAAAACTTCACAAAATTTGAGATTTTAGCTAAGATGTTCATTTCTTGTGAGGTATAAAGAGCTGCTATTTTAAAAGTTCATTAAATCACTACAAGTGTGGCGTATTTATTTAGATTTCATTTATAATAGTTTTAAAGTTATTAAAAGTGTTTAAATATAAATATATTAAAAGTATTAAAACCTGGTGATTTGATTAGAGTAAGAACCAGCAGACCCTGGTGACCTGTTTCCCGAAACACCTCAGTCTCTCAGTTACAGATAGTTTTGTGGCATCATAGCAAGGCTCCTTGCAGGCTCTTCCTCCATGTAATAGGATACCTTGTAGACCTATATTTTTTAGACTGTAGCATTACCTTATAAATGAGACAAGTTGTAGGGATTGTGCAGTCTCTGTGAAGTCTGCATGAGAGTCCAGGGGAAAAAAAAAAAGTCACCAAGTTTGGGGAGAGAGATGAAATTTATAAATTAGAGCTTGCTCAAGAGTATCAGTAATCTATGTTTGTTCCATCCTTCAGCAATATTTCATTTGGGAGCTCAGAAACTGCTTTGGTGATTAACACCTTGCATATTTGCACAGCAGAACCATGGCCATATTGTGAAGACTTGTTATGTGACTTACTACTATTACAAATTCAGACGCCACCTGAAGCTTAAAAAGGTTGTTAAAAGATTGGTCGAAAGAGCCATCCAGAAACAATTACCTCACTTAAAGCTTAACATTCCTTACAGAAAGCATGCTTTACTATTGAAATCTTTTGAGTTGCACAATTTTGAAAATCTTACACTGTCTTTCTGACACATTCATTGTTAAGAGAGAGTATAAGAGTTTATAAGAGATGAGTATAAGAGATATTGAATTTTAAAGCTGAAGAAAATAAGGGGTTTGAGAAAATAAAACTAAAACCCATCTACAAGTAATATAGATTGGTATATCTCTATCAATTACAGTCCACATTTCCCTTCACCAATATCCATAAATAAGGGGAAAACTGTGGGGAAAGGATACAGGAGACCAGAACCTCCAGCATATTAAGCACAGAAACAACGATCAGGGATTTAACTTGTGAAGAAATTGTCACAGCCTTACAGAGATAGTACTGATTTTCTTAAGTCACAGAAGTGAGGATACTAGTGACTACAATAACAGACCCTAAAAAGCTGTTTTTAAAATGTACATATTCTTTAACTCTTAATGAAGATTTGGCAATAACTGAGCTCTGTTTATACACAACCCACATAGCCTGTTCAGGACAGAGCAAACCTTTCCTTCTCTGTAGGATTTGTTTCTCTCTAGTTTCCCCCAAAAAGCGAGAGCATTATTCAAAGCTCATCCAGGTTCTGAACAGGTGCAGCTGAGATAGGAACCCCAGGGACTTGTTTGTGCTTCTAAAACTTAGGGCACTAAACTGTATTGGAAAAAGATTATTCACCCTTCTGTCTCCTTAGCCCCATCCCATCGTGGGAAAAAACCTCCCTGCCTTGCTGGTGGGACTTGAATCACTTGCAGTGTACAGTGTAAAACCTCTACCAGTGATTTCCCTAAAAATACCCTGTCCACTTGTAACACTTGAGCAGCACTGAGGATTTAGGATAAAATCCCAAGTACGAAAATGCAGATGTCTAGCTGTGCAGAGCAGGATCTCTTCCAAGAGTGGGGAGAACGACCATGACCTGCCTGTGGTCAATTCTGGAAGAGCTCTGACACCCTCCATCACTATTCTGAAGTGTGCATAACTGCTGGAAGGAGCTGCAGTGTAAGCTAGCAAGAGTCTTAGAAGAAAAAATAATTCTAAGGCTGGTAATTTGGTAATTTGAAAGGACATTTTGATTGTTCTAAATTTTATTCTATTCTTTATTTTCCTTGTGGTATGGTGGGTCACTTATATTCACCACAGCTGAATTAAAAGATTTGGGTAATAAAATCTATTAAAAAATCTACTTTATTTTCCTTTTGTAGTTTAGATTTTTTTTTTTTTAACAGAAGCAAATGTCAAATACTGCAATTTATAATAATCTACTGAATGGGGTTCAGATTTACAGCTGAAGCTTAGGTATTCATAGAATTCTCTCCGTTAGTAGCTGGAATTTAATTCATATAAATGTACATACATGTATATACACCCCCCCCCCCCCAACCTTACAAACCCCTTTTTGACCCCCATCTTAGCAATACAGTAGCTTTTTAGAGTTTAACTATACCACAGGCTCACAGAATGATTGAGGCAAAGAGGCACCTCTGAAGATCATCCAGTCCAAACCTGTGGTCAGAGCAGGATCAGCTAGAGCACGTTGCTCAGAGCTGTGACCACTCAAGTTTTGAATATGCCCAAAGATGGAGATTCCAAATGTTTTACATTTTTTCTATCAAATACTTTTGAGAATGAGAAGTACCTGATTTCTTAGAATGGCATGGCAGGCCATGATCATAGAATCATAGAATCATAGAATCATTGAGTCATTAAGGTTGGAAAAGACCTGTAAGATCATCAAGTCCAACCGTCAACCCAACACCACCATGTCTACTAAACCATGTCCCTAAGCGCCTCATCTACACGTCTTTTAAATACCTCCAGGGATGGTGACTCAACCACTTCCCTGGGCAGCCTGTTCCAATGTTTAACCACTCTTTCAATAACGAAATTTTTCCTCACGTCCAATCTAAACCTCCCCTGGTGCAACTTGAGGCCATTTCCTCTCGTCCTATCACTAGTTACTTTGGAGAAGAGACCAACATCCACCTCGCTACAACCTCCTTTCAGGTAGTTGTAGAGCGCGATGAGGTCTCCCCTCAGCCTCCTTTTCTCCAGGCTAAACAACCCCAG
>NW_008824933.1:668987-693445 GCF_000699105.1 Pygoscelis adeliae | reverse complement strand
GGCACCGAGGTCAGGCTGACAGGCCTGTAGTTCCCTGGATCCTCCTTCCGGCTCTTCTTGTAGATGGGTGTCACATTGGCAAGCCTCCAGTCATCCAGGACCTCCCCCGTTATCCAGGACTGCTGATAATGATGGGAAGTAGCTTGGCGAGCTCCTCCACCAGCTCCCTCAGCACTCTTGGGTGGGTCCCATCCGGCCCCATAGACTTGTGAGCATCCAGATGACGTAGCAGGGCATTGACTGCTTCCTCTTGGATTATGGGGGGTTTATCCTGCTCGCCGTCCCTGTCTTCCAGCTCAGGGGGCTGAGTACCCTGAGGATAACCGGTCTGCCTGCTAAAGACTGAGGCAAAGAAGGCATTAAGTACCTCAGCCTTTTCCTCATCCTCAGTGACAATGTTTCCCCCCGCATCCAATAAAGGATGGAGATTCTCCTTGGCTCTCTTCTTGTCATTAATATATTTGTAAAAACATTTTTTGTTGTCTATAAAGTTTACCTGCTAAAGTTTATCTGCTCACTCAGTTGGGAAAAAAGAACTGAAAGAAAGATATACATGCTATACATGAAGAGTACTGTAAAGACTCAATATTCTCTTCTGTTAATATAGCATAATCATAACTTGGTGGCATTAAAATTGAATTTGTGCTGAACTGACTTGATTAAAGAATGTTATTCTCATATTAAAAATCAGGAGTATATTTCCTATTTTCCATCCTGGATATATTAGGAACTTAGCTGTCAAATGACTTGACAGAGAGCCAAGAACTTGCAGAGATACTATTACCTGAGATCACATCTGAAGGGGAAAAAATGCTGTAATTAGAGGAAAGCTTCAAGTAAGTATAACATATGAAAGAAAAGGTCAAACCAAGGTGGTCCCTCACTGAAGCAACTCTTGGTACTACAAGAAAGAAAGTCACTTTCAGTGAACCTTCCTGACTACTGATTGTAAAAGCTAAAGCCCATCAGAGACAAATTGGCCCACTTCAAAAGAAAATATGTAGTGAGGTACATTTAGATATTTCTTTAAAACTACTTTCTTCTCTCATTTCTCCTTTTGTACTTTCTCAGCACAAATGAAGTACTAGCAGAAGCTGAAGAGAGGGAAATAACTAGCAATGATGGACTAAAAAGTGATCAGCTCCTTAGAGGAATCAAAGTCTATATGGAATCGTTACTTTCTTGGCCAGCTACAATGGACTACATAAAACCTGAAATCATCACATTCATCAGAGGAAAGAAACTGCTCCCTACATCCTAAAGACATGTCTAAATGACTGTGGCATGTCTTTCATATACCCTAAGCCTATGGTCAAACCCAGAGCATTTTGGCAAGAACACACCGTGCCCCGGGAAGACCAACAGTGAATCACTCCAGAAACTAATGCTGAGTGAAGGAGTACGATAGCAATGAGTTTTCATAGTCATAAAGGATTTTCTTCATAACTTGAAGTATTTCTAACAGTTATTATTATGTCTGATATTTTTGGTTGACTAACATTTCATTATGTGAACAAGAAGAATCTATATGAAGAAATCATGGTTGATAGAACAATTATTGCATTTAAGTTACACATTAGAAAATACCAAAGCACAGTTTGTATTTTTCCAGTCAATACTGGAAAAAAAAGGAATACAGAATAGACAAGGACTATACCAGAAGACACTGGTGGTGCTGAAGACAGAAGAAATTATAATAAAAATTCAGAAACTGTGTACTTGCACATTTTAATTCTACAGCAACATAATATTGTGGAAGGATGAAAAGACTGAGATAACTGTCAGATTTCTTAGACATTGTGCTCCTGTGGACAGTATTTGGTCATCACTGGAGACCAGATGCTGAGGTGGGTTTCATCTCAGAACAACATTTGTAGGCTTCTACTTTAGGCTTTTACAGAACTTTTCAGAATTGAGCCTACTCATCTGCAAAATTAAGGCATGTTTTTTTTCATCTGGTATTATAGTATATTTCCAAGGTTGGTTTAGAACTAGGCATCTTCCACACATCATAATGTGCAAAAATATATCCAGCTGTGATAAAACTTCATGAAAAATGCTAGTGGGGAAGTCCATCTCTAGTAAAGCTACAGACTCCTTTTTTAAAGAAGATGGTGGTGCGACAGATTGAATGGCTTTTGTTTACTTGTTCATTTTGCTCTGATATCTTTTGAAGAACAATTATTTTGATACTTGATTGATGAACTCATTGAAAAATATTAATATGTGGTACCTTTAAGCTACATGTAAATAACTTTGTTTTAAATTGTGGAAATAAGTGTGTATCTTGATAAAGGTAGCATTCACATTAAAAACCTACAATTCACTAGCAATGTAGAGCTACTCAATGTTGGTAAAAGCATTTGATAGAATTGACTCAATTTTCATGAGTATCATCAACTCCATTATCTGTCTAGAAGACTTCAAAAAATAAATTTTAGATTTTTTTACCCTTATTTCATTTAAAACCTAGGATACCAGTTACAAATAAGGACATAGTTTGAGTGTGTGTACTCTTAGACAAAGCTACTCAGAGTCAAATAGAAGAAGCTTTGGCTCTAACAGGAGCAGCTGGATACCAATGACGTAGGCAAATAAGCTCTTCCTATCCCACTTTTTGTTCTCTGCGTCTCTAATAAGAACATTGGGGAAAAAAAAGTATTTGTCTCTTCCTATGATTTAGATTTTGTAGCTTTTCCATTAGCTTAAATGAGACATTCATTCAAGCCAGACATTTCACTACACAGTAGAGACAAACGCTATTTTAACAGAGTCTAAGAAATAAATCTAATAAAGATAACATATAAGTTCTTGATTCTTTTATATATATACACACACACACATCTCCATATACATCCATGCACACGCACAGAAAATAGAAATCAGTAATCTATTATTCTGTTCTTCTTGGAAAAGAAATTTTCACAACCTTAAGAGAAAATACCTCACAGTAGTTTGTTGTGAATACAGGAGTACATGCAAATTACTGCAGAAAGCAATCTTAAATGCAATTGCTACCTCAAAACAGATTTTCCAAAATGAACAGGCAGGGATATCACATCGACCATAGAACCTGGTAGCTGGAGAGCAGAAATAATAGAGACGTTTATGTGAAACTGTACAGAATAGAAAAACAAGAGATGAAACCAGTAGTCAAAATATGTATTGTACTGGTACTGTTTAAATATTTCACTTCAAGTGACCAAACCTACACAGCACAGCTTTTAAACAGGAATTGCCTAGGCTGTTTTCCAGACCTGGATTTTACAGGTCAGACAATCTAGTCAGACATTTTCAATTATTCAGAACTTTGATAAACATATTTTAAGACAGAAGGCGTGGAAGCAGAGCCTTTGGACTGATACACTAGCAACCCCGTTACCAGAAGGAAGGTTTGTGGATATTTAATCTGTGCAATCCAAGATGTTGAGAATCTTACTGTAATCTATGATGACAGTTTATTGTTAACTCAACAAATGCCTATAAGCCTATTTTAGGTCACCTAATGATACATTTGTGCCTAAACTGACTTAGCCAGTTAGAACAGAAATATTTATTGCTAAGCAGGACAAAAGAACTGCTTGAGAGTTTGAAAAGACTCCAAAACAAAAACCAGCCCAGTTGTAAATTCAGAAGCAACAATAATTTTAAAGGGCCATATCACTGATCAGTTTTCAAATCTAAACAACTAGATCTAGCTGGAATCTTTATAATGAACAAATTTTATTGAAATGGAACTTTTTTTTTTCTGAACAGTTATTTTCATTATTTTTATCTTGTATCCACCTATAGAGACTTGTTCAAAGGTGACACCAAGACTTAATCAGTTAAAAAAGAGGACTGAGGTATTCCTACACGCTTCTTTGAAAGGAGTGTTTTACCAAAAAAGAGGCTGTAATGCACTAAGAAATGAATCTATATCTGATCATTGACAACAGCGGTCCCCATAAATTGGCTTTATTATTATAATTAGTAAAGAGTAATGCAAAGTTTTTTTAACCTGAATTCATTTGTAGCTGTGTATCCTAACAGTGAGAAAATATGGCATATTATGCTGGGAGTGCAGCCAATCTAATCTGTAAAATTTCACTTACATCTGCACAAGCCAGTAAATCTCCACAGTGTTAGGAGACGAGAAAAAGAGTTCTTAGAAAAGTGTTATGGGGGTTATATACCGTTCTGGGTATATTTCCACTTCATTCTATTACCCTTCATGCAGGAGAGTGAGAGAAGGCATGCACCTCCTTCTTTATTATAATTATACAACAGAAATCAAAAAAATTTTTCTAAGAATGACCTGTGGATAACTTACTGGATTTGTTGTGCTTCAGGACATCTGTCATCTAACACTTCAACTAGAATGACTGGTAGTCCTCTATAGGCAGAGAATGAGAAGCCAGGCACATAGTCTCAAATGTTCTTTTTCATTTCAGTGAAAGTAATGTTTTGTATAAATTTTCATAGTTCATTTGATATTGTTAAGTGTAAAATTGCAAAGACAATTCTAGTGGTGTTTCTATGTTTTTCCATCGCAGAAAACCTCCATAAAAACGGCTGTTGAGCAGAAGTTATCTTTTGCTTGAAATGAGTTTTGACACATTTTCTAATAAATAAGAAAGCTTATGAAGTTCAACTTTCTTTGAACTTCATAATGACAAAGATCTAATGTAATGAACGAACATTTATTTACGGGCAAAAATTTCTAAAATAAATCAGCAAACAACATATTGAGGTTACAATAATGACATCCTTTTTACCATGTTATGAAAAAACAACCAAAAAGAATCTGATTACTGCTCCATGTTGATAAAAGATGTTGAAATAATCTTCATTCTTCCTGCAGTTCAAAAATACCAGTTAAGCATGAGCATAACTTGAACATAAATACTTTTAATGAAGTAAGTGGGGCCACTCCTGTAGTGTTCAAACTTGTGCACCAGTATTACTGAATCAGAGTCTGAGATGGAGTTCCTTGAGGAATATCAGTTACTTAAATATCAGGCTATAAGTAGTACTATTTACTGGGCACACCACCTATTAAAAAGGCTAGAGAAGAGGTGAAATGCAGCCAACATGACTAAACAGTAAGTGTAAGGATGTTGCTAGAAGCAAAAAGACGTTCTCCAAAAAAATTCATTCTGTAGCTGAATGTAGGCAAGAGAGACAATCATAAATTCCTGAATATGGAAAGCAAAAGCAGTTAAGACAGGCTGTCGTGGATGGAGTGTGACTGCACTTCACTCGTAAGAGAGAAGCAACAATACTTTATTGCATAGAAAAGTGAGTTAAAGTGTGAATTAACAAAGTTCAATGGTAAATGCGACTGTGATTTAACAAGATTTGATGGCAAGGTACACTTGATTATTTACTGCATAGCGGACAGGGTCAGACAAAACTGTCAGGGAGACCTTCCTGTTGAGCCATGAGGTTCAGAAAGGACCCCCTTGCTTTCTAAACCTCTTCTCAGAGAGGAGTCTAGGTGCGGCTGGATCCAATCCTAGTCCCAGACTTGGTCAACGGTTTATGTCTAAAGGATCATATATGCACAATCAATCCTTTATATCACTTAGCTAAGATTTCAAAGTTTAGCATGCTATTAGTCACTTACCGAGGGTCTGTTGTGGCAGGGAATCTCTCAACCTCCAGGGTAACCTTGAACTCAAGGGGAGATCCCACCGTGCAGCCCACTGCCATGCAGATAGGCCCTGGACTGTCCACTATTCATAGAGTAAGATAATTGACTTATAGTCATATTTGCATATCAGCAAGTCATTTGGGTCACTGCTCCAGGCAGCCCTTGGCTACTGTGCTGCCATCCATCCCCAAAGTCCAGCATAAGCTGGATGCAGCCACAACGACCCCCACTGGTGGCCATTGCTTACGCAGGGCAGGGAGCGCACACCGCCACACAGGCCAAAAGAGAGTCTGAGGACCAAATAGCAAAATGAGTCAAAACTAATTAAAAATCTGTTTTCAAACACACTCAGAGCAGAAAACCTGCCAGAGAATCTTTTATCAGTGCATAAAAGCAGCATTAAGGTAAACTAAATTAATTCTTTGCATCACTGTTCACTTCAGGAGCTTCCCATACTAGACTACTCCTTTGTGGAAGAAGCAGAAGATCTGTCTGAAACTGAAACATCTGTAAAAGATGTGAAACAAAATTGACAGTAAAAAATTGCTAAGGCCAAGTAGTATTAATCCAAGAGGTCTGCAAGACCTGAGAGGTGGGTAGCTGAAGCAATAATGGTGTACACAGCTTCTCTTTTAACCAGCCTTGGTACTTGTGACTGAATGCTGGAAATATGATCCACTTTAAAGAATTGTTCCTGGATTTCTCCTGAAACCACAGCCCTGTAATCCTGTTGTTCAGTGTAAATTAGTAGAAACTCTAAGGATAGAAAAGAGTTAGTAGATACTGGCTTAAATATAATCTGTATGAAAGGATCAACGTGACTTTTACAAATAGAAGTCCTGTTTTATGAGTCTAGTGAAATTTATAGGTCTCCAGCAGTTGAGCAGGGGTGATTTGGTTTCTGCAGTCTCCTTGAATTCCTGAAAGCCTTTTGACATAGCAGCATCAAAGGCTTTTAAGGAAATGAAGCAATCATAGTTAAGATAGTAAACAATGAGTTTTCACAAAGTAGGGAAAACCGGAAATCTACAGGCATCTTGTGCTGGGACTTACAGTGCATTCATAAACTACCTTAGAAAATAATATATAACAGGGTGAAAGTGTTTTAGTGATGACATTAATCTCTTGTTTTAAGGACAAGGACAATTCTGGAGAACTGGAGAAGGATCTTATGGTACTCCCTGACTAATTAGAATGGCAGGAGAAATTCAGCATAGAGCAATGCATATGCAGGTGGTCAGTTGACAAACAAAACTCCTTCCACACATAAATAATGTGCTCAGGGAATACCTCAGCTGATATTATCACTCAGCTGATATTATCACTCCGGTATGACTTCTTGGGTTTTTTCATGGATGATTCCTAAGATATGCTTTCTTGTACTAACTGCTATTCAGAATTCAGCTGATGTTTTCATGAAACTGATAGGTAGGGAATAGAGAAATAAATGGAGAATTTTATTATCATGACACTGCACAATGCCATGATTAATTTGCATTTTGAGCGTGAAGTGGTGCTGTGGTACTTTTGTCTCGAGAAAGATATGGTTGATCTCAAAAGGATTCAAAGACAAAGTTGATCAAATACATGGAACAGCCTATGCATGGGGAATAAGCAGTTGGAAAGTCGTCATGGAAAAGATATGCTTTAAATGGGGTCTACAAAACCATAAGTGGCATGGTGAACAAATTATTGTTCATTTTCTCTTCCAGCACAAGAATTAACAGTGACCCTGAAGATGCCAGTAGGAAACAGTTTCAAAGCCAAAGGATCTGGTTTTGCTGACAGCAGACCTGTGGCACTTCTTGTCTCAGGGTGTTGTGCCTGCTAAATTTGGGACTTGAAGGAAAACTGGGCAAATGTTTTGAAATGATTTAGTGATAGTTACCTAATGTGTAAACTTACACTCAGAATGTTGCCATGGTAAAAGGCAATATGCCATATATGTGAAGCCAAGAATTTACTGATAATTAAATTAAAACTTAACAATATCATCAAAATACAACAAAAAGTTGTTATTAGTTCAGTTACAATAATGTTGATACTGATAGATCAAATTAATACAGAAAAGCTGCATTACTAATAATACCCCTAAAACTGTTAGACAGGAAAATTTACTAATATTTATCCATTGCCTTTTGCATTTTGATCATCCTTCCAGCACCCCTGTGGATCTTCAGGCTGACAGCAACAGGCTTCCTGAGGCAGAGTAGCAGTAAGGAGGGTATCAGTTACCTTCCCAGTTCTTTGCTGCAAGGAGCAATGTGTTGGTGGCAAGAGTCACTTTCTCCTCACTCTTAGACCTGTTTTTATGTTTAGCACAATCTGCTTCCTTTTCACTGGTTCCCAGGTAAAGTTTGAAAGTTGTGCAGTAGCATTCTACGATCTTTATGAATAGAAAGTGCTATTGTTTGTTATGCAGTGACTAGCCAGGGTTTTCAGACCTCATACCACATATAGTATTCGTAGAGCTTAAGCTAACATACTGTTGGAACATTAAAATTAGCTCACATGTAGGCAAGCTCAGACCAGTGCTGAGACTCTGCATTATCAGGTCAATACAATGCTTATGGCCACCTTCTAGTAATAGAAAAAGTCATATTTACTGGGTTGCAAGAGAAAACATATCCATCGCAGTTGCTAGAATGAAAATAGCTGGAAACTGGGAAGATAAAGGGAAAATATGTGTACTTATCCTGTTGTTCTTCCTAAGTGCATACTTATGGGTTCTGTTAAAGACCGAATCCGGGGCTAGCTGGAGCTTTGATCTGACCCAGAATTTTATCTCTAGACAAATTAATACATTGCTTCTTAACTGGAGCAAACCCACACAGTTTTCCTGTGACATAAACAGGAAGGTAAAATTAAGGGCTTCAATTCTAGCTGAAAATGTGCAATATTCACATGTGCATTTGGGTTTTCCCTCATGATTTCTCCATCCTGCATTTTATTCTTAGGTTAAAAGCTGTCAAGAGTCTCCTCTGAGGAATGATTGGACACAGTTCTGAGCATGCTTCTGGAGGAATTAGGATTTGCCACTCAGACAATATGGAAATGCTTCATGAAGACAAGTTAATTTTGGTAATTACCTTAAAGAGTCTTACCTGGTTTCCTGCCAGTCCAAAGAGCCTTCAATCTGGGGAGAAACATTTTAGGTTTGCTTTTCCCATCTGCCCACAAAATATAGCAGTTATAGAACAAAGGCTCCAATGATCCTGAGTCTCTTTCCATACTGCCAGGTCCTGCCATACTATCAGCACCTTAGAAACATGGGCAGATACTGACAATCGGTATGTTTGTCACTTTTCATCATGCCCTCCAAAAAGGTAACATCAAGGTCCTTGTCATCTTACTGCTAACGCTCATCAGACCCTCGTTACTGATTAAATAGTAGCATCCAGCAGAAGACAACAATGAACACCTGTAGGAGTGTTAATCTCAGTCAGCAGTGGAGGGATTTTTCACACTTTATAGAAATCTGTGGCAGTGTAAACTGAAGTTTCTGGGAAAAACTTTTAATTGTGGAAGCCAAAAATAGTATGGTGTTTTTTCAACAAACCATGCAGAAAAATTTAAACTTTGTAGGACAAAATAAAACAAAAAAACAGCCAACCAAAAAGAGCTTGCCTCCATGCCAAGTTTCGTTTCCTTTTATAATGGAAAAAAAAAATTGAAGCCATTCAGAAAACTAAAATTTACTTTCCAGTAAGAAAGGAAACACATGGATAGTTGCAGTAATTGCCATGTTGTCTAAGCTGTTCAACCTACTAGTAGATACTATGAAAAAAAACCCCAAAATTCTTTAACCATCCTTCCAGGCTGGAAAAGTTCTGGCAGTTTCCAATCTCTGTGCAAGCCATAAATGACAAATTATACTGTAGACATTTGGAGTTATCTATTCAGGTTCTTCCTGAGTAAAATTCCATTTCATGCTGAATATTAATAAGGTAGTTTGAAGAACTAACCCAACGTTTTTTGCTAACTTCTTAAGAGAAGTAGCATTTCCTGCTTTTAAAGAATACTTTCCCCTCCCAAAACACCCCACTATTATAAAAAATTGTTTTCAGTATGTGAAAAATTTATGTTACACAATACAAAATGCTATTAAAAATATCCTTTTAAAAAGGTATCATTGAAAACACCGCTATCTTTGTAAACAGAACCAAAACCACAGGTAAAATTATAGAATGATGGAAAGAGAGATACCGGTTCAGCCACCTTATTCATTCCTTGCTAGTGAAAGACTGTTCCCTAAGGTACACATCTAGTGCTTTATCAGCCCTTTTCAAAAGCATCAAGCAGTGTAGCTCCCATCTATTCCCATGGGAGATTAGTCAGTGTTTTCAGAGATCTCACTGTCAGGAAGATTATCAGTCTGCTGTTTAACCTAAGTTTTCCTTATCCTAATTTAGTGTCATTACTCTCAGTTACCCCATCTTAGAATCATAGAATCATAGAATCATTAAGGTTGGAAGAGACCTCCAAGATCATCGAGTCCAACCATCAACCCAACAACACCATGCCCACTAAACCATGTCCCTAAGCGCCTCATCTACCCGTTTTTTCCACTTCCCTGGGCAGCCTGTTCCAATGTTTAACTACTCTTTCAGTAAAGAAATTTTTCCTTACATCCAATCTAAACCTCCCCTGGCGCAACTTGAGGCCATTTCCTCTCGTCCTTTCGCCAGTTACTTGGGAGAAGAGACCGACACCCACCTCGCTACAACCTCCTTTCAGGTAGTTGTAGAGAGCAATGAGGTCTCCCCTCAGCCTCCTTTTCTCCAGGCTACACAACCCCAGCTCCCTCAGCCGCTCCTCATAAGACTTGTTCTCCAGACCCCTCACCAGCCTCGTTGCCCTTCTCTGGAAACGCTCTAACACCTCAACATTCTTCTTGTAGTGAGGGGCCCAAAACTGAACACAGTATTCGAGGTGCGGCCGCACCAGTGCTGAGTACAGGGGCACGATCACTTCCCTGCTCCTGCTGGCCACACTATTTCTGATACAGGCCAGGATGCCATTGGCCTTCTTGGTCGCCTGGGCACACTGCCGGCTCATGTTCAGCCGGCTGTCGACCAGCACCCCCAGGTCCTTTTCCGCCAGGCAGCTTTCCAGCCACTCTTCCCCAAGCCTGTAGCGCTGCATGGGGTTGTTGTGGCCGAAGTGCAGGACCCGGCACTTGGCCTTGTTGAATCTCATACAGTTGGCCTCGGCCCATCGATCCAGCCTGTCCAGGTCCCTCTGCAGAGCCTTCCTACCCTCCAGCAGATCAACATTCCCGCCCAACTTGGTGTCGTCTGCAAACTTACTGAGGGAGCACTCAATCCCCTCATCCAGATCATTGATAAAGATATTAAACAGAACTGGCCCCAATACTGAGCCCTGGGGAACACCGCTCATGACCGGCCGCCAACTGAACATGTTTTGAGATGTAATATGAACAAACAGATACTTGACAACAAGATAAGCATCCCATCAGTTTTGCATAGGGAGGCTTATTTTTAGATTCTCTTTAAACTCTGAGGGTCTTGCCTGATGTCTCAGCTGAGGCACTAAATATAGGTACAACAAAAAAAAGTTAATGTCAAGCTATACACTCTCATATATAGCTACCACCTAACAATTACTGCAAGAGGTCCTGTTTTGTACCTTTTCCTTTTATGCAACAGGTTATCCCTAGATAACAATGTTTATAATAATTTTGCTAACTCAGATTTTGCTAGAAAACAAACTCTGGGATGTAATAACAGATGTACAAAGAGAATTACCCTCAGGATATTTAACAAACACAACCATGCAGCATGAACAAAAGAAAGTAGAGAAAAAATGCCAGAATACTCCCTCAGCAAAGAGAACAGCAGATTCTTGTTTTCTTTATTGGTGTTTCGTTTTAGTCTCCCAAGTTTAGAATGATGAAAAGCCAAATCTGGTGGTTGTCATAGTTTGTGGGCTTTTTTCCAACAAACAAACAAAACAATTAAATCCACAGTGATGTAATATACAAGAAGGACTCAACTAATGCTATAGATAAGTTTCCCTTCTAAAAGATAGCTCATATCTGTAAATCAGTACTGTGTAGTTTGAAGGCATACTAATTCATTGACAAAGCTCAGTGGTGTATGCCACAAACAAGAGAGAGACATGAACTGGACTTGCCCTGGATATCATCATCATGAATGCTAGGTCAGTACAGATCAGCTTTTTAGTGACCTAAAAACATGGGTACAATTCAAGAGCTTTCCAGGCAAACTCTTGAAGCATGTTATGGCATTTCGCCCCCACCCCCAACCTCCCCCCAAAAGATAAAATAACAAAAGGAGTGGGAGTATATTTATTTCACTGCCAATTACATCTGCAAAAACTTTTAAATTAGGGTTTCACACTTTCTATTACAAATCACATGTTCAGCTACCTTTGTATCTTGCCTTTCCTAAGGCATTCCTCATCCATCCCCAAGGCACAAGTTCAGCCATGAATGGCCGTGCTTAAACTCATGCTTGTTCATGTTCTAGTTTCTCAAATTCCAGTTTGCTCAGTTTTTCTAGCCACATCCCAGACATCAGAGTGTATATAAGAAGAGTAAAAGAAGGATGAATACAGCAATAGATACTGCTGCCCTACAAGACTGTGCTTTTATCCCGTCACAAGAATCCTTCAATTATCAGATATACTAGCTTAATGACAACCATGAAACTGATTAAATCCAAGCAGGCACTTTAAAGGTAACATTTCAGTGCTAAATCTTAACAGATTTCCCAATATATATATGATATCTTCATTTAGTGTTTATTTTGTTAACATAAAACCATTCTTAGAAGAAATGTTTACATTCCACGTTGCAAGATTCAAAGCTCTGCCATTTTTGAGTTCCTCTGTCTTTCCTGCTTAAGTTATAGCTTTTTTTATATATATACAGAGACATGCAATTTTCTTACACTTGGAAAACTCCACAATTACTGAAGGCACTTAATTTAAATTCCTTTGAAGAAATCATCTTTGGCCAGGAAGCAATATGGAAATTTTCAGTCCAGAAGGAAAACTATCAGGAAGTTATCACTGTCAGAAAACAGGGTGTGATTATTAAATATATTTTGCAAGCCTAACGATAGCATTTCCTTCTAAGTGACAACTATAATAATGATTTGCTGCAAGATAACATGACAGTTTTCAATAATCTTTCCATTCTCAGCATTTGGACACTGCCAGGAAAGATACTGTAATTAAGGGGAAGAGAAAGAGAGGGTGCCATCAATTTATGACTTCACCTTTTACAACCCAATTTATCCAACAGATTTTAAAACCAATAGATGAAAAATCTTTTATAATTCACAGTGAGCAGATGGCACAGCAGTATTGAAAATGACAGTATATATACACACCAAATGAACTGGTGTTCTGCTCTAGTTAAGAAGCTGTCAACATTTGTATTACAAATCTCAGTTTTCAAGGGTTTGTAAGTTGGCTATTTGAGATAACATCTGGAAAGATTGGCTTACAAGCTGCATGCCTAGGTACCATGTAAAAAAAAAACCCAACATGTTTATTACTTAATCCTTTTCATACGCCTCACACACACCTAATCATATTGTAAACACTAGCTGTGACCAAAGATGCTGAGGGACTGCCTTTACTTATCAGAGGGATTTGAATGGGCTGGTTAGTCCATGAGAGGCTGCGCTGGCTGTGCACAGAAGACTGTCCCTAATCTCCTCCTTTGCAGAGGAGGCTTCAGGCATGGCTGGTGGAACCTGCCCGAGCACCCAGACACTCCATGCCTGGGATGTTACTGTCCTGTGAGACATTTCCAGACCCTCTGTGAAGCTGTTACAAGGAACAAAAGTGATCAAACTGCCTAACATAAAAGATCAGCAATTTGAAGTAGCACTACTTCCAAAGTAACATAATACTTGTGTTATATACCACATTTTGGCTTAGAAAGAGTGCAAGCTGTGCTGAAGCAACTAAGTTTTTACACTGAGAGTCTCCAATAGTGGTTTGCACATGTACAACCAGGCTGGTGTAGCTGTGCATTGCATGAAACTCCTGCTTATACAAGGGCTTAGTTTTGGTCATAAAGAAAAAAGACTGTAACATTTTGCCTGAGAAAATACTGAATGGCAGCTCAGGAAGGATTTCAGGATTTGGCTCACCAACCAAACAATTTTAAATTATATGCTACTGGGCACTAAACTGCTTACAGGATTAGTACCAACATACTGTGCCCGTTAGCTGTAGGTTTGAATCTATACCATGATCTCTGTGGCTGGCAATAATCTTGGATTGAACATAAAGATAAATGTCGGTCTTACTTAACACATGGGTCTACAGTGTTTGGTTTTTGAAGTAAAAGTGAGAAAGCAGTAAATATTGCAGTAACAGATTCATGGAAGCTATTATATGAAGGGGTGTTTTGGACTGTGAAGGAATATATGGAAAAAGCAAAGGGTTACAGATGTGTGCCAGAAGTAATAATGTGATTTTCAACTTGGATAACTGTGACCTCGTTCTTTCAGGAGGAAACATCAGGAAACAAACAAACTAACCAACCAGTCAAATTGGAAATTACGTTTTTAATGTCATTTAGAGGAAAAGAAATACAGTGCAATCAATCTCAGTTGCACCCACTGAGACATCCACATGTCAAACAGATTCTCTCAATGGAATTGTGAGTCATTCCCCCAAAGCCCTAAATTAGGATTTTCACAGGTGTTGGTATCCAAATGCTCTTGGAATCCCACAACTACTACATGCCTTATTCCCCTAAGCACATTTGAAATTCCTATCTTGGATGGTATATATATTACATGAAGTCTTCAGTTTCAGAACATTGTCAACAAAAACATAAGGCACCTAAGGAAAACAAAAAATAGATAAAGAGCTAGAGAGAAGGAGTGAGTGAGAGATTAATGCAAAAAATAATTAATATTAATATCTTTGATAAATACTGAGAGAGTAGATAGTGAGAGGGAGTATACTTGCTAGTATATCCAATTATGTTCCACTGATGTTGCTGGCATCTAAGTGAGAATAGGAAAAATACCTAAAAATTTCTGAATTGTATGAAGTGCCTACAAATAAATCAATAGATTCTAAAAGAGAAAACCTAAGACTTAACAAGTTTAAGTATGGAAAGTTGATGATGAATACTGAGAGAGGAGTGAATGCAACCACTAGGATTTTAAATGAAGGTCTCATCCTCTTTGGCAGCTTCTCAGCTTCTGCTCTTCACAGAACTAAATGAGAGCTGAAAACCGAGAGTCAGTTTTCCTGCAATGGATGCAGGATGCAGTAGCAATGACCTTGCTGCTCCTGGCTCCCATTTCCTTTTGATTTTCGGAAATAGCAACACTTGCTCATCCCTGTCTCAGAGTGTTGCATGTACCTGTCTCCCTATTCCCAGTAGGACGCTGTTTCCTATGGCCAGCTCTCACTAAACTGGATCAAATATTGCATTCTTAACACATGCTTTGGTCTGTTTTATCATACTGGTGCTGTACTGGCTGTTTCAAGGCCATGCAGCTCCCCAGGCTCTGATACATGGCCTCCAGCACACCTGGGGCTGTGTGTCCACCAGCTGCGCCATTCTCTCCCTGAACTTGGAGTCCATGATGTACTGGCTTCTGTTCTCTGTTGGCTGCTTGAATAGCACCTTGAATTTGTATTTTGAAATTAAGGCAAGTCAGTTTCTCTGTAAAGACTAATTAAAATACATAGTGTTAACTCTTTTCAAAATTTTTGAAGAAACCTGAGATTCAAATATCTTAGTACAATGTTAAGATAAACCCCATGTTTCCCAAGTTTTCTTTAGAGAGCGTAAGGACTAAATTACATGGTTTCCATGTATCAGGAAATACCTTTTAAGATATGCTTTGGAACTTAAAATCTTAATAATTGGCATATTTCACTGGAATCACAAGTTAAAGATGAAGATCTAAAGCAAAATATCATGAAGAGGTTTATTTCCTCCAAATACAAAATGGTCTCTGCAGTTTAGATTGAGCCTTCCATGCAATAAGATATTCAGGAAAGTCAAAACTGAAAGTCTGAGATGGCTGTCTGTGACGTAGACCAGGAACCTTCTCAAAGGCCAATGTTAAAACATTCAGAAGAGAAAAACTGGAATATTGTGCCCTTTGTTGTTAAAATATTATAGAAGACAAGAAATACTGTTTGTTTTCTGCAGATTTTTAAAAATTCTGTCCTACTTCAAACGTTGGCTCAAACTGACACAATCCAGAAAATGAGATACTTTCCCTGTTCCTACTTAAAACGTAAAAAAAACCATACACACCACACAGACTAGAAGTTTCAGGTCCTGTACATTTAGCAATGTCTGAGAGCAAAAGAGATCTTATTTTGAGATACTGCAAGGTAATCTGAGGTGTTAATGTGTGCAAACATGACCTGAACTCTAGATTGAAGTTCTTCAGATAAATTCTGTACCACCATTTTCCTCAGCTTTCTGACGTATTTGTATGTCCACAGAACAGATAATTGTTTACTGCAGTTTTCTCTACTAATAATGTGGGTCAGGTTCAGCTATTAATATGTTTGCTTCTAGGTATCTGAAAGCATGGGTATCTCTAAATGGGACTAATAAATGTATGTCTATGCTGCACCAAACAGTGCCATCAGGCTTCTCTAGGACTTCCCTGATTCCTGTGCCAAGATAATTAATAAAAATATCAACTAAGATTTGCTGAATTGAAAAGCAGTTCTTGAGAAACATTACTAATAACTTCATTTCAGCCTAATATTTTTTCTTCCAGTACTCTTGAGTGTTGACCTTTTAGTCAGGCCCTTTCCTGTGTCATAATTCTTTCAGTGATTCTCATCTTGTCTGTCTTAATTAACAAGTTTCCTAATGTGAGATTTTCTAAAGTTTTACTGTTGTCCAAATAATGAGATTCACCACATTTCCTCTTAAGAAAAAAACCCCACCAGTTATCCAAATAAAGATATTGAATCTAGGCTGCTAATATGTCTTTCTATTTCCTTCTATTTCTTTCCTTCTCTCACTCCATTAGCACTGGCTGGCATGGAAAATGCTTCTGGACATCACAAGCATCATGATTGCACAGATGTTCAGCCCTTCATTCAGGTCAGGGTTGCATTTGCCCCGGCATGGAACTGTATATTACAGATGTCAGAATAATGAGCCTGAAAGAGCCAAGATCACTTCACTGTCTTTTTGAAGTATAGATGTTCCTGAGTCTGCAATTTCATGCACCAATTGTTTCAGATTTCTGAAATGGAGATTACCTGGTCCCTTCCCTTACTCAAGAGCATTATAGTCTCTGAGCTTCTTTCTACCTCTTTTGTGATAATTTCCGTTTCCATACTCTCATTCTTTCTTTCTTGTCCCAGGTGCAATAATAATTTTTCTTTCTTGTGATTTTCTTCAATAACAATGGAGAAGCTATTGAATCTGAGGCATGTTCTCATTGCATTTTTAGTCATCCTCTAGCTCTGCTTTAAACTTAACCCTACCCTTGCTGTTGAGAGCGTTCTTTTCCTGTTCTCTTATCTTTTTGGCTACGGACATCTTTGATATTTTTTATTTGGCTGTCCTTCCTGATTTCTAACTTAAGATGACTTTTGCTTCCTGATCCTTAAACACAGAAAATTACCAAATATACCAAATTCCCCCACTGCTGGTAGGGTCTCTGTTAAATAATTCTGAAAGGATACTGAGGATAAGGAATGACATCCAATCTCCTTTCCCAGTTCCACTCTACACCCTTGTCTTTTCTCTCCCCGCTGCACCCCCAACCTCGGAAATCAAAAAGGTCAATTACAAATCCATGTTCATTTGGTCTTTCATTTAAATGGAATTATTTTATGAACAATAAGTTCACAGTTAGTCCACACAGTTATACAGTTAGACATGGTTAGTCCACACATAGTTACACAGTCCACACATTCTCAGTCACCAACTTCTGTATTGTTTGAACATTACTTTTTAGACCCTAGTTAAATATAATGAATTTTTTATTACATGATTCAATGAACTCCTACTAATATGGGCAAACCCACTTGTTCCTCAGTGTGATATCCAGGAAATATTCATATTTCTTTTTCTAAATAGCATCATATTCTAATCATATTCCAACTGGGAATAGGAGAGAGGTTGTAATAAAGCCTAGAACTGGTCCAGTAGGTCTTCCATTACTGTGTTTTCTCTAAGTGATTTTGACTCAAAAATTCAATTTTATTTTTGTGTTTTATGTTTGTCTTGATTTCCCCCTTCTCTTCTTCTATTTTCTCACTGAATAGCACATACCCTTTACTATCTGTATGTTGCTCCTGCATCTGTCCATTACTTTTAAAGTCCTGTCTTGCAACAGTCATTCACTCTCCTGGTCATCACTACCTTCTGCTGCTCAAGTTCCTGAAGCAGTTTTCCACAGCTGTATCATCATGACCATACTCCATTCCCTAGCTGGAACAGGTGGAGGGCTTTCACTGTGTTTAAATATATAACTACATTGTCTGCTAAATGAGTATTCCTACCAGCTTACTTTCCAAACTCCTGGTGTTCATTCCTTTATTCATAGTTTCATCCACTGTCAAGTTTAAGTCACCCAATTGTTCTTTTATAAACCTAGAGAGGAAACTAATTTTCTGTTAACATTCTTGTTTAATGTCTTCGTTTTAATGGTAAAATCTGTCACATTCTGGTTCATTGCTAGGTCTGTCTTGGATTGTAGAGCCACATGAGAACCCTTTACCCATATATAGGCTGTATGTAACCACTGGTTACTGACAGAGTATCTTTACCTCTAACCTAGGCAAGTATACCTGTTGCAAAGTATGACAAGACTCTGGGGATGGGCTGTGATGAAAAATGAATAATACAGCCATCCCAGGTAATATCTGAAAGCTGCATTGAAATATATATGCATCTAAGTTTCACACCTCCATAATTACTGTTTACCTATCTGCCCCCAGCACTGGCTCAGGAATCCAATGGCCATTGTGTGTTCTGAGTTTTTCAATATGCTTCAGTGAGAAAGAAAAAATGTTTTCTTTGCATAAAAAAAGAGAAATCTGTGCTGAGGATTGCACAGAAGAGGGGAATACAGCGTATCTCCCTACCTCCCCCTGCCCTTTTATTAGTTTCTAACCACCTGTTTCATGAAGTAGACAGAAGCCTCATCCGGTATCTCACTATAGTGTACGGTGTTTGATATTTTATGAACAAGTTTGCCATTCAGCTGCCCTCTAATCATTACTGCAAGTGTACATTTCTTCAAACAAATGAGGCATTTTACAGAAACACCATGCTGCATCAGCTATCAATTTTGTAGCTGCAGATATTCAAACAAAATTGTGAAAGAACTCAATTCTGTTGCTCCTAGAATGAACATACTTCTTTTTCTCATTAGTCACTGTTATCATGAGAACTGGAGGGCAGGCAAAGAAGATGAAATAAAATCCTAGTCTTGCTAGGGAACCTAGCCATCTGAGTAAACCAACTACAGATCATAACAACGTAGTAAGGAAAAAAATACTGTTACTTAGACACATTACATAATCTTGTTGAATGTTTACATCATTAGCTACACTGCATATTCATACACACATTCTCCGAAGAGGCCACAAGATCGGCAGATCCTAAGAGCCTCTCATGAGGAAGGCAACTAATGCATTTTTATGTTCAAATTTATAAGCCAATTGAACATGGAAATGTGATCACCATAATTTAAGAGAATTCTGTTCATTAATAGTTCTGATCCAAAGCTCTCAACATTTGTTTCTATTAAAAGTAGGAAAGTAATTGTTAATCAGACAATTTTAATAATGAATTTTAGTAACTGTTGTATATTATAAAACAATATTTCCAGTTACCCTGGAACTATTTGTTAACTCCAGTCAAATATGCTGCAAAATTTCTGGTAGACTAAGAATGCTGTATGTAAACTTATAGCAGCCATATTCTCCTTTGACATCAGATCCAGGCTATATTTACCTTAGCTGTAGAAAATACATTTCCCCTCTTTGTTTGCAGCAAATGTGGCATTTCCCATTTCTCATGAAAGTACACTTGCTTCCACAGAAGAGGGGAAGTACCTTAATAGCTACAATCATCCAGAAAAGTGTTAGATGAAAGTAGGCACAGTCATGAGGAAATACCCACACGAAATACGGGGCTTAGGAGCAGGATGCTATGACTGTTAGTTGTCTCCACAGGAGTCCATAGAACATCAGCATGGCTAGGGCTGAGCTAAAGCTCAGCTAAATCTGGCTAAGCATGAGCTGACTTTTTGAGCAATACTCATGTCTCTGCACCATGCTTCTCAATACACTGGCTCTGAAGGAACATTGAATTCTTGTCATGTTTGCCACAGTGAAGCAAGCTAATAGTCCTTCTGGACCCTGATCACTCAGAGGCATGACTCAAACACCTCACCTGCTCTTCAGTCCAGTACAGACCCAGAACTAACAAACTCTGATGCTCACTTGCTGACTGTGCAAAGCCATAGCTCCAGTGTAATGGGCAGAGATGACTGAAATCTGCAGAGCTTAAAGGATCAAATGATGCTGTGGTTCTGAAGCAGTTCAGCTGCTTTACATGGAAGTGATCCTGGGACAAGGACAGCACTGGATGAATTTCATCTGTGGATAAACTTACTAAATATTTTAACCTTAGTGAAACAGGCCTAACGGAAGGATCTAAGGGTAAACTACTTCAGATCACCTGTTACCTGTTATTGGGGATGGTGTCCTTAGAGATGGGAATTAAGAGTTCAAATTCCCATCATGACAGGAGAGAGTAGAAATTGGGTTTCCACATCATGCGTTAGCATTTGCCTCCTAAGCCAGAGAATAAGAGCACACGCTACCTTGACTTTAAAGTTTCTAGTTTACTTTTTTTATTCCTTAGCAGTCCCCTTGGCATTCTCTAGGTTTCACCCAGAAAGAGCAGAAATTACACCTTGGGAAAGCAGAGATTACTTGCTTTTATCACTAAACTAACTAATTAAAAAAACAATACAAAATACATCACCTTTCTAGAACATTTACCTGTTCAAACTTTTTACTAAGTTGAAAGTTTAAGTCAAGGTTTTTTGTAAGCTTTTGCAGGGAACAAGAGAAAGGAAAAGCTTTTTTAATTATTATTATTTTAATAGGACCTGCATACCTTAACCTTCCTAATCTGACCTAACCATTTTTCACATGCTCCAATATTCACAAACAAGCAAATACGTACAAGCTTAATATATACTTGGTATCCTTTATGAATAGGTATCAGGTTTCTAATCAGCCATTCTTAAGCCTCTCATCAATTCAAGGATGAGTTTCCTCCATATATTTATTTCACAAACTGTGAAAATCCCTCTCACTAGGATGGGTAGCACTGAGTTGGACACAAACATCGTAGTCTTCATTTTAACATACATATAGATGGATGTTTGTGAAAAAGTTTAACAACTGAAACAATTCTTACAACTCCATACACAGCAGTCACTACCTTCAAATCATGGGCTCCCTTCCTCTCACCCAGGTGTGCTCTCTGAGAACCACCACAAGAAAGATTGTCTTACTCAACTCACAAAACCCATGCTATTTTTGGACATAAAACTTTGCCATCTGTTTTCTATGAAATGAAAATTTAAGCTTTTTCTTATTCACCATAAATTCAACAGCCGCTGTCCTTCTCCAAACTGTGGATCTTTCAGCCAACCCATCAGCTTACAAATTATCCTATGCAAATACACGTAGACATACAAACACAAACCAACAGACCTACGTCCACAAAAGCATGTCGTTCAAAAACAGAAAAGAAAGTAGCCATGCCCACAGTCAGAAAAAAAGGTGTACTGAGAAGAGTCCTCATATTGATGCTCTCAGCAGAAAAAGATGAGATTCACCCAGTATGGATATTCCAGGAAAATTGTCTGCATGAATTAGCCACCCGGATATGACACACAGACTTTATTCTTTAATGTTTAGACTAGTGGCATCCCTAAGTATATCTAGACAGGCTAAAGATAACATTCCACCTGCCCAACAAATTGAAGCAGAGTATGATCATGAAGGACAGCAGTTTAAATGAAAACCAATAAAACATTCACTCAAAAGATTAAACTAATTTTTATACAACGGATCATCTTTGATCCAAAGAGTAGGATATCCTACTCTAGTAGGTTAATTATCATTATGACACTCCTAATTTTAACTTAAAATTCAGTTTCACAATTTCAAATAAGCATCAGAACTTTGCAGATATTTTCCCTCTGCAACTTCATTCCTCAGACAACTCTCTTTCAATTTTAATTTTGTACTTTGGCGGTAATTAATATTTCTGCAATGAGACATAAAAAAATAATTACATTAGTGCTATGGAAATATTCCAGTAGGAACATAATACCGTTGACAGTTTTTAATAAAACATTTTAATATGTGGATGCCTTAAAATGATGTAGTTATTAATGAAGATACTAAAAGCTTAAAATGCAGGATCTACTGTATATACATTAATCTTCTGATTCCAAGTGTAAAGAAATAACAATAATAATATCTATTTCACGTGTTAATGATTTTTTTTTTTTAAATGTAACTTGCTATAAACATGTTTTTGGAGTGCAGTAAGATAGACAACATGTGGTAAGATTATACTAGCAATACCAAGCATTGATCAAGTTAAATATCTATGCACATTTTAAAAGTGATCATTCACAAATGACAACATTTTAAGGATCTTCTGTTACTCAGATTAAGATAATCATAAAATTATTGGATAACTCAGGTTGGAAGGGCCCTTAGGAGGTCATCTAGAAAGCAAGATACCTTTACTTTTAGCTTCAAAGTTTAGGCATAGATATTTGAGAATGAAACCTTATTTACAAATCCTGTTAGAATGGCAGAACACTATCTTTCCTGTTTTATTCTCAGTTTGCTCCTTTCATAACATTATTTGATCTCAACTCCCAATTTTTCCTAAAAGTATAATTGAGCATCCTTCACCAGACTTTTACAGAATATAAACTCTCATTCCTCTTCCGTAGATAAAATTATCGCATCCAATATATACATATAGTAACACAGGAATACTATTTTGTATTGTGCAAAATAAAGGAGAGAGTGTGCTTCTGTTAAAGATGAAATAGCAAATCCCATTTGGCTTCTTAACTTGGTTTGTTTCTTAAGATCGATTGACATTTTCTACTTGTTTGGAAATGGTCTCCTCCTCTTTGCCTGTAGGTGGTATCTGTGAAGCAAACAGAAGGATCGTCCTGCAGCTTTTCTTTCTGTGAATGCATCTCTCTACCTACAAGCATATCTTTTTGACATAACTCTTCTACAACTCTAAACCTTCATATTTCAGTCAAATCTGGTTGACAATCAGTTTCTGAAGTTATAAGAGTGATCATATATCAACAGAAATGGAAAACATGAACACACAGGTTCGGATAATCCCAACTATTTAACTTTGGCTGTTCGATTAGAGTGCACATATATAAAGTCAAATTGGAGCTGCATCCTGATGCTTTCTATTTTCCACCAAAACACCTGAGGAAAGCAACTTGAAATCTGGGTGAGAATGGAAGATCAACAAGCTACATAGTACTGTCTCTGTTACACAATGAAAAGAGTGCTGTTATCTGATGTGACACTCAAGATAAAGAGCCTTGCTGAGAATGCAAGATGCATTTCTTTCCATTAATACAATAACTGTGCCCAGATATTCTGTTCGGGAACCCAATTCCACCTCTCCACTGGATGTATGAGCATACCGAGTCTCAGCAAACTCTGCACCATATTCTGCATCATGCTCCACACTGTTACACAGAATAGCCAAAGATATTCTGCTGCTAATGAAGAGATGTACTTACAGGAGGATTCATGGTTATAGCCTGCAGGCAAGAAAACAACATTAAGAGTAAAGAATGTCATTTAAACCTTAAGGGTTATTTAAGACTGCTGAAGTAAAATGACTTTAAAGGGCCGAGTTAAGAACTGTGGTTATAAAGATGTAACTTAAAGATATTTTTCCTAAAGCAATTGCCTGCTTATTTCTATCACCTTTCCCAAACCATTTCTGTTTACTTCATAAGACTCAATAAATGATTCTGGCAATTCAGTAAAAGCTAAACCTTTTAGCATGTAAAGCCCAAGTACTTTTCCCTTGATCCAAGCTTCTGGTAGAATAATTTCAGTATAACATTTTTTTTTCCCCCCAGAGCAATGTGTAAACCAAATAAAACCTCAGGGACATTCAGCATCTTAATGGAAAACTAGTAGTACCTTTCTCAGAGAAACTGAAATTCATCAATTTATCAACAGCTCTAAATTAAGTGTCCACAGGATGCCTCTGGTTCTAGGCAATGACAAGGCTCTCCGTGGACCAAATTCCTCAGCATCCAGTGTTCACCTCTCTTGGGAGGCTAGGTGGGATGGCTTTTGATGTGATTCAGTATGGCTGCTCCTACTTTATTCTTGAAAAGGAATTCTTTTTGGTGAAGCAGATGGGCATTTGAAATGTCACTTAAATAAACATGCCCCCCCAATATGCTTTCTTTATGCTTGTCCTGGTTTCGACTGGGATAGAGTTAATTTTCTTCCTAGTAGCTGGTACAGTGCTGTGGTTTGGATTTAGTATGAGAGTAATGTTGATAACACACCGATGTTTTAGTTGTTGCTAAACAGTGCTTACACTAGTCAAGGACTTTTCAGCCTCTCTGGCCCTGCCAGCAGGAAGCTGGGAGGGGGCACAGCCAGGACAGCTGACCCAAACTGGCCAAAAGGACATTCCATACCATGTGACGTCATGCTCAGTACATAAACTGGGGAAAGCTGGCCGGGGGGGCCGCTGCTC
>NW_008824933.1:666997-668850 GCF_000699105.1 Pygoscelis adeliae | reverse complement strand
TGGGGAGTGAGCGAGCAGCTGTGTGGTGCTCAGTTGCCAGCTGAGGTTAAACCACGACAATGCTTTAAAAAAAAAGACAACAAACTGCACATGACAAACTCAAACAAAGATACCAGCCACCAAACACATGTATAACCACATTCCAGGTCTGAAAACTTCCCTTTCTTCTGGCTCACCCCTTGCAGGGATGCCCTGCTGCATGAAACGAGCATTAAATGTAGAGGCTGGGAAGAAAGCTGAAGAACTGCAAGACCAGTTGTAACAAGCTTTGTTTTCCTACAAGCTCAGAGTGCAAAAAAATTCTGGGATGCTGGAAATTAAGCAGATTGCAAAGGTCAATAGTGAGGTTGTCTTCCACAGCAGAGCTCTCGGAGCCCCACCAGCGAGGTAAATCAGACTGCAGCTTCCAGGCTGCCCTTGAGAGTGTTCTCCAGAACTGCAACTTCAAAAAGGTGGAAGTAACTAGTGCAATCACTGATCTGCAGTGTTACGTTTTCATGGATTTTCACTTTTCTCTCTCTTTATAGAAAAAACAATTGAGAGTCTACAGGTTCTTTCATCTGAGTGAAATTTGTCTCTCTTTTTATGGTTCTTTTTCTTTTTTTTTGGCTTGTGTATTCATGCTTTCGCAAAACTTGTTTCTCTGGTTTCTGGTTTTTTTTTTTTTTTCTCTGTAAAACCTGTCCTTCCTTGGTACCCCATTTCTCACTTATTTATATATGTATTTATTGGTAGTTAAACTACTTTGAAGGAAAAAGAACAAACTACAAGACAGAGCATTTCCACTCTCGGGGAACATGGGAATCACAGGAGAGTTGATTCTATAACATCCTGGATGATACAAGGGGTCCTGTAAAAAGACTCCTCTTTTTCCCATCGTTTGGGAAGGGCAGTGCCAACGTGCTCAAAAATCAGCAGAGTTAATCAAGGTCTTTGCCTTTCCAGTGTTTAGAGAGACATGGTTTCAGAAATGGGGCTGTGGTGGGGGCAGTAGTGGGAATTTTGAGTAACATACATTACTGCTATGTTGGAAAGTTTTTTGGGCAATAAAGATGAAGAAATAAATTCTAATATCTTCTCATACTCCCTTGCCAGCAGCGCTGTCTTGTCATGCATGAATTTCTTCCTAAGCAGCACTGCTTCTTCAGTTCTAGTGGCTGGCCCAAGCTGTCATTCTGACTTATTGCTGTATCAAAAGACTACAAATATCCCTTGCAGGATATATCCTTTCAGGATATTTGCCCTGAAAATATCTTTTTTTTTTTTAAATAATCTAAAGACAAAATAAGACAAATTACTCTCAGACATAAAAACGTTCCTTTAAATGAATAGAAAACCTATTTAAAGTAAATTAATACTTTCACTGAAATGTCTATGGATTTATTTCCCCCCCAAGACCAATAACAGCAGAGATGATTGAAGCACCGAGGTGCAACGGGATACTTTTCAGTGGGCTGAGGACAACCGCTGTGCTATGGGAAGGAGGGGAAATGGAAGCTGTTCTCCGCGCAGGATCTCCGTGCTGCCTCTCTCGCTAGCTGGTGTATGTGGGTGGTGATGGACTGGGTACTGGCATCTTCCATTACTTTCCCATACGAAGATCTTAATGTGATCACTGCTACTACTAATGCTTCACAGCCTGTGTCTTTTCTGCTTCCTCATGGCAGAAATAGTCTCCAGATTTCATAGAATCATAGAATCATAGAATCATAGAATCATTAAGGTTGGAAAAGACCTCTAAGATCATTGAGTCCAACCGTCGACCCGACATCACCATGCCCACTAAACCATGTTCCTCAGTGCCGCATCTACATGTCTTTTAAATACTTCCAGGGATGGTGACTCAACCACTT
>NW_008824933.1:631151-666954 GCF_000699105.1 Pygoscelis adeliae | reverse complement strand
CAGCCTGTTCCAATGTTTAACCACTCTTTCAGTAAAGAAATTTTTCCTCACATCCAATCTAAACCCCCCCTGGTGCAATTTGAGGCCATTTCCTCTCATCCTATCGCTAGTTACTTGGGAGAAGAGACCGACACCCACCTCGCTACAACCTCCTTTCAGGTAGTTGTAGGGAGCAATGAGGTCTCCCCTCAGCCTCCTTTTCTCCAGGCTTCCTCATCATCTGGAGGAAAATTTTAGAAATGAGATAAAAAAAAAAGACAGAGACCCTTCGAAGCCCTCTGAACTGCTGAAGCAGGAGAGCACTGTGGGTATCACTGCAGGTAGACAAGTAGGAAGCCAGGAGAGGCAGAGGGAAAAGAAGCAGCATAAGACACCGTTGGCCATACGTGCCAGGTAGTGGAGGCCTTGCCCTCCTCCAGCAGAAGTGAGGACAAACCAGCAGCAGCAGAGCCCGAAGAGGGAGGGAGGGGAGCCAGGGGAGCCAGGGCTGGGCGAGCCCTGCAGGGCAAACAGACCTGAGGTACAGCTCTGTAGATAGCTGTGGTCCGGAGGTGGTTTAGGGCTCCCCTCAGAAGCTGAGCTGCCATCTTGCCTTAAATGTAATTTTTCACAATCATGCCCTGAGGGAAAGAAAAAAAAAATATATTTTTTGTGAGTTGTGAGTCAAATCAGTGGAAATGATCGGCAAGCTGAAATTTAGCATGGCTATGATAGGGGAGGGTAAAGAAAACAAGGGGTCCCAGAGCACTGCCAGACAGAGAGCAGGCGGGATGGAGCCTGCTGGTACTCGGACTTCAGAAAAGCCGTGCACTAATTTTTAAGCAGGTGGAAACAAAAGCGAGTAGTACTCAAGAGTAACCAGGCATTATACTGAGCTGTTATAAAATAATGTCTGGAAGGCAAGCATTTTGGCAGTGCTGGTTGTGAAATTTCTCCTTGCAAATAGCTAAAACATAAAGCATTGGCTGTTTGTTTCTAAAATCCTGTCTCCCTCCCAATGCCTTTTGTCTTCAACCAGAAGTGCAGCAGACTTCAGACACAGACTCCAGACGCTTCCAGAAATATATTTACTGCCTGGATTAAAGATAAAAATATAATTATTACAAATCCTCCCTGGCGATGGTGCCAGACAGTTTGAGGACATTGTGACTTTATTACCCCTTTTTTGTATGGAAAGGAACAAAGGATTCACTTAATTAAAAATGCAGTCTTCTCTTAAGGAGACATATACATATCTTTGTAAGTAAATAGAAGTCCTTGGGTTAAACCAAGTACATTATCAATGGATAGGACTATGGTGCTCAGTACTATGTATTGAAATTTGTTTACCGTAAGCACTTTATATAAAAAATACGTACATCTAAATGTTTGTGCTACAATGCCTTCTCAGCTATTACTTAATTAATGTTTAGCAACTGCTTATAAGGGAAAACAAAGGGCCATGACAAGCAATAACTTATGTATCTATTTTATCACTCTTTCTAATGGATTATTCCATTAAATATTATGAATTAGTCATCTGAAACTGTATCTTTATGAGGTAGGAATGTATTCTTCCTTCTCCTTCCTCCATCCTAACCAAGTGTCCATTTTCAAGTGCAGAATTGAGAGATAAAGAGCTCAAATAACTTGCTATGGCATTCCCTTAATGTCAATGAAGCAAGATGCTATTTCAGCTAAGTGTTCAAAACCCAACCGTTTTTCATTTGTAGCAAGTTTCTGGAGAACAGTCAATGCCAGTGGATCCAGGCTGATGTATTCCCACAAGTAAATAACTGCCAGGACATACACAAGGTTTGCTGTATTCTTGCAATATCTTTATTAATGGTGCAACTGAACATGAACAGTGCATTTGAGATAACAGTGGAGAACTATCTCATAAACAACTTTATAAATAATTGTTGCTATATCTATATTATTGGTTAGTAAGAGCCAAGTTCCTAACCTGAATAACGACTAACTAATATGCCGTGAATTTTCCTTTGTGGCTGCATTCCTCTCAGCAGCCGTGGTCTGTATCTGTCATATATCTTATATATCTTCAGCACCTCTTGAAACAAAGTAATTTTAGTTGAACTCCCGTTCTGATCCTACATGAATACTATGAGGTACAGAATGGCTAAACTACATGCAAACAGATGTTACAGGGCTGGCATTTGCTATTGCAAGACTCACTGGGATGGGGCAATTGCATTCTGGCAGCAGGAGCTCTCCAGCAAAGCTGAATTTTTATGGAGGTTATCCTCCATTATCTGTGCCATAGTCTTTCCAGTGGATTACAGTGATTACCAATGGCAAAACGCCTTCCCGTGGATTTGTGGAATTTTTCCAGAGAGGCTAAATCACTTGAGTTCAGTTCTAGGGCAGCAATATAGGAAACATAATAATGCTTTACTACTGGGTTTAAACGGGTAAAAAAAATACCAGCATTGTCTTATCTTTGTGCAACTGAAGTTTTGGTAAAACAGATGTTCAGATCTATTCTTTATTTTACATTTCATACATAGGTTTTGCTTTGATTCAGACTAATAGCTCAAACCTTTATTACTCTTATAATGGAGAACTAAAAAAAATGAGCAATATGAAAGGAAAATAATGTGATTGCATTAAAAAGCAGGCATATTTTGTGAATTGCAAGTACCACAGAGAACTGAGATGCCCTGTACCGTACAAAGCAGTTTAGTAAAGCCCTTATACATTTCCCTGTAAATAATGTCATTTAGCTATTAAATTTAAAAAGTAAACAAAAGTTATGTTCTGAATATTAGTTGACCCCCCTCTTCAGTGTATATGTACATGTTACACACATGTAACAATTGATCTGACAAAAGCCTAAAGGATCTGGGAATGACTAATTTACTAAATATAGCCTGGCCAATTGCACTTATTCTGTCAATTTTCTATATCTGTTTTGTGGTCATCCTCATTTGCCCTTATATGTTTGGTATTGAAATAACAAACCACCAAAAGTCTTATGCAACTGCTATGTCTTCCAAATTTCAGAAGTCACATATCTCATTATGTTACTCTAACTGGTCATGTTTTGCCATGGTAGGAAAAAAATAAACCCAAAAGAAACCTAGAAAAAACTAGTGACGTCAATATTTTTTGAGCTTTATAGTGATTTGGGTAAGTTATAAAGCCGTCATTGTTAAAAATATTTTAATAAATTAAGTATCCATCGCAATTTTATTACACAGGTAGATTTTAGATGTTAGAATTGCGGAAGTGACACTGATACAGAAAAGATACATTTGCTGATGACATCAGTACCATAGTTCATTTACATTGCAAAATGTATTGTCTTGCAAAAATTATGATTGAGTGGGTAGCTTATAATATAAATTCTTAAGCATTTGCTACTTTTATTATTTTTAATAGAGGCTGGACTTTGTGTTATAGAATGTACCTCATTCTACATATTTCTCTAAAATTGCTTTCCCTGTTTTGAAAAAATGATTGAGTTATAGATATCCTTTGGATATTTTTTCTTCCTTATTCTCTGTTTCCTTTCCTTCCCTTCCCAAGATGGATTTTTGTTTTGTATTTTAATCATGAGGGCTTAAAGAATAGCATATAATAAAAAAATAGAGTTGTTTGCTGAGAATCTATAGACATCCTATCCCATGGCAACAATCTATAAAATAACTGCAGTGTGGGTTCATCATTGGAGTATATTGAAGCTACACAAAATAATGAATTTCCTTTAGTGCTTTAGAGGAAAATAATTACAAGATCCGGCACTGAATTAATGCTACAGTCTTAATCATCTCACATCCACCATAAGGTAATCTTGTCTCAATTATAAATTCAGCTGGAAATGGCTTTAAAGCTAGATTGCTCTTCTGGTCTTTCTTGGCCAAGTGTTGGAACAGCAATGTCTTGACAGCATTATTAATAGAAGCATTACTAACATTAAAATGCAGACTATGTAACACTCCACATGCCATGTACAGCACTGTGTCTTTTTGACTTAAGCCCAAGTTTTGAAGCAACTATGAAATGCTTTTATTTCATTCTCAGCAAGACTGAGAATTAAATTTTGTGCTTAATACATGAGTCCTTTAGTGGTGTAAAGCTAATCTAGCTAAAATGCAATGTTCTACTGGGGTTTCTACAGAGATTTTTAAAACTCAGAACATTCTCCAAACTTGAAGCATTTGAAGTTCTTAATATTGGTGTCTTGCAAGGCAGCTTTCATGAAACATACAATCTTCCTGAAGTACTTTTTCAGTAAATTCTCTGTTACCACATTTGAGCAATGTCATCAGAAAGTTCCCAGGATATCTTGCAGCTCCTTTTGTTAGTGAATGGAGTTCATTGTCAGTGCTCATTTCTCCCTTAGATATTTCTCTCAAAAAATCTACCCATACTACTCCTTCCTGAAACATGAAGTGTAATAGTAAGTTTCCAATAAGTTAATTATTGTACTTTCCTCCAGTCTTATTTAAAGAAATATTTTACCTTGGTAATTCAATCAAAATTCTGCTACTCAAAGCCAACCTATTTCTTCCATTATATCTAATGCCTTCACAGTAGCTGCAGATGATTTCTTTTACAATCTTTCAAAGTCATGAAGCTTGACCATTCAGTCTTCAGTTCCACAACCATATTTGTCCTACATTTTCTCTGTAGGACAGCTCTGTCGTTCACTGGGCAGGCTGCATGGCACTCATCTTTTAAGCAATAATGGAACACCTTCATCCACTTTTTAATTTTTCTTTTGCATGCCTGAATTTCAGTTATGTATGAAATTCTATCAAAATCTGTTCTTTGTTCAGAATTACACACAATGAAAAAGCTTAGGTACTTCACAAACAATTCCTTTATCTGTGCAGAACGTTTGTTATGTTGTGCAAATCCCATTCTTAATAAAAGCATGGGCTACACGGGGTCAAGTCTGTGCTGTTAGTGGATATGTACACTTTGAAGGCTTAGGTTAGGGTGGTTCCAAAAGTCGTAGCATTATACCTGTTCTGTGTGTTCAAGTTTGGCTGTATTGTCAGTGCCTGGCTTTTAGGAAATCGAGCTACAGGGTTTCAGGTTGGATCTTCAGACCACAAATGTGGTACAGTACTGACTACTTTGAGTGACTAATTTCCAGTCTGAGGTGACTGCAACATAACGTGAATGTACATAAGCTAGTTTTCAGGGAGCTAGCCCACCTCTGGTATCCGTCTATTGCAGCAGCAGGAAGCGCAGTTTGGCATCATCATGTTGTCAGGACTGGTGCCAAGTGCTTGACCTCTGGAAAGCTGAGAAAAGACTAACAACCTGCACTGGAAAAGAATAAGCCGTATGTTTAATAAGCCTGTTTCCACAACATTTACTGACTGAAGAAGAAAATCACACAGCTCACAAATGCTTGGATCTGGGAAGAAGTGATTTATCAGGGATGTCACCTGAAGTTGGAGATGGGTCTGGGATTAGGATGAATAATGTTTTTGAACCAATTTTCTCCCTTCCCCACTCCCATTGGTGAATGGCAGGCTTTCCTTCTTCTTCACTCAGTCTTGACTTGTCCTAATTTACTTCTCTTATCTCAGCTCCATTGCAAACAATGCTGATCTTTACTGTAGAGAGGGAATTGACCATTTCTGGGTAGTTTTACCCTTTTTCTCCTTAGCCTGGTCTTCTTTTCCCAAGAAGAAACTCTGTGCAGGAGGTTTCTTTTGTTTTGAGAAGAGTTGAAACCATACCTTTTAACCAATTTTGAACCTTTTTTCAGCCAGTTCAAAAACTAATCCTTTTTCATAAAAGTCTTTTCACTTTTTCAATAAATCATAATTTACTTTTTCTTTAGTAGTTTTCTGTGAAAATGCTGACAAACTTCAACTGACTGAACTCAGAATCTTATAATATCAAGCATGATGCAACCTGAAAGGGTGGCAGAATGAGCACCCACATTTATAGCTGCAGGATAAGGGGTGTATTCATTCGGAGGTGCTGACTGCAGCATAGCGCAAATGCACTCAAGCTAGCTGTCAACTAGCTAACTCACATACAGGTAACAGTCTAGCTATAGGATCAGAGACCTCAAATCAGGGTCACCACACCTGCATGACAGTCTTAGCTGACTGACTGCTGGTGAGTGGAGTAAAGTCTGAGAACGCTTCTTGGCTATAACCATAGCTATTTTTTATCCCATTTCAGTAAGTGACTTGTCACACAGAATGGTCAGCAGTTCTGCATATACATCTAGGCAACCTGTGAGACAGGGGTTTGATTTTGTGCTTAAAGAAATCAGTTTATCACTTGTTAAGTTAGTTAATCATAATTTTTCTTTTGGTGTATACAGAAATAAAATAGGAACATATGTACCAAAACAGTAGAAATTAAGCTGAAAAGATGAGGGTTTGATGTGCAGAATTTTCTCCATTTAAGGAGGCTTTTAAAATGCATGCAGACTAATCTGGGTCTACTTGCAACTTTTAAAAACTTTCAGAATTCCTTAAATGTAGAAGTCACTAATCTTAATACAGCTTCCTAAGATATTTCTTCTAATTTGTGCAATTGAACTTAAAAAAAATAGAAAAAAATAATCAAAGTGATAAATATTTTAACTGTGACCAAATGAAAAAATAAGCTATAAAAATGATGGGGAAAAAAACATGGAAAATAACTATGGGTTTTTTTTGTTTGTTTGTTTTCATAGTGTTTTGGGTTTTTTTTTAATAATTGTAGAAATATTTTTTAAAATGAGAAAGAAATGCCTTGAGCTTTACTTACCCCTCTCAAACTTGGAACTGCCCCCAAATTTCCAAGTTTACTCTCGCTCTAAAAATGATAATTGGGTTTTGGATTTAGGAGAGCTTATCCATCATATAATGATAGAGGATTTTTTTTTTCTGCTGTCTTCTGCTCTTCCTCACTGAATTTCTTCTTCCTCTCCGTTCACTTTCTCTTCTTCAACTGGTACTTCTCTGGTATTAGGGCCATTCGCATGGCCCCTAGATAAGCATAACCTTTGCAGGGGAGAGATATGTCAGCAGTAGTAAGAAGTAGCTATGGCTGCAGTATACTGTACTCCAGGTATTCTCAATTCAGGTATGGTTACTGTTAACAGCAGGACTGTGTGTATGTATGTGTGTGTCTGAGTATGCACAGCCTTCAGGCTACAGTTAAAAGAACAACCAGAGACTTCTAACTGTTCCTGTGTCTGCAGACTGTTTGGTTCAGTCCATGTGACACTTTGGGCAGACAACCTAAAATGCTTCTTGTGTATTGATAACTATGATTTGGCATCTGAAAGTTAAGTATAGTTCTCCTATTCTTCACACACTAGAAACATTTGTCTCTGTAAATCCTGGAATGATTTAATTTGCAAATTAAGTTGTCAAAGAACAGGTTCATATTCCTCTTGGTTGGAATTTAACTTCATTCCTCACCTATAGCACAAAGAAATAGTTTTGGTAGAGTGTTTAAATAATTTCTTTCCCTTATAATTTTCTTATAATATAATTTCCAGGGTATCACCACAGTTCTTAGTTTTAAATAAGGGTTGTCTCATCATCTATTTTCCAGAGATAAGAATCACAGTGTAGTGTGTATTCTCTTCTGTTTTTACAAATATATACATGAACACTTATTTAAAGAAAGCTAAAAGTTAAATAAATGAAAAGGCCATGTTTTCTGGGCTAATTCATGACCTAATCTTATAATGGACCTTAAGAAAGCTCGTTCTCTATCTTGCAGGAGAGCTTTAATCTTATTGTAGAGAGTTTCATTGTGCCTACAGGTTTATCCTTAAGGTCATAATCTTCAACCTAGAGCTTTTGGCAAGTTTTCATATATTGCCAAACATCGCAAAGATAACAACCTTGGACTAAAATCTCTCTGAGTTATATAAGCAGAGAGAGTTGCAGATAGGTATTTTTGAAAATTTTCTAGGGCACTGAGCAGACTAGCCCTGTAACTCATTGAAATCGGTGTGAAATAGACATTGAATCAACTCTGGCACCGCTGAGAAAATCCTTCTTTGGACCTGTGCTTGCTATTTAATGCCTAAAAACTTTGAAAACCTGGCCTTTAGATCTTGAGGTCAACTCAACAATCTGTGCAAGAATAGTATATAGAAGGCAGACCTGGCATCCTTGTAATACTCTGTGTTGCTGAGGAAACAGTAGTAAGACGGATTTGATGAGGTAACTCATTTATGTGCACGTTAGTATGCTAGTTATTAGTGCTTTTAATATGGGATTATCAGTAAAACATCTTTTGTGTTTTGAGTAACAATGATAGAAAAGCTAAGGCAAAACAGTATCATGCTACTTGCTTTCAGATACGTTTGCCTCACTTTTATTGATGACTTCCTCAGCTTTGAAGCATTTTTTGTAGAACTTGGAAGCGTAATATTTAACTAAAATTTTATGTAGTCATCTAAAAGCCCAGAGATTTTATCTGCAAATTTGAGAAATCATTGAGGGAATATAAGAAAGATGGTGGGGTTATAATATTTCTTTTGAGAAATTTAATAGTCCAGAGGCATTAAAAGGGAGATGGAATGGTGGAAGAGTCTATCGGCATAAAGAATGAACAAAGTACTATGCTGAAGTTTTTTGACAGGTCATCCAGCTTTTAGTAGGTTGATCTCTCCACTACTCAACATCACTTCCAGTGTTGTAGAGAGATTTTTAACTAGAAACAGAGGAATGGGAATCAGAAAGTATAGCTCATCAAGATGTGCCAGTGCAACTGCACATATCTGCTACTCATAGGTGCACATTTTCTCAGCATTTTAAGATACTTCCTACCCCTTTTAACAAACTCAGTGTCTCTAGTAACATGACACCCTAATAATTAAGGCAAAACAGCAAAAACATTCTTTCATTTCAAGTAGCATTGAATTCACCTGGAACATTTTAAAAAAACATTGTCAGTAAGATACTGGCAATAAAATCGGTTTCTGATACCAGTGTTGTCAACCAAATCAAATATTGCCCTTAGGCCACATAGCCAAATGTTTTTAGCAATGTATGTTTTTTCCGCATTTAGCCACAATCTCTGGATTTATTAGAAAAGCTACATGTACAAAAGCAAGTATCTGCACACTGATCAAGACTGTATAGGAAACTGACTGGCAGCGTATGAGAAGATGGAAAGATCTTTATCCCAGAATGTCTAATGTTGCCTCTCTGTGCTGTGTCCACAGACACGAGGTCTGCCCTGCTGTGAATCTGGAGTAACACGATTAAATCAATGGAATTACTCTGGATTTTCTCCAACTCAAGGGCATGCAGCTTTTGGCAGTGGGTACTCAGCAGCTCGTAGAAACCTGACCCATGCTCTGTGCATTGGCACAGACCTCTTAGCTCATTTCTGACAGTTTTATTAAGTAAAATCAGCTTAAAAAAATTGGTGCGTGATTTTACTTCAGTGACTCCAGAAAACTCCATTGCTGGAGATACTGTTTTGGAGGTCCACAAGAAATGACAACCTTATACATAGCAATATAAATATAAATATTAATAAACTATATGTCTCCCTATATATAAACAGCTAGTTAATTAAGCCTACAAAATGCTCAAATGTACAGATGTGAACAATGTTTTAAATTGAGATAACATTTTATAAAACAGAGAATCAATGAAGAGGAGGATTCAGTGCTTGAAACCAATCCAGTTGCAAGTCAGGAATGCACACCATGTTTATTGGACTAAAAATCTTTGTTTTGAAAATGCTGACATGTTTTTCCACCTGTCTACTCCTGCACATTGTCTGAGCACTTTCCAGGTGTACTTCAAATTATTAGCTGCAAACAGATTTCAACAATATACTTTGTTACATATGCACTAGTCAGTAGAGAGATGACAATGATTGTTTTGCTTAATGACAATAATTTCTCTGAAAATTTGCTCTCAATCGTTTCTTCTGCCTAATTTCCCTTAATCTTTGTTTAAAGTATCTTAGGAGAGCTTTATTTTCTAGAAAGTAGGAATACTAGTGATCAGTGGAAAAGAGGAGATCACATCCTTGTGTGTATGTACTTAGGGGATTCCCTCAAACAGCTAGCACTTGAGTAGTCACTGCAGTGGTATCCTTCCCTCCATTTTGGGAAACCTGCAGGCTCTCTGCTTTGAGTGAAAGGGACTTGTTGAGACCAGACGAACAGCTACTCCCTCTCTACCAAAGACAGCTAAGACCTGCAGGTAAGGATATGCACATATTTCTGTGCTGACTGAGGATAGGGGGTGATGGTTGTAAAGGAATTAGACAGACAAGGTGAAGCAAAGAGGTTACCAGGCAGAGGAGCAGCTTGAGCCCTTATTCTTCAGATGTTCACCAGGAGTCAATGCACTGAGCCTTAAATGGACAGCGAGGGCAGCAGGAGTCAAACTTGGTGGAAAAATTAGCAGGAAGAAGGGCACTTGCTCTGCTATAAAAGAAACCGATCAAATTTTGCTGAAAAGTCAGGCTGAACCTTGTTTACCTCATCTGTCTGAACATTTTATACCAGATATTACTGTGGGTGTCTAAGCAAGCCAGGCTAATCTTGTATAGATTAGTTGCTGTGAGACATTTCCCCTCACATGTGCATGTCAGGTCCCATTATGCTCAACAGGAAAGTTGGAAGTAACTAAAAGTAGAAATGAGTAAGAATCAATGACATATGTTAATGGATGGTTTTTATTTTATTGAAACCTCTCAGGGCAGCTGATTTATAGGAGGGAGGGGGAGTGCCTTTGATTTTCTGTCATTGCTTTGTTACGCCCTTTTTGGGTGAAGGAAATTCAAGTCTACTAATACGTTCAAAAGCAGAACGCCTTTTTAATGGAGGACTATATATTGACAATATATTGCCTAGTAGTAGAAATTGTCTGGAATTATCAACAATAGCTTAGCACTGATTTGTCATGTTTTCTTCTAAGAAAGATCAAAAAAGATCAGATATAAGCCTTTCCTTATTGGACTAGTCTCAAATATCTAGCCAAATAGGTAGTGGTGTAGCTAGCAATTACCTAGCTGGCTTTAAGGTATTTATAAGGTGAAAACACCTTTCACTCAAATACTACCTAGGTAAAATTTGGCCTCTGAAATCAGCTGTAAAACTCCCATCAGCTTCAAAGGAACTGGAATGTCAGCCTTAACCATTAGTTTCAGTAGAGGATCAGTTCTGAAGAATAAAAAGGCTTTGATGTTCCTTCATGGCAAAATCCTTTGTTGGGACTCTAAACCTTTGAAAAATGATAAAAACTCCCTTATGTGGAAATGGTCTTGTAACTTTTGTAGATTTCACTTCAGGAATATTTGCAGCAAGGAGTAGTGCATTCAAGATGGGGTACAAGGCCTGACTCAAGAAGTTGTTAACTCTAGGGCCATTCTTCTGGTTGGTGTTTGATAGATGCTTATTATCTATCATATCTCTGGCAGTATCTTTCTATTTATCCGTCCTTTTACAAACCCATTGCTTTAGGTACTGCAAAGTGATTTGTATTATCCAGAAGTGATGCTCTACTTGATTACCTTTGATTTTACCTTTTAATGACTGGTTCTACACTCTTGTAATCATTTTAGTTGTCTCCATGGTGCTAGTGATGCTAATAACCAGTGTGCTCTAGCTGAAGTGGTAGGTCTATTTTACAGTACAGGCAGTCCAGAATCTGTAATCATCTTCCTCAGCTGAGAGAGTCTCCTGTTGATTAATATTGTTCCAGCAGACACTGTGTCTCTCCTTCTTGCCCCTTCTCACACCGCCCTGCCTTTCTCCCTGCCTCAGTTTATATAGGCTAAATTAAGTTCCCAGACAGAGGCTGCAAGCTCAGTCTCATCTCTGCTTTTAGAGATTTCTTTCAGCTGAACACTGAGACATAGAAAAGGGTTTCAGTGCCTGGTGCACTGTGGTGCCTCAGGAAGAGTACCCACTTTTTTTTCCTCTCTAGATACACACAAGGAGCAAATTCTATGGTATCAGTCAGGTTCCTGTAGTTCCCCCCTGCAAAAACAGTTCCTTACTGCCAACCAGCAGATTTCAGCTGTATAAGCTTTTTCGTTGCAACTAAAAATATTTTGTGCTCTGATGACTCACTGAAGCTCTATGCATTGAAGCTTCCAACTTTTGAACCTAATTGTATTTCTTAACTATGCTTGGAGTTATAGTCTCATCACTTCTACCAAGATGCAACTAGGATGCAAGGTGTGTAACAAAAATAATAAAACCCAAATACAAACCCTCCCCAACTACTTTCAGATTGCCAGATGATCAAGGGAAGAGGACTCACAGGAGAAAGTAATTTCTTCACATTTACAGCATGGAATTAGTCACCCTAACTGATCAAAGTAAACTTCTGTACTTCATAGTTACTTAAACAATCTAAAAAATTTAAACCAACACAAACCCTGACTCTCCTTTACTCACTGTTCTTGTGAAAGACCTAACAAAAAAAACTCAAACAAAATTTGATGCCTTGATGAATATTTTAATTCATTTTCTGGTAATATGAGTTCCAGCAGTAAGTGCCTCTGAAAGTATGAATATTAGTACTTTCCATTGTAGTGTCTAAGCCTAATGAAAATTTTTACTTTCTTAAAGGCTGTGTTACTGATGTTCACCTTCTTCATGCTCAAAATGACCAATACAGGCATTTAAAATTGATTATTTCATACTGTTATTACATTATTATCTGTTTATCTGCCTTTTTTTTTTAAAGTACTTAAAATCAAATCAGCAGCAGTCTCTATAGCATGATTTATAATGACACTTAAAATCACTTCTCTACGCTGTTTCTGTTTATTCCTTTTCAATAATGTCTTGAAAGTAGAACTAGCTCTTTTATATTTATATTCTTAAATGCTGGAGCTTACATCCATAGACGTAATATGTGTTCCTCTCCACCTAGAATTTATCTCAGCAGAGTTTGAGAGTCATTTTGATTCAATGTCATTCTTCCTCTTCTTTGCTTTAGTTTATCTATCTTATGAAGTTTTTTGAGAGATGTATCAACTTTCAGTACCCTGTTGTTAGACAGAGGTTCCATATTGCCTATGAGAATCTTCTCCCGTTCTCTGATACTTTAGTTTAACTGGTGGGCTTTTCAGATTTACTTTTACAAATGATGTATTTGTATGTGAGATTTTTTGTTTTTTGCGAGGTAACCCTTTCTTTCTTACACCTAACACCTTGCTGATACATGAATGTGTGTGAGAGAAGTCTTTGATAACCTCTTTCTCACCTATCCTGGAAAAAAAAAAATCCTAATGCAGCCAGTTTCTATGATATTCCCAATTCTCTAGTCACACGTCAGTCTTACATCTGTGTTAAGTATTTCACAAGACTTCTTCTAGTTACGTGTCTGGATTGTGCAGACTCAGTGCTTTCAACTTCAGAAATGTTTCACTGTAAAAAAAAAAAGGAAAAAAGAAAACAAAAACCCTACAATAATATTTCAAGCTCAGAATTTAACAGCTTTCTTCCATACAGTGCAGTTTCACAAGTCCACATGAGCTGTTTATATCTGTTCCTTCCTGACTTGCCTTTCAACCCTAACTCTCTTCAGCTGGCCTTGAGGAAAAAAAAATAACCTACATATGAACAAATAGCCTCTGACTTCTTAAATAAAATGCCATCAGAGTCCAGCTGGCCTATCTCAAAAGAAATAAAAGGACAAGAAAACGCTATGGTCTTAGAGATGCATAACTAATGTTCCCCAGTTCTCTCATGTCACATTAATTGATTTATCCTGCTATGTCATGATTTGCTTTCTGAAACCATTAGGTTACTCTGTATGGCGTGTCTTCAGTTTCGGTTTGATGCAGTCATCATCATTATCAGAGGGTGTTTTTCAACGTCATTTTACCAGTCTTTATGCTTTTTCCTGTGTTACCTGATTTGTCTACGTTACAGTTTCTCTGCTACTAGTCTTTATTCCTCTCCCTGCAATCCTACAGGCTCTGCGTGTGTGAAAATCTGGAGCAAGTCAAGTAAACAAAATTTGATTAATTAAGCGCAATTGTTAAATAACAACAGTTGGGGGAAAAAGAAAGAAATAACTGGATATGTGGAAGATATATCTTCCTGTCTGAATCAGATGAGCCTGTTCTGTGCAGAGGCCACCTCTTGTTTATTTTTCAATAAATGAAAAAATAATCTATATTCAGAATCTCAGCACTGACTGCTGTTAATAATTCTTTCTTTACAGAAGAAATAATTGAACACCACTTGTTATAAATGAAATTGCAATTACATTCTCATTATTACACACACACCATTTTCTTGAATAACAAGTTTCCTGAAGGTGTAATTTTAACCTCTAATTTTAATTTTAATATTTTATTAAAATATTGCATTGATGCATTGAGACAAGCTGTTGTTTTGAAGGAAAAAAATAACCAGGAACATGCAGGATTCACATCTTTTTGTCTTTTTTTGGAAATGCTTATTGGAATTGTAAGTCTGCATAGAAATATGTTAGTGTAAGGTATCCAACAAACATAGCCTCCACACCTAGCATGTGTTCACAGTGCCCCTCATGAAAGTGGGTGTGAGGCCTCATGCCGACTCTGGAGTTTCCAGGAACTGGGACTTTTGCAGATATGAAGAATTTATGGGAGAGACCTGCTTTTCACAATCGCTCTAAGGATCTGTCAGGTAACTGGGGTCAAAGGAGTGTCCAATGAGGTGGTAATGCCAACCACATATCGGCTGCTAGCAGCTAAGGAGATCAGCTTTTCCACTGTCGTTTTCCAACTTTCTGATGGTTATGTGGATGAATATACATCCTGTCCTTGTGTGACTACAGGAGCCATACACATCCCCTGTATCAACTTACTCAGAGGTTTTGTGGAAGTTGTATTACAGCAAGGCCATGTTAATTTATGAATAAAAAGTGCACTTCTGAGGCCAGATTTTGCTCTTGATGACGATCGTATTTCTTTGACATAGGTTTGATAAAATCAGTCTTATCACATCACACTTCAAAGCACAGCTTTGATCAGCACAGTCCATCTAGGAAGATCACAGTATCACTGGTCAGCGTTGCCTTTGAACTCTTTGGTACAAGTATCAGCACTGGAAATTATCTGTGTCTGTTTCAGGAAACAGGAGATCCTTATATGAGTTAGAAGTACATGAACTCCTATGTCTCCATTCCCAAGAAAGAAAGCACCTCAAAAAACACGTAATACTAACCAATGTAATAACTTCTGGTGCTCCCTAAAGAAGGATTTTATTGTCATGCAGAAGACAGATGCAGAGGTAGGCTGGGAAGCTTTCAGATCTCAAGCATCCACATATGGAGCTACAATACACAGGCCAGCGTCCAGCATCCACAGCCCTGTGCACAGTCTGCCAGTACGTGACTGCATACTAGCAAACATCTTACAAAAGCTGTCATATGGGAGAGACACCAGAATGAGTTCTCTGGCTCACATTGGAAGTATTTTTCTGGCTTCTGTAACTTGGCCCCTCTCAGCCAGATTTCTCCCATAAGTAAGATCCCTTTTTCTCTGTTCCCCAGCCGTGTTCAGGCTAGCACTTATTTTTTTCAGTTTGCCCATGTTTCCTGGTACTGTCCCTGAGTGACTATTTGTTTTTCAAGTGGAGATGAAGGAATCTTTCTTTCATTTCCAAATCCTATGATCTTTGCTACAACTCCAAGAAAGCTGCACTTGACAAATTCACATGCTCCTGAGGGGGGAAAGAAAGCATTCAAGCTAAGTGAGGAGACACAGAGGCACAAAATACATTTTACACTCTAAAAGAGAAGTTAGAGTGAGTAATTAAAAGAAATATATTCTTCAGCTTCTTCAATGCAATACTTATATCTATAATCAGCATTTTAATATTACTTTTTCCTAAAATGTTCCCTAACTGTTCTTTTATATGGTCAAGTCTTCCAAATATATAGTCTTTATAACATTCTTTCTCAAGACATACCGAGAAAAAATAATAATAGAAAAATCCTTCCCAGTCTACGGGGTGGGGGGTGGGGGGAAAAGTATAAGAATATAAACAAATGGTGTCCAGGATTATGTATGTGAATGTCTCAACATTTTCCCAGGTTCTCATATCAAACTTATTTCATTTGGAAAACACAGGCAGAAGTAGATTATATGAAGGTTTACCATGACAAAACAGACTGATTTTCCCCTGAAAGGATGATTGCCCACAGGAGAAGGAAGATGTTCCTTCTTTCTCTGTGTGGACTTGTAAAATTCACTACCTGAGATTTGAATCATGACCAAATCAAACAAGAAGGGAATGCAGTCTCCAGCAAATTTTTATTTCTACATATGTTTGTTCCTGAGATTTCATTTCTGAAAACCTATTGAGAGATTTAGCTTGGTAACACATTATGTTGTATGGGGTAATCATGCATTTTGTTATACCAGACTGGATGCCATTTATGGAATATTTTTGATATAGGACTAGAAAAATATAAAAGTTAGTTACAGGTATAAGTAGATATATAATATATCTACTATATCTATATAGTAATAAATATCTTGTGGCTACCACAATGGTGGGTTGGCATAACATCAACAACTTCTTGTTTTACTTTGCTTATGCAGCTTGAGGGTCCCCCCCCTTTCCATTGGTCATCTTAGATCCAGATTTTCTTGGGTTTTTTCATATTAGCAGGTCCTTTATCCTAGAAATTGTTACACTTGTTTCTTTACTGCACACAGTTTTTATGTCTCACTCACGGCATGAAATTTTCTGTAAACTCATTCAAGTATTTATGTGGTTTAGAAACATGCATAAGCTGCAAAGCATAAGCCGGAATTTGTTTTTACCCAGTACTGTTTCTAAGAGCTTCTAATTCTATGAAATTAGGTTAATTTAAAAAAAAAAAAAAGTATGTTTCATCATTGTATTTATAAGTATGCAAACAAGCAAATAAAACTAGAAGCTTGTCCAATGCCATACAGATTTCTTATATCTGTAATAGATCCAGCTTGCATTTAAGTGTCAACTCAATTTTTCAACTGGAAAGCCAGTCTGTCCCTCAAACTCTGTCTGTATTTTCTTCAGTTTTATTGAATAAGTGTGTAAGAAATCAAATGAGGGAAAGAAAGGAAGAGTGGAGGCAAAACCCCAGACCCATGTATTTCACAAAATACTGATTTTATCCTCTAAGAAAGTAAATCCTAAGGTCTTGAATTGTACTTTTAGATGTGGAATATGAAACTATAAAATAACTAAGGGATTTTTACTGTGTACTTTTTTTTGCATGAAGTTGCTTTATGCTTCAAGAAATAAGAACCTTATGTTGAATTTTACCAGAATGCCATTAGCTTTATGACCTGCAGACATTTGCCCATCTGTTGGGTAGAATAGCTTTCAGTGAATGAAACAAAAGCAATGCAGGCATAAATGAGTGTATTTTAATTAACCTACTTTTTGTACCCTGAAATTATCTTGCTCTTCTAGCAGTTGCATAAGTTTATGCTTTCATACATACTAGAGAAAAAAACTAAACTTTTCTAAACTAAAAGTCCCTTGAGGAAGTGGGTGCCAATTTTTTTAATTATTATTTTACCATGTGAAGAGTTAATGGGTACCGCAGAATCTGAATTTCAATACAAGTTTAACTACAAAATGTTGGACATAAAAGAAGTAACTGAAGTAAAGAGGATCATGATCTACATGGGAAAGGTCTTAATTTCCCATCTCTGCTTTAAAATAGATGATGCCGAGCAGTGACAAAGAGCCAAGGACTGATACCTAGATCACGGTGAATGTACTCTACTTATATGAATATAGCTCCCTATAGAAGAAGAGTCGGAGCAATCCGAGTTTCCTCATCGTCCTCAGAGTCGCAAAACTCAGTCTCTGAGGTCAGTGCTAATTTTCTGTTCTGTTGCCAGAGATTTTCAATTCTTAGTGCTTTTAAGATGAATAGGTGATGAGCTGAATGCGAATTACACTGAAATCATGAGCAAAATGCCTATTCCTTTATTTACTGTGAGCACTGTTAGACCCAAGGTGATCTGGGATTCTTTCACCACTACTGTAGTTTTCTCATTTTCCTGTTTCATATTAAAGGTCATTCGTAATTACAGATTGATCCCAGAATGGCTCTTCAGTAATTCGCATAAAAGATGAGGAAGTTAATTTCAAATAACCAGATGTTACACTTATGGCCCAAATAAAAAACAAACAAACATGCAATTAAAACCAAATAATTTCATAAAATAGTGACGTTAACCCATTGACTTGTGTCTTGACTTTCAAGCATGCCTCGTGCATATGGATTCTAACCTGGGAGTTAAGGTCTGTGATGGAGCAAACGAGGTGCATCTCCTAGGCAGGCTCCATTGGAAACAGAATCTCCCTTGGGCTTGTGCCTCTTTTCTGGTTGGAAATGTTTAAAAGTGACTTAAGGAGATTTAACTTTTGTCAAACTGAGACACAGTGCAGATGACTCTGCATGGGCTTGTCTTCAACCACTGAATTTTCATACACTGGAGTAAATAAAAATCTTGGACTGGACATCAAACACTCCACGGTTGTGGTTTAACCCGGCAGGCAGCTAAACACCACATAGCCGTTCACTCACTCCCACCCCACTCAGTGGGATGGGGGAGAGAATCAGAAAAAAAAAAAAAAAAAGGGTTGGGTTGGAGAAAAATTATGAGATAAAGACAGTTTAATAGGACAGAAAAGGAAGGGAAAATAATAATAAATAATAATAATAATAATAAATGATAAAAGAAAATACAAAATAAGTGATGCACAATGCAATTGCTCACCACCTGCTGACCGATGCTCAGCCAGTTCCCAAGCAACAGTCGCTGTCCCCCGGCCAGCTTTCCCCAGTTTATGTACTGAGCATGGCGTCACATGGTATGGAATGTCCCTTTGGCCAGTTTGGGTCAGCTGTCCTGGCTGTGCCCCCTCCCAGCTTCTCACTGGCAGGGACAGAGAAGCTGAAAAGTCCTTGACTAGTGTAAGCACTGCTCAGCAACAACTCAAACATCAGTGTGTTATCATATTATTCTCATCCTAAATCCAAAGCACAGCACTATACCAGCTACTAGGAAGAAAATTAACTCTATCCCAGCCGAAACCAGGACACACACTTAAAAAAAAAATCTTCAGCTTGAAAAGCTCAGAGAACATTCATTCCATGGTTTTCTTAGAGCACTGGCTACCTATCATTCCACCAGGCTCTGAAGTTGTCAAATAGACTCTTTGGGCTTCTGTGGTTGATTTCTATGTCAGCCTATTTGTCAGTGTGCTGGAAGTTGGGATTGACACTTTTAAATTTATTTTCTAAACCCAAATATTTTGATAATGTTTGATTTCATATTTGCAAGAATAAAGTAAATCTCATTTTTAAAGAAAAATTCTTGTAGCACCAAGATTTATGGTAGCAAATTACAATTTATTGTGGTTTAACTAAGCACCACAAGGCCGCTCGTTCACTCCCCCCTGGTGGGATGGGGGAGAGAATTGGAAGGGTAAAAGTGAGAAAACTCATGGGTTGAGATAAAGACAGTTTAATAGGTAAAGCAAAAGCCGCGCACGCAAGCAAAGCAAAACCAGGAATTCATTCACTCCTTCCCATGGGCAGGCAGGTGTTCAGCCATCTCCAGGAAAGCAGGGCTCCATCACGCATAACGGTGACTTGGGAAGACAAAACACCATCACTCCAAATGTCCCCCCCTTTCCTTCTTCTTCCCCCAGCTTTATATGCTGAGGATGATGTCATATGGTATGGAATATCCCTTTGGTCAGTTGGGGTCAGCTGTCCCGGTTGTGTCCCCTCCCAGCTTCTTGTGCACCCCCAGCCTGCTTGCTGGTTGGGCAGTGTTTGAAGCAGAGAAGGCCTTGACTGTGTAAGCACTGCTCAGCAATAGCTAAAACATCCCTGTGTTAGCAACACTGTTTTGGTCACAAATCCAAAACATAGCACCATACCAGCTGCTATGAAGAAAATTAACTCTATCCCAGCCAAAACCAGTAAAATAAACTACAATATTTTTGCATAAGTATGTGTTAATAATTACAGAAAATTAATTATAATTTTGAGTGGAAAATATGCAGGGTAAATCACTTCTATGAGCAACTATATTTATTCTCAGTGATCTCAACTAAGTCATTTTTCAGAAAAATTAGCAGTATTTCTCTGGTGCTTAAAGAAATATTCTATGTCTTCTCCACTGACAATGTACTGTAATACAAATGAAAAACAGAAACCTGGAAGGATTACTATGCATTGTCAAATATATCATCAATTTGATACAGATGTGACAGTTTTTACAGTTCGGCTCATCCTGCTATTTTTATACAAAGCTCACATTTTTGAACATTGCATACTTTTAAACACTGAAGTGCCATACAGTAATTGCACCAATGTTATAGACCAGAGACAACCAGAGAAATTGTTCTGCTGCAGAACTGGTGAGCAATTAGAACCAGACTCATTGCCTTCAAATACTAAGAGGAAATGTTACAGTGTCTTTCACTTGACCATTGATGATATACAATTAGAACTGAAATCAATTACTTAGAAGCTGAAAACATGATCAGTCATTTGGAATGACCTGTATTTGCTTTAATTCACAGTGTTTTAGGCATAACTCAGGACTTAGAAAACATTTTTCATTTTCTCTCTTCAAAGATACTTATTAATGCTCCAATTTTACTTCTTTAATGCATCTCTTCCCCCCTGCCCCACCCCAAAGGTGTCCTTTTCTCCTCTCCTATTTATTTTAGCCTTATAGCTAGTGGCTTGTGCAATTAGGATTAACGATCAAATTAAAAGGTATCCCAGTGGGTGACTTAAGTTAAATATTCATACTACACCAGTGATGTCTTGTTATATCTAATAGATCTGGAAAGCTCAATTAAATCTTTACTTGAAGTAGGCTACTGAAGTTTTCCCCTGTTTCTTTATGTAACTGACTTAAACCAGAGAAATTCTACCTTAAGTGACCTCTTTCTCTCACACAATTCCCACCTGCCCTTGTGAAACTTACTAAGTGTTTGGGTATTATTCTTAAATTAATATTCCACTAACCTTAGTTAAAAATTTAGTATTACCGAATATGGGAGCAGAAGGGTTTTTAAAATACTGATGAAAAGCCACTTGTTTATTACTCAGGGACCCTACAAAGATGGGGAATATGATGTCAATAGTGGATGGATTAGCAAACTGGGTTGGTTGTTTGTTTTTAAAATAGAGCATACACTTCTGGTTAGTTTTTGATGATCGCTCCTTGAAAACCAAGATGCAGCACTACTTGGTAGTTCTTAAAATTTGTCTGAGTAGAGTAGGCTCTAGACCAAAGATGCTGTGGGTGCAAATTGATTACCAGTGCTTCTCTTCAAGGCAACACATGTCTGTTTCACTCTTGGGAAGTGGAATCATTGTGGCCAAGAGATGTCAGTGGTCAATGGTGTAAGTGGACATCACTGAGGTCAAATGTGTGTCTGAGGGAACTAGCAGGAGTCCAGAGAAGAAAACCATCAGGCGTATAATACCTCTGAGCAGGAAGCGCTTACAAAAGGCAGGAAACCAAACAAAACAGCAAAAGTTTCAACCACAAAAGTATGGGTAATCAGTTAGAAAACAAAGGACAGATACTGAACATATTTGGAGGGGATTTATGTTAAAAGCCATAAATTTATCTAAACAAGAAATTGGAATTTTGCCTTTGACAGAAAAGGAAAGTGCTTTTTCTTAAACTATAAGATAGCACTGAAGTATGTGATATGTTAATTTGATATATTAAGATGTGCTGAGAAAGTAAAGAAGATATCTTCTGGCTGGCCCAGCCAGCACGGGTTCATGGAAGGCAGGTCCTGCTTGACCAACCTGATCTCCTTCTATGACCAGGTGACCCGCCTAGTGGACAAGGGAAAGGCTGTGGATGTGGTCTACCTGGACTTCAGTAAGGCCTTTGACACTGTCTCCCACAGCATTCTCCTCGAGAAGCTGGCGGCTCACGGCTTAGACAGGTGTACTCTGCGCTGGGTCAAAAACTGGCTGGACGGCCGGGCCCAGAGAGTTGTGGTGAATGGAGTTCAATCCCGTTGGCGGCCGGTCACGAGCGGTGTTCCCCAGGGCTCAGTTTTGGGGCCAGTTCTGTTCAATATCTTTATCAATGGTCTGGATGAGGGGATCGAGTGCTCCCTCAGTAAGTTTGAAGACAACACCAAGTTGGGCGGGAGTGTTGATCTGCTGGAGGGTAGGAAGGCTCTGCAGAGGGACCTGGACAGGCTGGATCGATGGGCCGAGGCCAACTGTATGAGATTCAACAAGGCCAAGTGCCGGGTCCTGCCCTTCGGCCACAACAACCCCATGCAGCGCTACAGGCTTAGGGAAGAGTGGCTGGAAAGCTGCCTGGCGGAAAAGGACCTGGGGGTGTTGGTCGACAGCCGGCTGAACATGAGCCGGCAGTGTGCCCAGGCGGCCAAGAAGGCCAACGGCATCCTGGCCTGTATCAGAAATAGTGTGGCCAGCAGGAGCAGGGAAGTGATCGTGCCCCTGTACTCAGCACTGGTGAGGCCGCACCTCAAGTACTGTGTTCAGTTTTGGGCCCCTCACTACAAGAAGGATGTTGAGATGTTGGAACATGTCCAGAGAAGGGCAACGAGGCTGGTGAGGGTTCTGGAGAACAAGTCTTATGAGGAGCGTCTGAGGGAGCTGGGGTTGTTTAGCCTGGAGAAAAGGAGGCTGAGGGGAGACCTCATTGCGCTCTACAACTACCTGAAAGGAGGTTGTAGCGAGGTGGGTGTTGGTCTCTTCTCCCAAGTAACTGGCGAAAGGACGAGAGGAAATGGCCTCAAGTTGCACCAGGGGAGGTTTAGATTGGATGTAAGGAAAAATTTCTTTACTGAAAGAGTGGTTAAACATTGGAACAGGCTGCTCAGGGAAGTGGTTGAGTCCCCATCCCTGGACGTATTTAAAAGATGTGTAGATGAGGCGCTTAGGGACATGGTTTAGTGGGCATGGTGGTGTTGGGTTGACGGTTGGACTCGATGATCTTGGAGGTCTCTTCCAACCGTAATGATTCTATGATTCTATGATTCTAAGATACTTTGATAAGAGATTTCTGAGGCTGACATTTTCTACACTAAGAATGTTGGTTTGGTATTTGAAAGTGATTCTCTTTCTTACTATCAGAAAGAAGAAAAAGGACCAAAAGTATTACAGGTTGTACATAAATGAATAAATAAATAGCCTGAATTATAAGAGACCTACCTGAGGAATGATTCTTCATACCTATCCTCCCTGTAATATCTTTAAGATCTGTTGGTCACCATGTTTTGCCAAGCTGAACAGAGGCAGAGGCGATGACATAAATATGACCACCAAAGTGATAACAAATTGATAGCCAAGTTTTGTTTTTTAGTGTTTTGGTTTTTTAAGTAATAGAAAATAATTATCTCTTGATAGTTGTGCTCCTACAATGTAGGAGTTAAGTATGGTTGGCTGAAGTCAAGTCTTACAGAAGCAGAAAGTGTTAATTGGGCATTATACAGCCTCATTATAATCTGATGGACAACAAAATCTATTCCTTTGGTTTAACAACAATGTTAGAGTAAATCCTAGATGTGTGTTTTGGAATAAACGGCATTGCAAGGTTGAAAGGCATAACGGAAAATTGAGAAGATTATTTTTCTTTTGTTGTTGTTCCTTGAGAAGTATTTCAGATGGCATCAAATGTCGTTGTGTTAAGGATGCTTTGGAAGTCATTTCAAAGCTATAGCCAAATTTGGATGTGAAATAACATATAGTTCAAATAAAGAAAATCTCCCTATTTGTAAAACAGTAAGTCCTTTACAACGAGGGGTGCCGTAGGACATTATTTCCTGTAAGAAGCTTGGGGGCCAGGGGAGGACTAATTAGCTCACCAGCACACAAAATTAGTGCTCTCAGAGCAAACTGAGGTTCAGGAGCAACATACTGAGTAGAGTGACAATCTTACAATCTTTTTCTGAAGAAGGGTATTTTATCTTGCACACAATAGGCATTATTAAAGAACATTCTGGGAAATGACTGATCCAAAAGCTTTTGAAACCAATGTGAAGTTTTCATGCTGGGTTATGTGTAACTTCTTCCTCAGCTATCCTCAGGTCTGTCCTTGGCAAAATGAAGTAAGTCTGCACAGGGCACATGCAGAAATTAACCCAAGAGGTATTCAATTTAAGATACACCAAAAAGCATGAGAATAAATCAAATGTATCTTTAAACACGTGCATTACTAACTAAGATACATATAGTTTATGTGACAATGGCTGGACAGGTTTACATTGGATATTGCATAAACTGACCCTAGTTTTTAAATTCTTCTATGGACCTCAGCCAGGTATTTTGAGTGGAATGGGAGAAGCAATACAATAATAAAGTATTTAGCAAATTCCAGGGGACACAGAAAGGAGAACCTTTGAGAAAAGGCCAAAGCTATACCACCGCTTGTTTTGAAATATACGTAGATGCTCTTGATCACATAGTATTACTTCTTTTCCACCAAAATTCTGACAACTTACTATTCCTTTGTTTCTACAGTGACAGAATACTCTGCAGCTGAGTAAAGAACCAGCAAGGCTCTTCTAACTGTGAGGGACAAAGAGAAACTTTACTTTGAAAATACCGGTAAGTACTACTATGCTAACAACACAATCACTTCAATATGTAATCACTTACAATCACTTACAATATGTAATCACAGAGTTTTTATTTGAAAATTAACAGTCAAAGGGATGGGTGTATTAAAAACTGGAGAAAGGGACACTGATCCCAGGAATACACTTACATGTTCAGAAATACATTCTTTTGAAATTACCATAAGTTTATCAATAGATGGATAGACAGATAGATAAAATAAGAACAGAATGGAATAAAATCAGACTAGAGCCTCAGTTTATAGCAATTAATTTCTGTGAATTCCTCAGCCAAACTGCCACTGTCTTACTGTGAGTTTGTATTCTCATCTGTAGTGGAAAGCTTCTGCCACCAAAGATGAGGAAATCACTGTGAACTCAACTCTGACTAATGATTAGTTAACTTTTAAGCCTCTTGCAAACCTCTGCATCCTAAGCCATCCTTTTAACTGTAAAGATATGACATTCATAATAAAAAAAAAATCAATATTCAAGAAACAAAAATGTCCTTTCTATCCTTTCTTCATTTTTGCTATTATAATATTACTTTGGCAACATATTGATAAGCAGTTGATTTTGTCTGCACAGCTACTTCACTAAAATGGATTCCAGCAGCTCTGAAGCCTTCTGTGCTTAGACAGCAGTCCTCCTAAATCTACTGATGCTGTATGGTATCAGTAATCTTCATTTCTGATGTAATTCTTTCAACATATCCAAAGAGATATGTTACTGTTTTCCATATTGTTTGGATAATCAAGTGACATGTCAAAAGACAGTGAAAATCACTTAATTGTAGCCTAGTTCTAAACTCCACTTATAAAAAAAATGAGTCCTTGCAGCCTGATTGTAAGTATTCAGTCAAAGATTTTTTTTCTTCCCTTTGCTGCATTCTGAGCAGTGAAAGCTGCACAATTAAAATCTCTAGCATGGATTGATAGTTTAGCTCAGATGCAATCTGAACAGAAAGTTTATTTGATGTGCATTACACTACTGTAGTGGTAATGTCAACGATACTAAAAATAGAAAATTTATTTTATTTAGACTAATGTCAGTCAAAGCTCATGGAAATTTGTTTGAATCAACACAAATGCTGATATATACAAATGGGAAGGGGGAATTATTACTCTTATAAAAATGACAGGATGAGATATTTGTCCAACCACATATTTAACAGGAACTGCTCAAGAAGTGTTTTAAAAATGCAGTTTGTTCATAGCATGTCTTCTGAATTTGGGATTCATTGTAATTTTTATCCTTAAAAGAGACTTGCTCAGTTAAACAAACTGAGCCACAATATTTTTGCGAAGAGCCACAGCAGTCCTTTTTTCCCACCTTTACTTACTTCTGAACTCACCCAGAATCCAGCATTCACTGTTCAAAGCGCTGGAGTGACCCCTAACACGGTGAGAGTCAAGTCCCTAGAATAATGCTGGGAGCAGCACGGTTTGAGGAACCAGCAGTTCAACCACCTTAGCTTAGTAAAGCTGCTACTGTTAGGTCACAGACAAAGCAATTTCCTCAGAGGTATTAATAATTTTGTACATGTAGATAGCTGGTAGAAAAGGAAAAAGTAGATTATTTCATCATGAAGGAACTTGAAAGAAATGTGAAAACAATATTTGAGCCTTTGTGAAAAAATGCTGTCTGTTAGCTCAGATCTGATTAGGGAGTGATTACATGATAGTCTTTATGCGTTACAAACTAGGTACCTGGTAGTCTGCTTATGAATGTGAGTTTGCATCATACCAACTGTGAACAGAGGAAAAACATGTCAAATCTATACCAAATCTATATTAGTGTTTTTATTTTCTTTGCCAAGCTGAAATAATTAAGAGAGAAAGGATTTTGCACCTCATTAATTCCTAATAATTCCCTAGAGTTGCTCTTTTGTTTTTTTTTTTTTTCATTTTATTGAGTTTTCATTTTATTAACCTAGATGCCATAGTTTGACAGATTAGGTCAAAGTTAAGGACAATCTGAATCAAATTGTTATTCCCTCATTGCATATTTCAAAATATTAGCATAAATAACAAAAACTCCTGTTAAATATTTTTGGCCATGAAACGGTGGCATATATTCTGTCCACTGTACATGTACCTTTGATTGTCCATCAAGCAGAATACTGGATCAGTGCCTGCTTCCAGAAAAAAAAAACCACTCTACTAGTCTGAACTGTTGTAATAGATTATTTATGAAAAATACTATACTGATGCATATCAGAATAACTTTTGTATTTATAGCTTGTCCCTGAAACCCTCCTTGAGGATTCTTATACCTACTTGTGTGCAGATTCATAGTAGTTCCTTTTCTAAAGTGTCAAAAATAATAGCAGGAGACAGTGCCCTTCAACATATTGTTTTAACAATGATTTTATTTACAGTATCTCCTCTCTCCTTGACCCATTCCAATGCTACAAAGGGAATGCTTAATGGAACAGAACACAAAATCCTTTGAAAACCCAACTCGTTTGAAAATATTTCTAAAACAGGGGACATGTTGCTCTTGGGTTTTCCTAGTCTCAGAAGGTCTAGAGATGATTACTGTAATTTCTCCATGAAGAAAGGACAGGGGAAAAGACAATTCATGCCCAAAATTTCTAACCTGCATAAATTATATATTTGTAGAATTGTACATATGTGGGGAAGATGAGCCATGACAAGCTGGTTGCCAATTGGCTGCTTTTTTTGGCAGATGCTCACTCAAACCCATTTCAGAGTTTTCCTTAATTTTCCCAGGCTGTTTGGATTAAATCAGTACATTGCAGTGTTCCCCCTTAGTTCTTGGAAATAGTTCAGGTATGTGATAGGTTAGGTGTAACAGCCTGAGCAGGCTCTTATACCTCTTATTGCGGCACACTGCAAAACTACGTGAACGAGTGGGTGTGTAGAAAGGAACAAGCACCCCAGTGCTGAAACAACACTGCCGTCCTACATGTCCTATCCCTAAAGGACTCCTGGATAGTAAAGACTCAAAGCAGGGAAGGACGGAGGGTGTGCTAGCCCTCACTGTTCTGGTGGAAACAGGTTATCAAACCTGCCACTGTGTCCTAATGTTGTATCCAACCTATGAGCATGGACAGCATGTTCCGGCATTGGGATGGTCAGGACTTTATGACTCCAGATGCCATAGTGCAAGAGCAAAGCAACCAATATACAATCATCTCTGCAAGAAGGAATCATGCCACACAAAAAAGAGAGATTAACAAAAAGTTGACGTGAACAAATCTGAAGAGATTAATAAGAAGTCATGTATTTTGCTCTCTTATGTTTATCCTTGTTCTTTATAAAATATTTAGGAAGAATGTCAAAAAGCCAGATAAATATATATGTTGTTCATATAACCCTCAGCTTAGCTTGGAACTGAGTAATACTCTAATTTTGCTTACCAGTGTCACCCTCAGCAGAACTGAGTGAGGATTGTGTCGTTCAAACTGTGCCTCTGCTAATGTGAAACTTCCCAGGCATGGTACACAGTATGTGACCACAGGGCTAATACACAAAGCATTGCCCTATTCCCTGGATATATCATGTGGATATGATGTTCATCTGAAGCACCTAGATATAAAACAACCCTTAATTCTTCTTTAGGAAGTTCCAGGGATGGAAGGAAAACCTTGAAATGTCTCTCATTTTCCATCTTTGATAGGAAGCCTGTTGCAAGTAACATTGAGACAATGATAAAAGTGGAAGAATGATGGTACCATTTTCTCATAATAAGATCAAGGATATTTATTAAGGAAAATGTAATAATTGTGAATTGTGAGTCACCCTCTGTGCTATATCATCTAAATGGTTATTATCTAAGCCATGCTAGATCAATGCATGTTCAAATCTGGAAAAAAAAATCAGAATAATCGAACTTGACATTCATTCACCATCCTGTTTTTGCCAGATACTTTTGATGACAGCTTTGCAAATCTCTGAATCTATCTCTGCTTTCCCCATGCAAAAAATATCCTTGAAGAATTTTTGACTCCAGGAAGTTTGCTTTGTTCTTTTTAAGTATGTTTAAATTACTGTCTTTTCCCCTACTGATAAATGGGGAAGGGAAGGGAAGGAGAGGAGAGGAGAGGAGAGGAGAGGAGAGGAGAGGAGAGGAGAGGGGAGAGGAGGAGAGGGGAAAGGAAAGGAAAGGAAAGGAAAGGAAAGGAAAGGAAAGGAAAGGAAAGGAAAGGAAAGGAAAGGAAAGGAAAGGAAAGGAAAGGAAAGGAAAGGAAAGGAAAGGAAAGGAAAGGAAAGGAAAGGAAAGGAAAGGAAAGGAAAGGAAAGGAAAGGAAAGGAAAGGAAAGGAAAGGAAAGGAAAGGAAAGGAAAGGAAAGGAAAGGAAAGGAAAGGAAAGGAAAGGAAAGGAGAAAGGAAGCTGCAAGTATGAAAGGATATTTTTTCTCAATTGTTGTAAAACAGAGTAAGACTTCTGGATTCACTGACAAGCTGTCACCCTTGGGGACTCATAGACTATTTAGGAGGTGTGAATCTCTGCCTGTTATCTGAAAGCAGAATTCAAAGCTTTCCTTGGGGACAAGAGAACGTATAGTCTGAATTGCTTGTTACGTTGTGTATTTTACCTGTCATTCCAATGGCAAACACCACCAGACTCCACAATGCAGCAGTTTTTCCACCAGACTCCACAATGCAACTGATTCAAACTGCCCACTAGTAGATTTTTTTCCCAGCTGACATCTGATAAGATCCCGGCATTATTCCCATTGAGAGAATTAATTGGGGGTGTATATTTTGATAAATTAAGTTGAAGCAATAAAATGAATAAGACCTTACCTTGGCTGTGAAGTTGATAATCTTTGTCCCAATCCCATTTACACACACAGACTTTTTTTTTTTAATGGCAAAGCTGTATAAATTATGTGGGAGTGAGAGAATCAAAGAAAGAGAGGGAAGTAATGAAAGAGGAACTGGTATGGTAAGGAAAAGTACAGGTGTCAAACTAAGACCAGGCTAAGAAAGCAAGAGGTATTTTCTTTTGCAGCTATGCTCTTTCAAAAAACAGATGAGACTGGCACTTGTGCCTCCTCAGGCTAGTTACCTTAGATCTGGGATCCAACTAGCACACTGCTGGCTCACAGAAAAAAAAAAAAAAAAACCAGAAAAAAACCCCACCTACCAAGGACTGCTGTTGCAAGTACAACATGAAACATCAGACCTCTACCCAAATAGAAAACTCTTAAAGCACATATTATTACCATAGAGATATAATTCAGAGGCACAAAAACCACTGTGGGAATGGAAGGAATCACATTTATCTTCGGAATTTTTAGCACTAAAGATTCCTGTATACTTCAAGTACTGCTAAGAAGATCTTTCTTATGTCATTTAATGCATGTTTTGTTAAACAAATAGTACAAAAGTCTTCTCAGGTGAAAAAGCTTTATTTTTGGACTGCAGGATTAGGTAAGATTTTTTGTTGTTGTTTAATTAAAAGCAGCGGCTTTTAATGTCATAGTGCCAGCTACAGAGCTATAATGCAGCTATGATCTGCAATTATGCATCTTCAGAGTCCTTTGTGTGAAGGTAAGCAGAAAATTGTTACCAAGGATAATCAATGAGTCTGTGAGACCTCACCTTTATTTCCTCTTGCCTTTTCCTGACTTTTAGAGTTGCCAATACTTTTGTTAAGGAAGTATATATAAAATGAATTTTACCTAAACAAGCAAAAAATTAAAGTATTTCTTAAATCTTTCCCTTGATAGATTTCCTCTTTTTCTGCTCTGTAAAACTGGAAAAGAAATACACTTAGCTTAAAATGTTTTTGTTTTTTTTTTTTTTTTTAGTAGAAGTATTTTTTTTCCAGAATGAAATTGCTTAGTCTATTGAGTAATATTATTCATGGTTTAAACACAATTTGGAGTGGTTCCTTTTCCTATTCCTTTGTCAGAATAACTTTTCTCTCTTTAGAGAAAAGTTATTGTCCTGGTTTTGGCTGGGATAGAGTTAATTTTCTTCCTAGTAGCTGGTACAGTGCTGTGTTTTGGATTTAGGATGAGAATAATGTTGATAACACACTGATGTTTTAGTTGTTGCTGAGCAGTGCTTACACTAGTCAAGGACTTTCCAGCTTCCCATGCTCTGCCGACTGAGAAGGCTGGAGGGGCACAAGAAGCTGGGAGGGGGCACAGCCAGGACAGCTGACCCAAACTGGCCCAAGGGACATTCCATACCATGTGACGTCATGCTCAGTACATAAACTGGGGCGAGTTGGCTGGGGGGAGGTGACCACTGCTGAGGGACTGGCCGGGCATCAGTCGGCGGGTGGTGAGCAATTGCATTGCGCATCACTTGCTTTGTATATTCTTTTATCATTATCATTATTATTATTATTATTATTTTCCCTTCCTTTTCTGTCCTATTAAACTGTCCTTACCTCAACCCATGAATTTTACTTTTTTTTCCCCTGATTCTCTCCCCCATCCCACTGTGTGTGTGGGGAGTGAGCGAACAGCTGTGTGGTTTTTAGCTGCCTGCCAGGTTAAACCACAACAGTTATGAAAATTCAAAGATTAATAAAACAAGTTTTAGAGAATTTATGTTTTCCAATAGCAGTGGTACTTCTTTACACTTAAAAAAAGGATTTAGAAATGGAATTGTTATCACATCTGTATCTGTATGTTTGTGCATATGTATGTGTATATATGTGTATGTAACTCCTGTCACATAAGGTTAGTTGACTAAATACACAAATTAATGGCAGTGGCTGTTAATACTTCATTGTAATTCATGTTGCAGAAGGCAGCAGATGAAACTTGACTCGGTTCCTTTGTGTATTGTTAACCACTCCATCAAAATAGCTATGTCGGTCAACAGCCTCCTCCTCCCATTCCCAGCAAAAGCAAGCAAAACCCTAACTCACAACAGAACATGAAGTGCAGGCTATCATGTAATATATTCACCAGTTTCAGGTAATCAAGCCCAGAGATGAGAATCATACACTTCACAAGGAGAACAGGGATCACAGTGCGTGACAGGAGTTGTGCAAGAAATGTACTGTTATGGACAGTATTATGGACATTGGAGTGTGCAGGTGCTGAATGTACCTTAGGTATAGGCTAATAATGATTAACTTATGATGACAACTTATCTTCTGAGAAAAGATGTATTATGCCTTATAAAGCTCTGAAACTTGATCTCCTCAAATATGCCTGCATCAATCTCTATTTTTAAAGAAAACAAAGCCTATATGTTCCAGTTCTCTGACTGTTAATTCTTTAACAATGAAATACTTATAGTCTTTAAGAAATTTAACATAAATAACTTAATCAATTGGAATTTGTCATGCATTTCTTTCAATCAATCTGTTTTATGGATGGAAATATCTCCTCAGTTTTTCTGTACTGTTCCAGAACCTCATCGTATTAGATAGGTTTAGGCTCAGTCTTCATCAGGACTGTGTTATATGAGAGGCAGGTTTAAGACAGGGAATATTTATTTAATAGTGTAGAGGGGTGGGAGGACTTGTTCTATATCACTAATAAATCTGCTTGTTCATTGGCAGACAGGTGAGGAATTACTATGGAAACTGGTTCTTTGGAGAAACATCCTCCTGTGATAAACACAGGCACACAGAGGTCACGGCTTGCAGGACAAGACAAAAGAGCGATCCTGCTCTCTCAATGAAAAAGCAGTGCCATATGAGCAAGTGGAAGTGCTGAACCAGCACGACTTGTCTGCCTGCCAGGAACAGATATTTTGGTGCGTTGCCAGGTGGACAAATGCTGAATTGCTCCGGGCCTATGAAGGTGGAGGGAAGTAACCCAAGCATAGGTTAGCAGAGCTGGCATGACTCAGAAATGAGAGGAGAAGCCTGGCTCGTATGCAGGTGTAGCAATACCAGGGTGGATCAAGGTAGTGAAGAAACGCAGTTTGTAAGTCCATACATGAAACTTTTCCCTTGGAGCCAGTGCTAAGACCATGTCACAGTATGAGCTCCAGAGAAGAAATACTGACAAAGGCTGGTTTTGAGAGGTACTATAAGGATCGTTGTTGTTTATGATCATGTAGTTAAAGTCCCCGTAATACATCCTTACAGCAAAGGGGTTTAATCCCAGATTTTCCCCCTCTTTCCTTCCAGACACTATATTAAAATGTATTAAATTTAACTCTGCCTCCCACACAACCTTTCTGCAGTTTGTAGAACTGTCTTTTGCTTGGCAACACTAAACCGCTGTGCAATGTTGTTACAGGCTGTCTGGAGACTGCTGTCAGGCTCCTGCACACATGGCAAACAATGCAATCCTTGTGATATGAGCTCTTCCCAGCTCACATACATGTTGTGAACCTTAGTTACAGAAGTGTTTTAAAAACACTCTAGAAATTTCCAGATGAAAGTAATTCTGGAGATGTGAAAATATAATCTCCAAGAGGTAAACTGGTGTGAATGTGTACAACTTATGTACACATAAGTGTACGTCCTAGTATTCTGGTGAATAGAGTACCTAGTGCTCCTGGTGAATGGAGTTAAATCCAGTTGGTGACTGGTCACGAGCGGTGTTCCCCAGGGCTCAGTTTTGGGGCCAGTTCTGTTTAATGTCTTTATCAATGGTCTGGATGAGGGGATCGAGTGCACCCTCAGTAAGTTTGCAGACAACACCAAGTTGGGCGGCAGTGTTGATCTGCTCGAGGGTAGGAAGGCTCTGCAGAGGGACCTGGACAGGCTGGATCGATGTGCCGAGGCCAACTGTATGAGATTCAACAAGGCCAAGTGCCGGGTCCTGCACTTCGGCCACAACAACCCCATGCAGCGCTACAGGCTTGGGGAAGAGTGGCTGGAAAGCTGCCTGGCGGAAAAGGACCTGGGGGTGCTGGTCGACAGCCGGCTGAACATGAGCCGGCAGTGTGCCCAGGCGGCCAAGAAGGCCAATGGCATCCTGGCCTGTATCAGAACTAGTGTGGCCAGCAGGAGTAGGGAAGTGATCGTGCCCCTCGGCACGGCACTGGTGAGGCCGCACCTCGAATACTGTGTTCAGTTTGGGGGCCCTCACTACAAGAAGGTCGTTGAGGTGTTAGAGCGTGTCCAGAGAAGGGCAACGAAGCTGGTGAAGTCTTATGAGGAGCGGCTGAGGGAGCTGGGGTTGTGTAGCCTGGAGAAAAGGAGGCTGAGGGGAGACCTCATCGCTCTCTACAACTACCTGAAAGGAGGTTGTAGCGAGGTGGGGGTCGGTCTCTTCTCCCAAGTAACTGGCGAAAGGACGAGAGGAAATGGCCTCAAGTTGCGCCAGGGGAGGTTTAGATTGGATGTAAGGAAAAATTTCTTTACTGAAAGAGTAGTTAAACATTGGAACAGGCTGCCCAGGGAAGTGGTTGAGTCACCATCCCTGGAGGTATTTAAAAGACGTGTAGATGTGGTACGTAGGGACATGGTTCAGTGGTGAACTTGGCAGTGTTAGGTTAACAGTTGGACTCAATGATCTTAAAGGTCTTTTCCAACCTAAATGATTCTGTTTTTCTATGATTCTGATAATAAAATAACACCCTAAAGCTAGCAAATTATTTTACTTATTAAAGTTTACAAAATCCACATTTTTTTCCATCTGGAATTTATCTGTTTCCTGAGGCGGCCACAGAATTTAAGCTGGAAAAGTTGCTGAAGTCACATAACAGCATGCAAGAAGTAACACCTGTACGAGTTCCTCCATTTTACTAAATGAATACATTCAGGGTTTAGGAGACTCAATTTCAATTCCCTTTCTCTGTTTCATGGATTTTCATTCTGTGTTTGAAGTCTCTGAATAGGGCTTTAGCCACTGTAATTACAGTAGTCCACATGGGTTTCTCTTAGTCTTTATTAATGCTATTTTATCTTCTGAGTATTCATTAGTAGAGAGACTGAAACCCTGTCATCTCCTAAGTTAGTAACTTACCACTAGCACAGAGTAGCATTTTTATGTTTTGGGAGCTTGGGTTCTTTTTTTGGGGAGGCATATTAATTTGCCAGTTATTGGATAATCTGAAATGATGCCCTTTCCTATATTCTCCCTGAGCTGCTCTACTTTCTATAAAATTATTTAAGTGTTAATAGTGGCTTTCTGGGAAGTGCAGCACCTGAGTATGACATCTGTTCTGGAATATATTTATTTATTTGTAGAAGTGGAAAAGCATCAAGAGAAAACATTGAATTAGCTTATCATTTAGTGATTATAGCTTGGTGAGTCCCTAGAAATTAAGAAATGGTGGGTTCAAATTCCTCAGGAAGAGTAAAAAATCAAATTGTGCTCCTCCCATCCTGATAGGATGCCCAACCTTAAATACTACCACCTGCAGCAGTTTTGTGAAACCAGCCCTTCATTTTCTTCACTTTTCATGTCTGCCTCAAAATGGAATATTTTATTTTGGCTCAGAGAAAAGCAATTTCATTTAGATTCTCATTTTGGGAAGAAAAAACCAAAACATTTCAGTGTTTATTCAATCCATTTTTTCAAACTGAGGTTCATCAGGCAATGAAGGAGGGAGGGGCAGCATTGATTTGTATGTCCTAATCGAATTCTCTTAAATGGGATTTTTTTTCCCTTAGAGAACCAGAAAACAAAATATTTATTTATTTATTGAGAACAGGAACAAGGATGAAAATCAATATACAGCAAAAATTGCTGTTCGGATAAAAAGAGTTCTATCTAGTTCCTCACAAGTAGTACTGTTTAAATACTTTTACACAATATACCTGAAATCCTTACAGTGCTTTGCAGGGCTCTTTCACTAACTTGTAAACACACAGGAAAGAAGAAAAGCATCAGTAACAGACTAAGGCAGTAGTAATGAACTGTGGAGTCAAGCTGCAGATAACAACAGGAGTTTAGTATTAGCCATTACCCTCTACAACATCCCCGCATTCAACTTGGAACCAGCTCTCAGAAAATGTTACCTTCTCTATTGATAGGCAACCCAAGAGAAATATTCACTTCTGAAGTTCTCGCAATTACAAATTCTACTCTTGGTTAAGACTGTCGAGAACAAAAGAACTGAAGTAATTGTGAAGCTTAAAATATATGGATGCTCAAAAGTTTGCAAGCATTTTTTTTGTGGAAGAGCTTGTCACTTCTGTGCAAGATATATGATTTCTCCTGCAGGACTGCAGGTCGTCTTCAATAATAAAAGATGGATTTCTGAACTGCAGGCGGCAGGGGAGTGCATGGCTAGCTGAAGCTTCAAGCAAATTCTTACAGTTAACTGTGTAACTAAAATTAAACTGGTTATGTGCAAGTACAAACTCTCCACACTTTAAGGAAAACACATTTTTGGGGGTGGT
>NW_008824933.1:623005-631061 GCF_000699105.1 Pygoscelis adeliae | reverse complement strand
CTGTGTTCCCAGTATCATGGTTTAAACACCTCTGAGTTAAATTTTGAAAAGACTGTTTCTAGCTCCTATAATGGCTTGTGTTTCTATAACCAGAGGTGGCCAAGTTTGTCAGGAAGAGGTGGTATATTTCATTAAATAGAGCTCACCTTCCTCCAACTTTATCAGACAAGCTTCTGGGAACACAGTCTGCAGTACATACCAGTTGGTCTGATACAACAGGGACAACAAAAATAATGTTGCTTCCCACCAAACACTGTCTTGCATTTATCTTTAGATTGTTGTGGATACAAATAACATTATCTCTATGAAAGTAACACCCAAGGGGGTGTATTTTTTCAGTTGTGGAGTTTTTCTCAGCTCTAATCCATTGCTCTGGACACATTTATCTCTTTGATGCCTTATTATGCTTACTGCTCAGTAAGTCCTGGTTCCCTAATCTCAATTCTTCTGAAAGAGAAGAATGGAATTATCTGTTTTATCATGTGCAATATTCAAACTTCCTTTTAGTTCCTTTTGTTCCTAAATCTTATGTTCTGTATGTAGAACCAGAGTAATCTGTGGGATGTTCTTTCATAGACTCCGTGAATATTTGAAAGCCTTTCTCCAGCCAATTAATGGTCTTTGAGAGGGTTTCACATTATCTCATAACTTTGCCATCTCAAATCACTGCAGTTTTTTAATCATGAAATGTAAAGAAAACAACAACAACAACAACAACAACAAAAACCAGAAATACTGTCCCCTGGAAGTGCTGCAATGATTTTGTGATGTAATTGATTTTTAATTCATTGGTAATGTAAGTACTACTCCTAGCCTGTCATCTTATGAAGTTCTTTTCAAAATGGATCACAATATGAAAGGAAAACAAATGATGGCCCTTCAAAATGACTAAGCTTGTCTAGGTCCTATTTCTTCTTCTCCGGTTAATTTCTCTCCTTCAAGGGGATGGTGGGGACAATTGTTTGAAATGCTGAAGAAGGGGGAAAAGTCTTAAAGCAGGATTTGTTGGAAGCAGAGAGAAAATGAAATTAAAAAAACCACCCCAAACCCCCAACAAAACAAATATCTATTTGCTTGACAACATTTCTATATTTATCCATCTCATGCATATAATTAAATTGTGTGCTTTAGGCTTAGATACAGAAAAGAAAATCTTAAATTTAAAAAAAAGAATCCAAACCAAACAACTCCCATAAGAGTTTCAGTACCAAAGGAAAAAAAAAAACCATTCCTTTCAAATTCTGAAATGTTAGGATTCGTCACCATATTAGATGGTGGTTCTTTACCACTGTCTCTTCTCTCAACATCAGCTTTTTCCTACATTTGTGTCCCATCATGAGAAAAAATTTTTTTTCAAAGCCTACTTCACAGCACTTTGTAGACTCCATCTTCTAAATCACATTTATTTGTCTCTGTCATTTGTTGGCTAGTTTAAGTTCCTTCCTAAGCTAAGTTTTACCTACCAAATGGATTTTATTGATAACCATAAACAGTCTACCACAAACATGTATTTTAATCTTCTGTCTTGCACATTTACAAACAGGATATTTTTTAACTGGTTCAGGTTAAAATAATACTATGACTTTAGGCTGTCCTATAAAGATGGAAACAAGATTTAAACTAATAAAGATGTTGGGAATCTTTTTACATGGCTTCACCTTCTTCATCCTTAAAACTTCTCAAATTTTGTAGTTTTTCCCTCAGAATGAATAGGGCACTAAACCCAAAATCAAACAGTAGCATGCTAGGACTTTCACAATCACAGGAGTCCAAGAGCTGAAGCTTTAAAAAAATGTCCAATATTTAAAATATTGAGATAAACTAAAAGAGTTTGCACTATTATGAAGATGATGCATACCATGTTTTTTAACACAATTTTGCTATCAAGTGTAAGACTTGATGGCAAATGTTCAGTTTCTTTAAATATAGTAAAAAAAGGGAGTGTCATTCTCTTGGGTAAAAAGTAACCCAACACAAGACACTATTAAGGATAATGAAAATCTGTTAGTTGGCATGTTTACAGTACATTGAAAGCACAATAGCAAATATAAAAGGCCACTTCAACTTCTACATGATAAACTTATGCAGTCTTGCTAAAATAATATGTATATTTTTAGATCTCCAGGAAATGCTATCACCAAGATATATAGCTAATGATAAAATCAGAACACATTCAATTTTGATGTCTTAACCAAGTTTCTTTTAAAGAAATGAAATGTTAGATGTCACTTCTTGGGATTCAAAAAGGGTAACTAAATTCCTTACAACAACCATGTGACTTTTCATGCTCAGAAGTCCATATTGTAAATGCAGTCATACAGGGAGAAAATCTGGGGGGAACCCCCCAAAGCACCCCCCGATAATACGATAGAAAGCAAAGTAAATGTATGACAAGGTTCCTTTCACATATCCGTCTTCCACTGAAAAACGGAAAGGGTATAAATTATCAGTTTCCTATAAAAATCTCAGAAAACGAGAGTTAGAGTAACAGGCAGAGGTTTTAGCAAAATATGCTCTCTCTTTTTGCTGCTTCTTTCACACAATACTGTCTCCCCCATGCCTGGATATTTGTTGCATTAACTATCCTTTCCAAAAGCTAATAATAAAAAAAAAGTCCAAGCCAAGAAGCTGCTTGGAATGTAAAAGTAGATTTTTTTTTATACAGGCCACAACTACATCCCAATTAATTGCTATTATTCTCACTTGATTAAAAGACTTTAACGCGCAATTTTTTTGCAAGACCGGTGCTGAAGGTTATCGACATGAGCAGACCACTGCCATTGGGGTGATGAACTATGTAGGAATTTGACAAGGGAGGTCACTTCAATTAATATAAGCTATCATGGTTTTTTAAATTTCAAATCAATACTGTTAAAAACAGACACCTTGCTCTCCCTCAGCCTATTTACTTTTTTCATTTTCAAAATTTTTTTTTTTTTGTTTTCATCCTCCTTTTACTGAAGATCCTTCCCTGTACCTCTACATCTTTGCCTCTTCAGATTGCTTTTATTTTCTCTTTCTTTTTATCACTGTCTCCCCTTTTGATCTCTCTCTTTACACTTCCACTTACTTAGTAAAGTACAATGACTGTAAACTCTTCCTGCAAGTCACTACTACCTTTCAGCAGATGGCGGTGTTATTTAGGCTTAACTAGCAGGGCAAGATAATTAACTTAAAAACCCTTCTTAAACAATAAAATATAGACTCCTTTTTAACTGCATTTCCACCTTATACACAAAACCAGTGACAAAATTACTGAAAAAATATTAGAAATTTTTTTTAAAAACATGAATGTGATAAAAAGACATTATTACATGCAGACCTCCTTTTAAGGGGCTCTGAAACCATTTAACAAACTGCCACTCTTCTTTTCTACTATGAAAAATAATTTTGGGGGTGAATTTATAGTATTTACATAGCAGCATTGCCCTACAACCCAAGCAGTTTATTTTGATTTTGTTCATATGGTTGCTTATAAACATCTGCAAAGGACTGTGTCCTTTGGTTGTGTCCAAAGGTTGTGTCCAGCTCTGGACCCCTCAGCATAAGAAAGACATGGACCTGTTGGAACGGGTCCAGAAGAGGGCCACAGAAATGATCAGGGGGATGGAACACCTCTCCTATGAAGAAAGGCTGAGAGAGTTGGGGTTGTTCAGCCTAGGGAAGAGAAGGCTTCGGGAGACCTTATTGCAGCCTATCAGTACTTAAAGGGGGCTTATAAAAAAGGTGGCAGCAGACTTTTTAGCAGGGCCTGTTGTGACAGGACAAGGGGGAATGGCTTTAAACTAAAGGGGGGTAGATTTAGACTAGATAGAAGGAAGAAATTTTTTACACTGAGGGTGGTGAAACACTGGGAGAGGTTGCCCAGAGAGATAGTGGATGCCCCATCCCTGGAAACATTCAAGGTCAGGCTGGACCTGCTGCTCTGAGCAACCTGATCTAGTTGAAGATGTCCCTGCCCACACAGGGGTGTTGGACTAGATGACCTTTAGATGTCCCTTCCAACCCAAACTATTCTATGATTCTATGACTGCTATAGGCATGAGTGTAGTCCCCCTGCCTGTGTGTGGTACAGGCTCTGCCGGGCACGGGGAGCCTACTGGGGTCTGCACTGTAGGTTCCTGCAGATGCCCGGGGAGTCTGGTGGAGAGCAAGCAAGTCGTCTGCCAATGCTGTCAGAAAAACATGCAACTTCTGTCAGCTCCCATTACAAGGAGAAGATGAATCACATCTCTTAACTCTGTCCCCAGTGGCACTCTGGCTGCTGGAAGGCAGCTGTGTGAGCAGGAGTTTCTCCAGGCTGCTGCCAGCCCCATTGTTTTCCCAGCAGCTCACTTCTGAGGATCCCTGAGGTCGAAAACCATATTTTATCAGTTTTGTCAGACTGATCCATGCACTTGTACTTGCAGGTTGCTCCCATGACCTTTCTGTTACAGTTAGCACTGGCCATTTTACCTCTAACACATTCTATAGTCTTTCAGCTTCAGTTGCCTTTCATCTTCTTGCCAGAGCAAACTGCTAATGGTGAGGCTGCTGAAAATTTTCCAGCCCTCAGACTATTACCCCTGCTGCTCTTCCACCAGTCAGAAAAGAGCAGGAAAGGTGGACTGGGATGGTAAGCAAAAGTTTGAGGTGGTGTGGACTAGATACTCCTTGTGATCAGCAATACAGGGCTGAAGGGGCCCACCTCAATTGTATGCACATAAATAAGGGTCAGCCTACAGGACATTATCATGGGGAAAGCTCTCATACCTTTTATAGGAAATTAGCATGACCTGGTACTTCTCTGAAGCACCTGTGGGGAACAACAGGATGAACCAGAGGTCTGCATGAAGTTACAGGACTACTATCTCATTTGGATCATATAGACATGGTGGTATTAGCTCACACAGCTGGAGCACTGTGATGGATGGATACAGACTCTTTATGAAGGATGGGCTGGGAAGGTAAGGAGGGGCAGTTGCCTTTTATGTCAGCAACAGGAATGCATGAAGCTCTGCCAGTCATGAGCTGGGTCAAGCGTAGACTGACCAGTGTGGGTGATGTTGTGGTGGGTATCTGCTACAGGCCACCTGATCAGGATGTAGTAGTAAATGAGGCCTTCTTCAGACAACCGGGAAATTCCTCACATTTGCCAGCTCTGGTCCTCATGGGGAACTTAAACCATGCCAATATCTGCTGGAGTGACAACACTGCTGTGTTGTACTGGCAATACAGGAGGTTTTGGGAGTGCAATGACAACAACTTCCTAACACAGGAGATCAAGGACCCAACAAGGAGAGGGCACTCTGATAGGGCTGATTCTTACAAGAAGAAGAACTGAATAAGGATGTGAAGGTCAGCAGCAGCCTTGGCTGTAGTGAACATGAGATGGTGGAGTTCAGGATCCTCAGAGGAGGGAACAAGGCAAAAAGCAGGATCACATCCCTGGTCTTCATGAGAGCAGTCCGGGGAAAAAAAGAGAAATTCAGGAAAGCTGGTTGATTTTCAAGAGTCACCTTCAATGGTCCATCCCAACATGCAGAAGATCAAGCAAAGGCAGCAGGAGGCCTTCATGGATGAACCAGGAGCTCCTGATTAGACTCAAATGTAAAAAGGAAACATACAAGAGGTGTAAGCAGCATTGGGTGACCCAGGAGGAACATAAAGATATTGTCTGAGTATGCAGGGATAGCATTAAGAAAGCCAAAGCCCACTTGGAGTTGAATCTGGGAAGGGATGTAAAGAAAGAAAGATTTCTACAGGTACAGCAGCAGCAAAGAGAAGACCCTTTTCTCTTCCCTTCATTCTCACCTATCTCAACCCTCCTAAACATTTTTGCTGCTTTCAACTCCAGGATCCTGTCCTGATCTCCTTTGCTCCAGCCATCACCTTGCAGCGCTTCACAGTACCTTAAATGTCATCTGTCTTTTCCCATTTGCCATTTTAATTGCATTTTTTCTATACTTTTAATCTCATCTCTGCTTCTCATTCCTTTAAGTGTTCTGTCTTTTTCTTTTTCCCTTGACTATCAAGCCATTTTCTCAAGTAAGTCATGGTCTACCACCTCACAGATATTCACATAATTAAGCCCAATGAAGTTGTCAGTTTTTGTGCACTATTTGTCTATGATTCATAAACTGAGAATGGAGGTACAGAAGCATAGCCTTTTTAGATGCTTTACTTTTATTCCTGTAAGACTCACTACTGCTATTTCCATGCCCTCCTTCAACCTTAAATAGCTCCTCTCAGTATTTCATGCTTCCTGGTGCATGTCAATGCCCCATCCCCTGTCAATGTATTTCCATTGTTCACTTTCTGTTCACTAAACAGTACCCAAGGACTTTCATCCTTCCTTCATGTTTCAGTTCCCCTGAAAAATCCTTAGATTTCTTCACATTTTTGTCTGCTTGCTTAATAATTAGAAAATCTTAAAATTTTTTAACTTCAGTTCTGACTTTCCTACTCATTCATTCATCTTAAATAAGATTCTACAAATCTTTTTAGCACAAGTAGCTCATCACAAGCTCCTTTTATCAAGCCTTAATTCTTACTCCAAATGTTATGTTGCAATTACTTTTCAGACATGCTAAAGGGAGAAAGTTAATGTTGGAAAGCTTCCAAGTGGATCAAACTGGGGAGAGGGTGCTAAATAGTAATGAATCTGGGAGCAGATGTTGTGGATGTGTGAGTGTTACAGAAAATATTTAGATTTCAATAAGTATACAAGTACTAGTAGATAAGAAATTATTTTAATTCTGCTAATATTTTTTTTTAAACTTCATATTTTTCCTGGTAACATGGTAATATGAACATCACGTTTTCACACGGCTGTCATTTAATGTCATTAATAAATAAGAGTATCATATTACAGATGAAGTTGTTTTCCAAATCACATCATTCAATGCCTGTTAGAATAGTTTTACAGCAGTTAAACATTATTTAAAAATGAATTGTGGTAGTATCCTATTATCTCCATTGCTTAAACAATTCTTTGCTTCTCTGAAGAATTTTAGTTTTCTGGATTAAAATGAACAAAAATAATCTGGACACTGAGAGATGAATGAGATTACTACAAATTTAAGACAAATCTAACTTGCTGGTTGCAAAAAAAACTTATCTGTTGGATCAGAGCTGAACAGTAACTGTCCTCTTATTGGGTCAGCCCATATAAGGTAGAAGACATGGAAAATGTGGATGGAAAATGTGACTGCTATTTTTTGAAGCAACCAGGATATAACACATGTCAACAGTCCCATTTATTGTTAACTGTTATTCTTTTTTGTGACATGAAATGTGTAAGATTTTAAAATATTTAGCATTTCAAAAATACACTTCAACAATAATGTGGAGAAATCTGATCTGTGTGCTTTGCTTAAATAAATAATCTAAAATTGAATAAGGATGTTAGTTGATAAGTTTTTGACCAAGCAAATTAATTTAAACTCTGTGAATTTGCCATTCTTGCATTACCTTATGTTTTCAGTAAAAATACTGTCTTACTGCTAAAACATTCAATGTCTGAAAACAAAACAGATTTTAACATAAAACCCCTAAAAGCCCAATATTTTTGAAACGTTTTGCTGTAAATCTCAAAGGGACACATTCAAATTATTTTGTCAGCCCCTTTGTGTGGAAAATAATTTTTACCCTTCCTGTTTCCCTTCCACCATCCAAAGCTGACATAAATTGCTTAATTGCAGGTAAGAGTTTTGATGTTTAACATACTTCTTTGACTCAAACATTCCAGCATCCTGTTCTGGTCCAGACCAGAAAAAAACCTGCTCCAAGAGGAGTAGTCATATACAAAAGAAGACTTTATTTACTGTCCTGGTTCTGGCAGGGATAGAGTTAATTTCCTACCTTAGTAGCTGGTAGAGTGCTGTGTTTTGGATTTAGGATAAGAACAAAGTTGATAACGCACCCGTGTTTTAGTTGTGGCTAGGTAATGCTTACACTAGCCAAGGACTTTTTAGTTTTCCATGCTCTACCGACTGAGAAGGCTGGAGGGGTACAAGAAGCTGGGAGGGGGCACAGCCAGGACAGCTGACCCAAACTGGCCCAAGGGACATTCCAT
>NW_008824933.1:620149-622965 GCF_000699105.1 Pygoscelis adeliae | reverse complement strand
GGCATCGGTCGGCGGGTGGTGAGCAATTGTACTGTGCATCGCTTGCTTTGTGTATTATTATTATTATTATTATTATTATCTTATTATTATTATCATTGTATTTCAATTATTAAACTGTTTTTATCTCAACCCACGAGTTTTTCTCACTTGTGCTTTTCCAATTCTCTCCCCCATCCCACAGGGAGAGGGTGGAGTGAGCGAGCGGCTGCGTGATGCTTAGTTGCCAACTGAGGTTAAACCATGACATTTACATATTGAAAAAGAGGTAGAAAACGTAAAAGAAACAGACGCACTTTTTAAATATTGGATAATAACTTGGTTTATGACATAGAAAACTATTTAAACTACTGAAGTACTTCACAAGTATTGGCATGTGATGAATATTACACATCTCCACCATATATTTTATTTGGTTTAAATTCTGTAATCTTGTTGGAGCTTTTATTTTTACCCATGTTCTTACCCTTTGACTTAGTCTTATCATTCTTGGGAAAAAAAATCCTCTCTACATTAGTGGAACAGCAAAACTTATTACAAGTAACATTCCTTAAAATTTAGGAAGTTCTCAGAAGTATCTGAATGTTCTTTTAATAACCTGAAAATTCTTCTGTGTGTTCCTTCCATCTGCCTTTTCTCTGTTATAATATTGCAGAAACTCTGATACAGTTTTGAGACAAGATGGAACTCTAACAATTTTTGGTGGTTGTAAATAACAATTTTAAAAAAAGATCAATTTTGTCCTTTACACATAGTCAGGGAGAACTATCCTTGTCACCCATCCTTGACTCTTAAAATACTGCTATTGCTTTACAAGCAAATGGAACTATTTTAAATTAATAATGTTAATTTTTCATAATATTAAATATTATAATCCATAACTTCTTTCTTCTCATTTCTGATGGAGGACATTAAATCTGAAGTAAAATATCCTTACCTGCCGTAGAACATTTGACATGAAATGAATTAGTACATAATGGTAAACTACCTACCTAAGCAAGTTGTGCCTGTTGTGTTTTTGACAGTAGCACTCTTTATGCATCCAGAATAAATATTTCCTAAAAGTTTTTTTCACTTATCTAGGAGGAAAAACTGGTTTTGGGGGGGTGGGTCTAGGCTAGGTAAGATACTGGTTTTTGCATACATCTAGGAAATTGAAGAATGTGTTTAAACATAACAAAACTTTGGTTTTCCTTATCAGATTATACTTAACTATCAGAATTTCTTCTGAGAAAATGTATGGCTAAAGCATAGGTAATGGAATACCATATTTCAGAAGCACTGAAGTATATCAGCATTTTTATTTTCATTCTAAAAATTAATTCCAATATTAAAGTTAATTTTTAATTAGATGCATGGATAGCAACTCATTTACTGATGTTATAAAATTACTTCCCAGCTATTATAATGTGGTTAGATAAGGTGTATTTTAATTAGTTCAGTTGTGCGAAATTGGAAGTAAGGGAACACACCGATTTGGACACATGCACAGTTAAGTGCATCTCAAGTAGGAGGACTGCAATTTATTCACATGATCCAATAAAAAAAGTAAAAGCTTTTTCAGGACTATTAATAACTGACTGAGGAATCTAGTTCTAAAAATTCCGAAGGAAGTGTAAGGTAAGGAATCTATTACAGTAATTATAGTGGCATCAATTAAATCATTACTGCATTGAATAATAGCTATACAGAGTATATTGTACCAGAGCAAAGTATATGCTTACAGCTATCAACTGTATTTTACAATGAGCTTTCTCAATGGCAATATGGGAATTTCAAAGCTTTCTCCCACTTTCTCTTTCGTTTAACTTTCTGCAAGGAGATTGTTAGTTGCAATTTCAGATCAAAAAGTAAAATGCCCTGGGGCCCTGCATGCCAGAGGAGATTTATGGCAGGCTGACCAGAATCTCCAGAGTCTTCAGTGAGATTTGGAAGATTTTACTGGTATTTTATTATAGACACATTTCCAATGCCAGTACGATTCTTTGTGATGCTGATGAATTGCTTCAGTGTGGCAGGACTAGTAAGCCTGTAACATATTTGTACAATCCACCTGGAAGAAGTACAAAAGCTTTTATGAAGCTGATGTAAAAGTGCTTGGTGACCAAACACAGTCAAGGACTTCACATGTTCAGCAGAAGTTGGTATTAAGAATTCTTGGATAGTGCACACAAAGACATTTAACTCTATAATTCAAATGGACAATGAACATTTGAATGTTTACTGAGATACATTCTCTGCGGTTAAGCCTGGTAGTCATGCTGGGCCAGTGCACTTTTAATCTCCCAAGGTAAAGTAGCACTCCGGCTTTTTCTCTGTGTTCCTATCGTTCAGACTTTTTTTCTTTCTTTTTTTTTTTTTTTTTTCTATAGAGCAGTTAGTAGTAGTGTTGGGCCTCTGCCGGTATTCCAAGACTTTGAGCACTTTCTTGCTGCACATATCTCCAGAAACATGCAATAGTTGAGGCACTTCTGCAGAGGTTTGTGACAGAGTACAGCTTCTTTATGTTGGTAGCAAGACACATTGATAGAATAAAAGTATAGACCTGTACACGTTCTCTTGCCTCAGGAATATTTGAGTATTGCTTGATGTCCAGTGGTCAATGGTTTCAACACGTCCATGGTTTGCCCTCTTCCCTACATCTCTAGCTTGAAGTTTCCCTAGTCCCTGTAGCTACAGCAGTCAGCAATAGCCCCTTGCTTGCACAGCAACCATCAGGTTTTTGGCTGACTCCCTGATCAGCTCCAACAGTATTTGGAGACTCTACCTATGCTATGGGCAGGGCTTTCCTTACAAAGCATCCTGCTCCCTGAGTGCAG
>NW_008824933.1:614234-619887 GCF_000699105.1 Pygoscelis adeliae | reverse complement strand
TGCAAAGCCTCCTGCTCCCTGAGAGCAGTTGCTGCAGCCAGAGGAGGATGTAGGGCTGCTCTGTTTCCTGGTGTTCCTAAACTCCCTTCCCACGGCAGCCACAAGACACCTCTCAGCAGGGAGAGGTGGGGGGACTGGGGCCGCAGGGGGCAACCTGGAGCAGAGCTTCACTGTGGGGATGTGCCAGCATGAGGACCAAGATGTGCTTCAGGTAAAACACTGTTTAGCAGTCTTTCTGTCTGTTTCTCCCCCTTTCTTCCTCAAATTTATATTTAAAATGATTTGGTCTGAAGATTAACAACCCTCCCTCATTTGCTTACCGGAAAAGCTTTCCTAACTGGTGTCAGAAAAGGTATAAAAAGACGAAAAGAAAAGGGAGACAAGTTCTGCACCCAGTTCAGGTGTGTAGCGTGACATAGGTAATTACAGAGAGTCTTTGTCTGTTGCCTGAGACTGCTGCTGCTTCTCAGTTCAGGAGAACTCAGATTGTACTACTTATCCTCACAGGAGTTTCTCCTAATTTTGCCCCTTGATCCCTGGATATCAATGTAGCTTACTTTGTACAGCTTCCATCTACCATGAAAAAGTATATATTCCTTTTCTGACAAAGGGAAGGAACTGGCTGCTATCACAGAAAGGGTATGGGGCTAGGTACCAATCCAAAGCTCAAAATTCCCTTCCTTCTCTTGTAAATAACTGTAATGCAACTAGTGTTATGAGACGAGGAGGAAAGAGCAGGTCTTCAGCAATAAAAAAGAAAAGACTTCTCTAAAGCAGTGTTTCAGGAAAGTCAGGGCATAGCAGTTAAGAAATTTTCATCCTCTGTCCTTTCAAATAGAAAATGAAGTTCCACCAAAATTAAGTTGCAGGCAAATGATTGAGACAATTCTTTGTGTTTCTGTGGTTTCCCTTGCCATAAAAATGGACAAGAATGTCTCCGTTTATGTCTGTTTAAGGTTCAGTCATTTGCACTAAAACATCTTGATTTGGCAAAACAAACATTCATTTGGTCTATCTGAAAATCATCTGTTTCTGAGCAATCATGAGATTTCATAGGAGATGGGGACAGTTTGCCTCATCTCTGCTGAGGGTGCAGGCCTTTGGATGCATGGCATCTGCTGTGAAAGGCACCACAGCTCTGCTGTGCTGTCCAGCTGACCCAAACACAGTGTTTTGTGGAAATCCAGAGTTCACTGATGGAGAACACGCTGAATGCATCCTGTGCAATGATGGGGAAGAATATCTTTACAACTGGAAAGAGAAGCAGCTTAAATAATTGACCAAACTTCCCACTACTGTACAGTAGCAACCAGCACACAAAAAGCTTCACTGGCCACTAAAAAGTCCCAGAAGAAGATCTATTCTAACAACCCAACACAGATTTTCGTTAAAATGCAGGGGATAGACTTTTTCATTCCCTGTTGTTAGGCTGTCTTGTTTTCTCTCTCTTTCTAGCTAGCCCTCCTTCTCCTCCCACACACATCACTCAGGCACAATTACACAAACTTAACTAATAGTTCACATCAAAGAGTAAACCAGCATGTAAATCCTCAGCACAATTCTCTCCAGCAACCCAAGAAACATGAAAACACAACTCTCCACAGTTACCTATTTCTAAAAAGCAACAGTCTTGGTTATTTTACATTTACAGGAAAAATATTTAAGCACTTTTAAAACCAACTTGTCTTTAAATGAGACTATATAATTTTTCAAACATGATTTTTTCCATGTACAAACACACACATTTGTGTGGACATATGTGTATATATACACACACAAGAAATGCTCTCCTTCCAGAAATGCTTTGGTCTGAGCCAAGTCAATTTTAAAGACACATCAAAGCAATGACATGGATTGAAGCAGAGTCGGCGAATTCAAGATTTCGGAGTCTCAGGGTTGATAAATGCAGCATGATGAATAAATTAATTTGATGTTATTCCTAAAACCTGAAAATGAATGCATCAACAAATGAAACTGCAACAGGGAGATATAATTTGCTGTCTCAGTTCACAGTTAGATTAATGGAAGAGTCATGCAAAGAGTGATAGGACTAAACAGTTTCAAATTACTTCATTAATGTTAGAGGCAGACCCAAAATTGTGCATCTAGCAGTTTTAATAGCTGTAGTTAAGAATATAGAAAAAAAAAGGTTTTCACTAAAATATAGATATGTATTTATGATGAGGAAAGTATTTCAAGGGATTTGATAGTTGAAACTTGAAAGGGATTTTATACTTTGAAACCACCATCAAGGAGGCTGATTTTATGGTTTGTGGTTTGGTTTTTGTTTTGTTTTGTTTTTAATTTTATTTTTATGGAAAAGAGAAGGAACTAGGCTCTCATTTCTCATTGCAGTACCTCTCTCTCCAGCCTCAAAAGTTGTCATCTCACTTTCAAAGCCTTCAAAATTCTCTTGCAGTTAGCATCTTTCCAACTCTGTAACTGGCCTGCCTTTCTCTTTACACCATTTTCTATAATATCAAACACCAGCTACTTATTTTCATATATAAGTCCCTTATAGCTTGTTCTTCCTTTAGTTATATCTTGTTATAAACAGATCAACTCACATGACTCACCGGGGTTTGTACATAATGTTCTTGGGTAATTTTTCTTATTTTTCTGTTATCCTTGTATTTACTCTTTCCTTCTGACAGTTTTTCTGTAAAAATCCCTGCGGTCATTTCATTCTTCTTTTTCAAATCTATGAGACTCTATCCATGAGTTGCCTTTTGCTACACTTAAGACTCTCTTCATAAACACCGGACTTTTTTACTGAAAGTATGTTGGATTTTGGTTAATTACCAATGTTATTGTCAACTATGATCTGTGCTTTGCTGTTATTGTATCTGGCAAAAGTCCTTTCCTTATCTATATTTTCTCATTCAGTATCAATTGGTCATCTCCTTCCTTCAGCTGTGTTAAGGTACCAATCTACATCACCTGTGGTTTGGGAGAGCTTACATCATAATACTTTTCTCATTTCAATTTACAGAATTGGGTTTAGAATATTCCTATTAAATCAAGAGGAAATTTCTTCTGATTCCACAAAAAAAAAAAAAAATCATAGCACTGAGCACTTTTGAAAGTCCACTTATTATCCTTTCTTAAGTAAAGAAGTTACAGCTAGTATTTGTAAAGGGTTGTAACCAGAATTCAAGTTTACATTTCTCAAATTTGTGGCTTCTATCAGTGTATTTATTAGATGGAAACCATAAACTTCACTGTCCCACATGCTGCACATGATATTTTTAGCTCTTTTCCTTCATTACAAAAAAAAAAGGCAACTGGTTCAACTGCTTGTGCCTATATAGGGCACTGCTAGCGCAAACGGTGCTCTCAGGTGCTTTCTTAGCAGGCAGAAAGTATATAATGATACATCTCTTATTTACAAAAAAAGGCTGAAAGTTCCTGCAGGAGGACAGAACTCAGGAGGTACCAGATGTCTCCTGGAGCCACTTTTCTTCGGGTCTGGACATCCATAAACTACCAATGAAACTCAGACGTGAAGCTACCCAATAGCTTAATAGTCCAAACCAATGAATTAGACGAAGGGTGACACTACAGCTAGAAGAGGATTAAATGTTTTTTCTGCTTTCCGTGCTAATTAATTTCAATATAGTCAATCCATATGAGGAAGTGGATTGTTCCCAGGACTACCTCTAATTACAACTACCAATTAAGTTCCTTTAAAAAGTGTACTTTACCACTAAGACTCCACACATGCTCCACACGTTACTATTCATTTGCAAGAAAGAAAGATTTTTTGGTGTTACAATTCCAATTAAAAGAAGTTACTGGGTAAACAGCAAGCCTTACTACTTACCAAACATCCGTATATCTTTCTGCATATACACCTTTACAAAATCATTCACACAGTTCAAACTGATTGGGAAGCTGTTCAACTCAAAGGCCAAAATACCTGGTTGAAGAGATAAATCATCACTTGTCTTAGAATGTGTTGTCAACCATTCTGTAAAAATGCATACCTCCTGTCTTTTTTACTTTCTCCTCCTCTCCTTCTTAATCTCTAACAGGGTGAGAGGAAAAATATTCTGATTATGAGGAACTAAAGCAAAACATTGTAGCATTATTCAGTTTACAGAAGACCAGTTCTGTTGACTTTATGTCACTCCGCTAGGTCTGTTTCTTCTCCTAGGCTTTTCCTGAGGGAAAACAGATGAACTCTTGAGAGAAGTTTGGTACAACTGGTAGCTATGTCAAGAAGAGTTCAGGCTTCAGGAAAGGCCAGCTTGTTGGCTGCTAAATCTAATTATTACTGCTTTATTGAATGTGCATATGTCTGGAACAATGCATACATGCATTTTTATTAATATGTTTAAAAAAATGAAACGACAGCTAAATCATTAAATATGTCTTGCTATGTATTTCAAGTTCAACTTTTTGTTCACTGAGTATTCCTTTATATTAATGCTTATAATGCATTAAAGTTTAAAAAAAAATTAACTGTTGCTTGCATTATAACACAAATCCAAAATGCTTAATAGAGATGCATAAACAGCCTAGTGTATGTTAAAGCACTTAGATCAAAACTTGCTGATTCCCCTGACACTTACTTTGAAAATAGCTAGTAGAGGGGCTTTTATAAAAACAAACAAACAAACAAACAAATAAACAAACAAAAACAGCCAAAGCTTTTTAGAGGTTTTGAGTGTTTCGTTATCCAGATTATATTTGTCGTCTCTGAAAGTACTAACAGTTGAATTACTAAGAACTGTGTATTCGTAATATACACACACATTATTATAATATACTTTTTAGAAATATAATGTTCACATTAAAAATAAGATTGTTATAGTATCAATTGACTATTGGATTCTTTCTCATTAGAATTCTAGCTGTAGTGTTTGTAGCAATTTTTGAGATCATAACAAATTTCATGTTCCCATTTTTGTTTGTTTTTTAAATATTTACAATCCTTTTGAACTTGCCCCACAATTAAGGCTTCAATACAATGGCCCATTTTAACAGAATCTTTAATCTTTTATTTCCAAGAAGCTCACTGAAATCGCATAATCACAAACAGGATATATACATATGTGTGTATATATATGCATTTTTCATAGAACCTTGATGAAAAGTGAAAGCAATACACATTTTAGCTTCATCAAACTTGAATCCTTATGTAAACATAGTTAAGAGTGACCTCATACACTGTTATGCTGCTGGATCAGCATATCTGACTGGCACACATTCCACTTGAAAAGTTATTCTCCATCAATAATTTTGTAGATTCGTGTCTTGAGACTGTGGAAAACACTTCCACAGGGTAAACACTTCCAGAGGGTAGTGGTCAACAGCTCAATGTCCAGATGGAGATCAGGGGTAAGTGGTGTCCCTCAGGGGTCCATACTGGGCCCAGTACTGTTTAATATCTTCATCAATGACATAGACAGTGGGATTGAGTACACCCTCAGCAAGTTTGCAGATGACACCAAGCTGAGTGGTGTGGTCGACATGCCAGAGGGACGGGATGCCATCTACAGGGACCTGGACAAGCTGGAGAAGTGGGCCCGTGTGAACCTCATGAGGTTTACCAAGGCCAAGTGCAAGGTCCTGCACCTGGGTCAGGGCAACCCCCAGTATCAATACAGGCTGGGGGATGAAGGGATTGAGAGCAGCCCTGCCGAGAAGG
>NW_008824933.1:605770-607009 GCF_000699105.1 Pygoscelis adeliae | reverse complement strand
GGTAGAGCATGGAAAATTAAAAAGTCCTTGGCTAGTGTAAGCATTACCTAGCCACAACTAAAACACGGGTGCGTTATCAACTTTGTTCCCATCCTAAATCCAAAACACAGCACTGTACCAGCTACTAAGGTAGGAAATTAACTCTATCCCTGCCGGAACCAGGAAAACCTCTCCTATGAAGAAAGGCTGAGAGAGCTGGGGTTGTTCAGCCTTGAGAAGACAAAACTCGACAGAGATCCTATTGCGGCCTTTCAATACTTAGAGGGGGCTTTTAAGAAAGATGGGCACAGATTTTTAGTAGGGCCTGTTGTAATAGCACAAGGGGTAATGCTTTTAAACTGAAAGAGGGTAGATTTAGACTAGATATAGGGAAGAAATTCTCCACAATAAGAGTGGTGATCACTGTCCATAGCTTTTTCTGTGATAGTAAGGACATTTTCCACTGTGATTTTTGCTTTGTTTCAGTGCAAGGCAGTAGAGGGGCAAAGGCTCTGGGGATGGCTGAACTATTTTGTTGGAACTGAGGAACACTAACAGCCCAGAAGATAAACTTCTTTATAAGAAGTTTAAACAGACATGTCTGTTGCATTGCCTTTCAGCTACCAGAGACAGAGTAGAAATATTCCTAATTATACCGAGCCAATTTTTTTCAGGGAAGAAAACAAGAGACACAGCATAAGAATTAGGTGAGATGAAATTAAAGTAATTTTTCTGTGACAAAGCTCTTCGTTTACAGAAATCAAACAAAAATTAAATCACAATGAATTCTTAGGTATACTGTGCAACATGGGCTATCTCCTTTAAAAAAAAAAAAATTTTCTTGTAGGAACAATCTGGATTGCTTCATATTCTAGCTAACACAAAAGCTCATTTAAAAACATTTCAGACCAACACACTGTCGTGGTTTAACCCCAGCTGGCAACTAAGCACCACACAGCTGCTCACTATTCCCATCCTGGTGGGATGGGTGAGAGAATCAGAAGAGTAAAAATGAGAAAACTCATGGGTTGCGATAAAGACAGTTTAATACATAAAGCAAAAGCCGCGCACGCAAGCAAAGGAAAACAAGGAATTCATTCACTCCTTCCCATGGGCAGGCAGATGTTCAGCCATCTCCAGGAAAGCAGGGCTCCATCACGCATAACGGTGACTTGGGAAGACAAAATGCCATCACTCCAAATGTCCCCCCCTTCCTTCTTCTTCCCCCAGCTTTATATGCTGAGGATGATATCATATGGT
>NW_008824933.1:598691-605733 GCF_000699105.1 Pygoscelis adeliae | reverse complement strand
TGGTGTGGAATATCCCTTTGGTCAGTTGGGGTCAGCTGTCCCAGCTGTGTCCCCTCCCAACTTCTTGTGCACCCCCAGCCTACTTGCAGGTGGGGTGGGGTGGGAAGCAGAAAAGGCCTTGACTCTGTGTCAGCACTGCTCAGCAGTAACAAAACCATCTCTATTATCAACACTGTTTTCAGCACAATTCCAAAACACAGCCCCATGCTAGCTACTATGAAGAAAGTTAACTCTCTCCCAGCCAAAATCAGCACACACACATGCTAAAGAAAAACATAGGCATAGCCCTGGAAATTCAACCCAAGAAACTCTTAGTTATGGGAGAAGCTGAAGCATGCCTTTCTCAAAGAGTTTGGCCTCTTATTATTATTTCTAAATGTGGAAGGCCTCCATCTCTTGTGGGGATGGGAACTTTAACAATGGACAGCATTGAATTTGATTTTGATGAGCAAGCATTGTGCCTTTGAGGCGCGAGAAGGCACGTAAGCTGAAGATAACAAAGAAGGTCATGAGTTGCTGAAAAAGGAGAAAAACTAGATAAAGGCCATGAAGGCATGTCACATGCCAAGAAGAACGGAGCAATCTGCTAGGGCATAGATGTGCGTGAACATAAGGCTTTAACCTATCTGTGAGCTGCAGATAACGTGTGAACACTTCTGTTTGCTATAAAAATCACTAACAAATAGCAATAAAGGTCTTTGGTTGCTGCTTACCAGAGTCCGTGCCATTAATCCCCACAATCTCTTTGGGGAAAAATGCAGAAATGGGAAAAAAAAAAAACAAACTGAAATTTTATAAATCTCCTTACATTATCTCTTAAGTTCTCAGGTGTCATGAAATTAGGAGCTGAGGTTTACTGCCCTACTACTGCCCTGAAAGTACTGAAAAGCTATACTTCTATATTTCTATGCATACACCTTTTCAGGCTTCCTAAGTTTAAAATTACACTATATTACTGTCATGAAAGACCCCAGGAAATGCATGGATAGCAAGAAGCCTCACATTTTGCCAAAGAGAGAAATTATACCATGAAACATATTTGCCTTTCATAACATATGCTTACATTCAAACCTGGGGGAGGAGGAGGACGGGAAAAAAAAAAAAGGATAAAATCCACTCCCTAACAATAGCAATACCAAACAAAACCACTCACCAAGTCTGTGTTTATATTCACCCTACATCAGTACCTGTTTCCTAGCCCACAGGCTCTGTTTCCAGGCAACTCATGTATGCTTACCTCTTTCATATTACTCATACACTGCAAACTTTCCAGTGCATTAACCTGCAATCTTCCTTCTTTCCGTAAAACCTGCCTCACTTACAGTCCTTGCATGCTCACAACAATCTTGTGCACTTTCTCTGGCATATATTTGTCAAAAAATTATCCTTTTAGGACTTTGGTTAGGTTGTTTAGCTCATACTTTAATTCTGTTTTTCACCTGCTACATCCAAGAGCACTTTCCTGCCATTGAGCTACTAGTCACAAGGCTATCTTAATTATGTTAATCACTCTCTCCTAGCTAATACAATTAACTATAATTAGCTGATCCCTTTCTTCATATACTTTGTTCCCTCAGGGACATTAGGAGTTATTAAACTAGATGAATACCCAGTCCCTCTCACATGATTGTCTCCCAGGAAGAGTCCCAGGGCAGAAAGGCAGGAGGTGCATTGCCCATGCTCTTGCCTGACCCAACCTGCATGAACAGCAGAAGTCCCCTGAAGAGGTATTGACTGAAAATATGTGTTCCATTATAATCACCTTACATGGAGGATGGAAGTCATGGCATGGCAGGCTGCTTAATCGTTAAAAAATATTTTATGCCTGCCCTGAAAGGATTTTCCTGGAGTACTAAGATGGTGTTTGTCATTAGCACTGCTGCAGAGGCACATACTACAGCTACCGCTGCACAGTTCTTTCTCTTTCTATTCATACTGGAGATGAAACTACCCCTTACATGAATGGAGCTGATTGTCTACTGCCTGGCATGCAGTGTAGTCATGTACAGTTAGATGAGTCACAAAACTGCAGTCCTTTACAGTAAATGAGTTGCAAGGGAATCATGTCCTATCTGGTATTATCATTCTGTCACCATTTTGCATTGTAGATCCTAGTGACCACATTGCTAAAGCAATCTTCAGAGATCTCATATGATATTTCTCTATAACTACTGTCATCACCCATTACATAGGCACATTTCTCACCAGCTAGAGGTTCCAAGTGTTTTGCACAGGCTTTTTAATGCAGAAGGCATGTGTAAGATCTACAGAGGATGCAAATGTATTTAAAAAAATATATTGACAAGGTAATTTGGCTACTCTGGATGACCTGGAAATACATGATGCAGCAGCACAATAATGCTTTTTGAAAGCCTGATATAACAGAACAAGGAGAACAGGTGAGCATTTCTCAAAAGCATGCTTATCACCACCAAACAGATACCTGCAACTAACTGACAAATAGAAGAAAATCAGTAAAAGTACTATTAAAAAGGGAAATATAAAACAGTAAATGTAAAAATATACATACGTCAGAGGCAATCCTCAATTAGCAGGATAATGATAGATGACAGAATAGCTTATTCCAGCTTAAGTTCCTCAGGCTGTTACTGATACTGTTCCTCATTTCCTGCCATTTTTAGACGCGGTGCAAGTGCTCTTAGACTCAGTGCATGTACAAATGATCAGAGTAGGTATAGTGATACAGTGCCAGATTTGAAAGTGTACATCTGCTTACCTCATCCTGAGTCATATTCTTTGTATACTTTACCATTCCAATAATTTTTACTGTTGTGACTATAAAACACAGGCTGCTGACAGTGAAAATTATAAATGGCTATGCTCCAGGGACAGAGTACCTACTCACACAGCTCAGCCTCAGGGAGGAATTTCAAACTGAAATCACAAACTGATTTGAATACCTACTGCCATAATTCATTTGTGTATTTAATGACAATAAAGCAGACCCCTGTGACCCCTGTGAATGTGACTGCAGGGAGAAGTGACAGTTTCAGGTCCGTAGTTTACGTGTTCCAAGGCAGATGTATTGCAAATTTAAATGTTTCTTCTCATGGACAGCTTTACTGTATTGGGGGGATTTTGAGGGGAAGGTATGTAGAATGAGAACACAGCAAGAGATGGAAAACTATCAGCAGATCACACAGTGGTAGGGGTGAGTCAAGCAGAGTTAAACCTTTGAGATTGCCCAGAGATTAATTAAGAGCCTAGAACATTTGCTGAATATATGTATGTAAGTCTTTCTGTATATGTTTCTGTGTTGTGCTCAAGATCTTGTTTCTTGGCAAAGAGGAAACACTTTATACATAAAGCCAATAATTTATTGTTGATATAATTGATGCTTTAATAGTCTAATCCAAGAATCATTAATAATCCAGATCTATTTAACATAGAAAAAGAAAAAATCCTTCAATACAGAAAAAATCTCAGTAATAATACACTTAAAATTGTTATACACACACACTTAGTTTCTACCCTTTTCCTGGTGTAATGCTCACCCTTCCACTGCTCCTCTGGAGCCTAATGTTGGTGTTTTCACTCTGGTGGTTGTGATAGGGTGTTACAGGGAGTTGTTGGCACCTGGAGTCCTTTGCTAGTAGGAATTTGGTGTTCATCTTGATGGTTTCTTCTTCCTCAGATTAGGGATCCACATGGGGTCATATTTATGTGTTTGCCAACATACTTCTCCATCTTGGTATTTCTTCATTGGCCTGTGTCTCCACATTACATTCAGATTCATTATATGGTGCATTTTACATATGTTGGATATTTCTTTTTTACTCTCTTATTTATCCTGAAAACTGTTTTTGTCCTGCTTCAGGTCTGCATTTCTTTAACTGATCATTGGTGAGTTTATAGCCGTGGGGCCACCATTGCCAAAGCTGTGGCCCTTCTCCTATCACCCCATGCCTATACCCCTCTATGCCACATCCTGTGCCTCCACTTCTTAAGCCGCTGCAATTGTATCTGGCCTTTATTTCTCTGAACTACTGCTTTATACAATCCATACAAAACTATGGTACCATAAGCAGAAGTAAAACAGATTAGCCATACCCACTTAGTCAGAAGGAGACAAAGCTGCAGGCAGGTGAATAAAGGTTTGCATATCACAGGGCTAAAGGGTTGCAATGTGTGATATAAAGATGTTCATTGTTGCTTCTTTACTATGTGTATAGATTTATGTAAACCTTTGTGTATATACATATATCTATACACATATGTGTGTATATATACACACGTATCTATATATCTATATCTATATCTGTGTATATATATGTGTATATATATGTATATATACACACACATATATGTATATTAACACTGTTTTCTACATTGTGTTTTTGCCGACTTGCAAGTGGATGCTTTTGGAAGATTGAGACACAAAGTTTTGCATTCACATTTTTTACATGGCGTCAGTGTGACAAGCATATTCCAGAAAATAGTTTCTTCCATGTTTCTATGGGGAAATTACCCCTTGTTCCAAATTCTTGACACGTAAGTTATAATTGCTGGGGTTTCATTACATATTGGTTGAATTGTCACAAGCAGACCTAATGGAATCCACATTAACATTAATGGATTCTAGCTCATAGCACATGATAGACCGCTTCTGAATTTGGCTGAAAGTATTTTTATCTAATCTGTAAATTTCATTTATCCTGAAGAGCAAAGTACATTAATCTTAACTTACTGGGAAAACATACACACACAGATGAACTTTAGAAATAAATGTTTAATTCACATCTTACCTTTTTAATATCTGTCTGAGAAATGACTCTACTGTAAGGGACAGTGTAGTTTCAGTATGACTTACTGTTTTCACTGCTAGCCAAAAATACTGTGACACAACAAAAACAGAATTTGGCATTAAAGCATGACCTTGTTATATAGTAGAGTATGCTGGAAGTGTCTGAGCCTTTGAGTGTGTCCTGGTTTCGGCTGGGATAGAGTTAATTTTCTTCCTAGTAGCTGATATAGTGCTGTGTTTTGGATTTAGGATGAGAATGATGTTGATAACACACCGATGTTTTAGTTGTTGCTGAGCAGTGCTTATACTAGTCAAGGACTTTTCAGCTTCTCTGTCCCTGCCAGTGAGAAGCTGGGAGGGGGCACAGCCAGGACAGCTGACCCAAACTGGCCAATGGGATATTCCATACCATGTGATGTCATGCTCAGTACATAAACGGGGGGGGAGTTGGTTGGGGGGCAGTAATCACTGCTTGGGAACTGGCTGGGTGTCGGTTGGTGGGAGGTGAGCAATTACACTGTGCGTCACTTATTTTGTATATTCTTTTATCATTATTATTATTATTATTATTATTTATTATTTTCCCTTCCTTTTCTGTCCTATTAAACTGTCATTATCTCAGCCCACAAATTTTACTTTTTTTTTCCCGATTCTCTCCCCCACCCCACTTTGGGGAAGTGAGCGAATGGCTTTGTGGTGTTTAGCTGCCTGTTGGGTTAAACCACAACAGAGTGTCACCATGATTAGTGATACAGAACAGAACAGTAACAAGATGAGTCAAATGGGACACCTGTGAGCAGGTGGAAGTTGCTCAGAGATTAGGGGCACAGGGGACATAGCAGGAAGAAAGAAATACTAGAGTGGAGGAAAAGTGGAAAGAATTTCATTTAAAGAAGTAAATCTGAAAGCAAGGGGAGTCAGGACTTAACAGAACTCTAAAAGGTAGCCTGGGAGAAATTTCTTACAATAGATGTGTCAGAACAGAAGGAGCATGTGGAGGAGGCACCTCTCCTCTAATACAAGGCTGCAGACATCTGTCTTTTGCCTTTCCATTTGTGCCCTCCAAAGAAGTAACTTTACTCTTAGGTTTGTCTGCAGAGATATGAATGCTCCTAGTCTTATTTCAGATGAAAGGAGCCAGGTAAGCAAAGAGTATTCATTAAAATGTCTTAGGCTAATCTGGCTTTTTTAGACTGAAATACATTAATAAAACATTTATAGGAGTAGTGGAGACAGCTGATTGAAGGAGGCAGTAGCAACAACATAATGACAGGCTCAGAAGCTGCCAGAAGCCTCACAGCCAGAGCCAGAAGAGGATGCATTTGTGGTCAATGACTATCTTGCAGATAGTTGTCCTGGTACTAAAGGCAGAGGAGACTCCTACTACGCAGTACTGTCCTTTGGGTAGCTAACTACATACCCAATCCTGGAGAACAAGAACTATATGAAAATCAATGTTGAATAAAGGTAAATAGTAGAAAGGAAGAAGAAACAAAAAAAGCCCCAACCAATGGGAAAAGAAAAAGAAAAAAGAACCCAAAACATAGCAAGAGACAAAATGTATCAGCAATTCTACTCTGCATGGAAATCAGACCACTGCTAGGAAGCCTGGAAAAACCTACTCTATATACAGGCATGTACATACCTTTACCAGTGGAAATGAATCATTCTATTAACAATGAAAATAGGGAAGGCTGCAATGGATTGTAATTGTGGATTTCCTGACGTACAGAAAATTTTAACTATAGGCTGCAACTTTTCCATCCATACAGATGCTCACAGGACTCCACCTCTTTTGTCAACTTTTTTTGAAATTAGAGAGCTAAGAGGAAAAACTTAAGAAAGAACACTGTGATTCTATGTAAATGCTTGTATTTATTGGAAAAATTAGACTGTGATAGCAGTATGAATGCTTATGGGTGTTGCGCATGAGTATAGCCCATATATATGTATAGATATAGGTTTAGATATATATGTATATGCATATTTGAAAATATCCACATATAAATATGCATATGTATAACACTGCATAGTATATATACTCAATTTTAAGATCATAGAGTTTTACTCAGTACCTTCAGGCTCAAAAATCAATGTTTACAAAGTACTCTGAAATCTTCAAAACACAACTGCTACAGCAGTGCTGAGTATTATGGAGAAATGTTTTATATAAAGAAACACTGTAAGAAAAATTATTTAACAAATTTTTATTCTGTTTTATTAGATAACAAATTAATAAAAGTGGTTGATGGAACCTAAAGGAGTTAGGAAAGAGTT
>NW_008824933.1:589353-598672 GCF_000699105.1 Pygoscelis adeliae | reverse complement strand
CTTCATTGGGTTCCTTGTGATATATCTTTCTGTTTAGCTCTGTGCTATGTGGTCTGTAAATGAAATTTATGAGAATCTATAACTTGCAACATTTCTTAAGGCAGAGGACATCATGAGTGAGTATTTGTATATAGAGCAAGTCTTCAGCTGTAATCCTAGCTGAGGGAGACAGATAACCTGTTAAGAAAACTTCTGTACTGAGGTCCTCGGTAAAGGAGGATCAGGTTGGGGAACATTTAAACAAATTGAACAGACATAAGTCCATAGGCCTGATGGGATGCTCCCACAAGTGCTGAGGCAGCTGGCCAAGGTCATTGCAAAGCTACCCCTGATTATCGTTGTTTTCAGAAATCTACAGTGTCTTCATTTTATTCTGGTTTTCAAAAATCTGGAATTCAGGTGGTGAGTCAAAATACTGTGAATAACTGTGAATAACTATGAATTAGCTAAGCCTTAAGGCAACAATCATCATATAGAAATCTCACTATCCCAGTAAGAAGGAAAAGGGCAGTAAAGGAGAAAGTCCAACTCACGTGTAAACTATCCTGAATGTCACTTTTTAAACAAGTGTGTATCATCCATGGAAATATAGATGCATATTCTTTGTTGTGAAACAACATATTGATCTCTTCAGTTTTACTGCAGTACATAGGCATATCTTTGCACATCTTTCATGGTAAATTGGAACTTAATCTTCTCCCATTGATATCTGACCTAGTCTTAGCCTCTTATGTTTTGTCTCTTAATGATACGGTTGTTATAATTTTATTTCATTGTATTACACCAGTTTCATATTCCTCTTCAGATAAAAAAAAAAAAAAGTGTGGTGATCTCAACTTATAGAAGTAGAGATTTTTTTTTTAGTTTCTGGTGATGTAAGAAATTCTCTCCTCCTACTCATTGTTAGGACAGCTGGCAAGAGCTACATGCAGCGTTTTTTGAAATAGATTCCAGGTTGAAGCATTGGCAGCTGGATATGGGACAGAGGCTGCTTACTGCTTAAAATTTTCTCTCCATTTGTTATAAAACAGATCAAGTTCATTGAGTTGTCTCTCCAGTTTTTGTTTGAGCAGGGATTGCTTTTGAAGCTTTTAACTGGTCTAATTTTTATTTGCTTTACCTAGCTACATTCTACTTTATCTTATCCAATAATAATCTTACCCTTCTTTCTCTTTTATTGTGGCAGCTGACTACAAACAAATTAAATTCCAATGTAGCATGTATAAACTACATACAGTCGTTACTTTAATACATACTTATATAATTAATAACACAATTAAAAACAGTAATTTAAAATCCTACATAACTTATGACAATTTTCTTATAGTGTGAACTTGTAATGTAACGTTTCTTCAGCATTTCTGTTTTCAAATTCATCAGCATGCTTATAGTTCAGCATGTAATTTGCTAAATCATAACTTTTGAACATGCTCCACTCTCTTTTCATTTTTCTCTTTCTCATCCACACACATGCAGTATGATCTCATCAAAGAAATATAGGAAGACTAGTCTTTCTATATGTGAAAGAAAACTTGCAGATAGTGAAATTTAATAAAAACAACAAAGTTACTTCATGGTGAAATGTAAATTGTGCTATTGTATTACATAGAACTGCCTAGTTGCTGCTACCTAATAAATGCATTGTTTTATCTTATTTGAGGATTTTTGTTTCAAATGATATATTTGATGTATTATTACTAAAAGTCATTTAAAAAAAAAAGAAAAATAAGAAGACGGTGATGGTCTTGAAAGATCCAAGAAAAACAGATAGGATATTTCTCTATTACTTACAGTGAGCTGGAATACTGGTGGAGCAGATGTGTTCTGGAAATTAGATATAGGACTATTTAAGGATAACTGAAGAATGAGCTACTGTTAATCCTTTAATTATTGTCTTGGTGAGAAAACATAGCAATGCAGGTTAATTTGCAGAAGTAAGGTTATCTGCAAATTAGAAGCTGACTCTGGCCAAAGAGATTATGACCATCAATATATTTAGTTAAATTCCACCTATTAGTGAACTGCTTTACATACATATTTGTATATTTGGTTTATTGATTCATATATTTGGTTTATTGATTCAGTAAAATGGTATCTGAAAAGCAAAAATGCTCTGGGCCTGACTATCTGAATTCTTATCACATGCATTTAAGAATAAGTGAACAGAATAAAATCAGGTCTCAGAATTTGCATAGAACAACTGTGCAAATGACCTGAATCAGGCTTTTTAATTGCAACAAGTGCTAGAGGATGGAGGAAGGGCTTTATGCATTAGTACAACACAAGTAACTTTGCCCCAGGTACTGGTTTAATAATCACAATAAACATTTTTCTTGCTATACTATCAAAGGTTCAGGTGAGTCAGCAGGCACTTAGTGCACTGATTAGAACTCACCATCAAGGGAATACAAAGATCATGACTGGAGCACCCTCATCCCTCAGGCTAACCACATTAGACTTATACAGAACTGTCCTATACAGGTAAGTGTGTCCTCTGCATCTTTGTTTCAAAAAAAAATTTGGCTAGACACTGCAGAAACCAACAAAGGCTCTAGAGAGCTATGCTAGGTGAACAGCTGAAGGAGTATTGCATCAGAATGGCTTCTCAGAAATATCTGAAATTCACACTTTCAAAATAGATGTTTGCAAATACTTCAAATTTAAAGTAGCAAAATTTATTCTGAAAACTGACATTAAAGAGTATATCCTGTTTTCAAGCAACTCTACTGATCAACATGTCAAAATCTGTATACCACAAAATATTCCTTGATCCTGGATATTTTAAAAAAACTTTCAAAATAATTAATATCTGACTTGTCTCTGCTCTGCTGTTTGACTTGGTAATATTAAAAGGTACTACCCTATTTTCAATCTCTCTCATGTTTACAGTCTCTTCAGTTACAGAAGAGCTACTGTATAAATGAATTCCATAGAATTTCCTAGAAAAGGAAGAGCGAAGGTGGAGAGACAAGTGATCTTCACTGAAGATTACCAGAATCAAACTCTCTCTACCTTGAAGCTGTTTATTTATTTGCTTCTGCCATGCTTTTACAAGGGAACCAAAAAAATCTCTGAAATGTACTTTTAAATTTTCCCTAGGAATTGCTGCCTTTCAACTTGGTGTCACAAGTCAACTCGATGAGCCTTCTGTTATGAAAAGAGAGAGACTTTACTCATTAAACTAGTGCTTTAAACTGCTTAACTCTTTTCTTACTTTTTATTATATTGGGGTTTGGAAAAGCAAATTATCTGCTATTATGATGAGAGCTTGGTCTTTAACTCTACAGCAAGTATCTAGACTTAAATAATTTAGGTCAAAAGGGAGCAATAATCTTAATGACCTTCATTCTGAAAAGCCTTCCTGAAAGGACTGGATGTTGAATATGTTATTAGACCCTCAAAATGATTTATATTTTCTAAATATTGGCAAGGTAGAAAGTTAAAAGAGTAAGAGTTGTGGGGCATTCCTTAAATACTATTTGTCAGCTGTAAAGAATAGCTTTCAGGATTTTATAAGCAGATACATCCATTGACCCACATATCTGAGAAACTTTAAGCTTAGGGAGGGTGATTGGTAGAGGTGAGGAGAGAGGAACTTTAAAGAACTGCTGTGGCAAAATGGTAAATGGGATTGTAGATGGAAGAGAAACAATGCATGCAATACTCTGGAAATACTGCAGTTGCCAACAATAATTCAGTTTCATTCAATGATTTCTAGAATTATGACATCATTGCTCCAGATCCCAGAGTTTGGAGAATTTTCCTAAGATAATATTAAAAACTTGGCAACTAACTTATCACTTAGAACTAAGCTGGCTGCCTAAATGTAAAAATCCAGTTAAAATTACAGTGAGGGTCCAGAACTGTTTTTCAACTTAAGCCTCTGAGGATTTAGCATTTATATAACATACCTAACGTTCTCCCAGCACCGACAGTGTTGTCCACCTCACAAGACTGAGTTGTTATTTTCTGCTGGTGACAGTGGTGACAGCACTCATCTAGGAGTATGCATGCTGATTTCCTTCCTGGCATACCCTGGCCCTCATCCATAACAGCGGGGTGAGGGGGGACTTCACATCTCTTGCTGAAACCATGTCACTATGATTAATTTGTCCAATGAGAGGAAGCCTGCAGAGGGAGCATGAGTGTGTGCCCTGGAAATACCGAGTTCTGGAACAAGGAGTTTCCATACCTATAGCAATTTTAAATTCCTTTACAATAGGCGACTTAAGCATTTCAGAACCTAAATCCCGTGGCTGGAACCAGGTCCAAACCTCTTTTACAAGAGTCGCTACAGCCAAAGGGACATTTTTTAAGTTTGCTGTTGTAAATGTCTTTGTAAGAAATGAAAAAATTAGGCAGTGTCAGTAGCCTTCTCTCATCTCGACCATTTGTAGATGTTCCTACGCAGTGAAAAGTTCACACACACCTACGAGTCACAAGCAGATAAAAGTTAATCTTGAGAAATCTCCAGATAAAGTCTTCACCTTCTATGCTTATTAAAGCTATCTGTGTGCTCTTCACAGAATTGTGATCCTAGATGCAGCTGGACACTGGCAAAGCCTGTAAGAGCCTTTACTGCCCTGGGCTGCTCTGCACGGGCAGGGGAGCCAAGAGCTGAGCGTGACAGCAGGGTGGACACAGGTAGGGCAGGCACACCAACAAGGACTGCCATCTTGCAGGATCTGAGCAAGATGACATCCAGGGATGGTAAACAGGGCCAGCCAGGAGTCCAGTGATTGCCAAGCAAGTCCATACTGAGGACAAGCAGGAAAGTCACATCAGCAGATTAAGGTTCATATCACCAAGAGCAAGCAAAGTTGCAAAATGACTCGAGCAAGGAGCAAGGACAACTGGACCATTAAATCATACAAACACTTATGACTCACCTTCCCTGTATGCATTTAATTCTGGAGAGTGATGAACCAGAAGATAATAGGATTAATAATAAATAATAAAATTAAAACGTTAACTGCTAATTATTAATAAAAATTAATAATAATGATTAATATTATTGATAGGTTAATATTAGAAATAAAATAATAGAGAAATAATAAGATTCCCCGAACTTGGAATTCCACATGGTTTTCAAATTAACTGTTGCCATAATTAAATTTATTGTCATTTAGGAAAGCTGATCTCAAGTTTAGGTTCCAGTCTTTATGTTACTCACAAGTAGATTTTTGTAATGATTTTAATTATTCATAATCATGAGTCATCACTTATACAAAGAAGTTTTTAAGTCTGTGGTTCCTTTGGGCACTTCTTGTAACGTCTTCTCTAAGAATTCGTAATTTACTATCAATGGCTTAGGGCTGGCATATTTTTATTTCTGCAGCCACACTATATAGTCTGATGACCTAATTGGGTAACTGAGAAGCAAGAATATAGCTTGAGTACAGTACAACCAATATGCAAACAGTCATGAAAAACATGCAATTTTTGTACGTCGCTCATGACATTCTCCTTTCCAAGTTTATGTGAAAACAATTGTTTTAGAGATAACCATAGAAAAACCAAATTGTCAAGGATCTTTGAAGAAAATGTGTGCTATATGAATTGATGTTTTCAGTCCTTTTGCTTGGCCTTCCTTTTCTTCTCCATGTGAAGACAGCAATGGTTTAATCGCGTTATTCAAATTATTACAAACTGGTGTAATTTTAGCACTCAATATACTTTGCTGTGTACCTGTTTTCTATGACCCAAAGTCTTTAGTGCTTTAGCTAGAGTACTTTTGTCACCCGTAGTGTTGACATTTCTGCTACTAATTGGTTTTCATGTTTACTTCTCCTGAAGTACTTGAGAAAGGATCTGTATCGTCCCTCTCTAAGTAGTGAGGAAATATTTCAGCATTAAGCTTTATTACATTTCTAGCTCCTTCCTTAGTATTTCCTTCTTAGTATTTACCACCTGCTTGCCTTCATATTGTTTGTTCTCTTTGCCTCTTAATTTAAGCCTGCTAATCATCTCTTAATGCAGTTTCAATGAAACATCCCTTGCATGAAACCTCATCAGCTACCTCATTACCAAATCTTATTGAAGTCACTCCACCTATTATCACCTGGCTAAATTTCCATTACGTTTTGTCATTGAGAATGCGGGCAAGGAGAGATCAAGTTACATGAACACTAATAGGAAATAGAAAAAATAATTTAATTTAACTTAACCTTGGTACAATAAATAAATGTTTCACCACTTCAAAAAATAGACTTCAGTTTAAATTACACTTAACAAAGCCTTCTGTTTACTTGCCAGTGTAGCTGGATGTGACATTCAGCTACTATTAATGCATGCAGCAGCCAAATCAAGTATGTGTAATGAAGTATTCAGAAAGACTAACCACTCAGAACAATTTCTGGCATTAGAGGATGTAAGGCAAATATGCAATTTAGTAATAACAACACTTATTAGCATTTTAGATCTTGGGTTAATGGTTATTTGATCTTCTCATCTTACACTGAGGCAGGAAATAAGCATCCTATAAAGAAAAAGCATAGGTCATGGGGTCAGCATATAAAAGTGTCAATTTTACAGAGTTCTGTAATTCTCCCTGTATAAGACTGTATTTTTTCCTATCGGTATAACTAAGCAAAGTCCTTAGAACAGCTGTGAGCTTATTCGTATTTAAAGATAAAATTGGCACTGCAGATATTAAATAATAGTCAAATGAAAGTTTCATGGGCTTTGGAACATTTTTAAGAGATGAATTTTCTCCTTCCTCAAAGTTATTAATTAGAAGAAATATGATCATGTATCATACATTAATGGACATACTCTCCAAGAAATGCAACAGGAACACGAAGAAATAATGAAAGTGATGTGAGTACAAGAACTTAGCCTTTACAATCTAATCCATGCCTTGGAGGAAAGAACTGCAGTTAACACAAGATTTAATCTCTAAACAACGTATTGCTCATGAAGGCTGTCAACCGATTGCTGTGATGAGTGGATCCATTTGTTTGCTTCCTCTGGAGAAGCTGAGCAAGCTTTTGATGCCGCACTTTGCCAGTGCATTTACCACACTCCAGAAGTGGGGACACTCAACGGAGTAGAAGGAAAGTTCAATTTCCATGGGAGCAGCAGTTTTGGCCCCTTCTTTTTAGCTTACTGATAAGTCTAAAATCTCTGTGAGGTTGTGATGTCAGAATTGAAACTCACTGAATTCCTCAACATGCCAGTAAAAGAACAGAATATTTCTTTAAATATCTGCTGAGATGAGCAAGTTTTCCTTAGAGAAGGACCAGTGCAGAAAAATTCCATAAAGCAAAAGCAGTGAAATATCTTATATTCCTAAATTTCAAAATGATTGCTTAGATTATGGGGCCAGAATTGAACTTCAAGTCATTCTAATCTGATATCATATGTAATTCAGACTGTAGAACTTTTTTATTATTCTTGTATGAAGTGCAGCAACTTCTAAGTGCAAAGCCTGTAACCCTACACGTTCAGAATTCACATAAAATATGTATTTCTCTGAGTTCTATATAGGATTGAGGTGTAAACTTTAGTTCTCATGCAGTCTATATAGTTGTCATGCATATCTTTACTCAGATGGGGATGTACAATATCATCTTCCATCAAGACGAATACTCTTGAGCTGCAAACCAGAGAATTTATCTCTTTACTCTAGTTTGTTCTGATGGCTAATCATATGCACAGTTAAAATGTTTTTTCCTCATTTGAATATGACTTTGAGTCATTAATTTTGTTATGCTTTTCTCAACTAGATCAACAAGTCCTTTAGAACAGAAATATTTTCATATGGTGAAGAACACTCCATCTCTACAAGGCCTTAGAGCTAAATGAATAGAGCTTCTAAAATCTATCTTTACAATAAGGCTTTAAAAAAGGTAAAAATAACTTTCCCTTCTTTATTATGGTTCTGTTTATACTTCAGAATACCTTATATCCTTGACTAGTCTGTGTTCTTGCTGTGCCATATCCACATTGCAGATCGTATTGTGTCCTCCTCTATGAATTATATATGAAGTAATTTTTTATTTACTTTTACATCAGTAGTTCAGAATTTAAAATAATGTCAAAATTAATATTAACACTTAATGAAGCTCCTTATATATATCCAATTTACTAATTCCTACTGAACATTACTTTTTACTGTCTGCCAGTTAGTCAGTTCTTAATCTCTTTTTCAAGGGATTGTGAAAATTACGTGCTAATTTTTTAGTCTGTGCAACTTTAAGTCATGCCTTTGTAACACCTAAGTATATTACATCTGCAGTTACCTTTGTCAGTCAAACTTGTAATCTCATCAAAAAATGAAATCAGTTTTGTTTGATAAGACCTGTCCTCCATAACATGATATTGATTGCATTTATATTCCTCTTAATTTAATTATGTATTGATTGAAACATATGTCAGCTTTCCATTCTTTTGCTCAAGGATGATAACATCGTAATCAATCTATACTTTAGCTGGGTCATCTTGCTGTCTCCATTGGCACACTATTAACTCTCTTCTTATCTTCAGAAATGACACCTCTATTCTGTCATTGATTAAAAATAAATAGCAGGAAGCTGGAAAGAACCCCAGCCAAATTGTTAAGACTCTTGGGTTCGTTCAGGTTATCCAGACCTGCTAATTTAAGAGGGTTTTTACAAAGAAGAGAAACAAATGTGAAGAGTGCCATTCAGACTACTGGTTTCCCTTGCTTAAACAATGTGATATTAGGGACTTTGGTCAGGTTCCCTTCCTTCAAAGAAAATGTCAGGTTTATGAATAAAGCATGATCACAGGATCTCTGTTACCTTGAGCACAGCAAGCATTTCCGATGTTCAGAGTTTCTAGGCATGTGTTTCCAGCTGGTCTCAGCTCTCCTTATAACTTTGTTGTGAGGAACACACTACAAATGCTTCTCTAGAGTATGTGTTTTCTATTTCCGTTGCATAGAAATGCACTTGAAGTCCATATAATATTCAAAACCCTGTTACTGACAGCACGATTTTTTTTCTCTAGATAATTTTTGCTCAGATCTTCCTGTAACCAATGCTTTAGATGGGGCTGCCAATGTTCTGGCCAGCTGACTCCATGAGGCAGCAAAACTTCCTCTTACAGATTGGCTGTATGAAAAGCAATACATAATACAAAAGCTGTATGAAAAGCTGCTGTCTTCCCAGCAGCTCCTGGTCTGTCATCACTGAGAGAGAGAAAGAGACAGAAAAAGAAAGGGAGACAGAAAGCGTGAGAGACTGAGCGCGGTTGGTTCGGTCTCAAATTGCTTAGAAGATCTGCTTTCTTTCTTTACAGACTCTGCTTATTCTTTGATCATATCTCCCTAGTACTCTTAATATCCCAAATTTAT
>NW_008824933.1:584847-589312 GCF_000699105.1 Pygoscelis adeliae | reverse complement strand
CACAGTAAAAAAGCTCTACTGTAGAGGAACTGTTATGTCCTTAAGACAGCTAAGCATATCTGAAGGAGAAAGGCTCTAATCTCAACAGGAGCAACAAAGCTATCTATAAGTATCATACCTGATACATTAAAAAAATTTGGGCTTATGAATAAACCAGTACACACCTGAGGATGCAACTATCAATCCTACATTAGAAATGTATCTATTCATCACTTATTTTTCTGTATGCCACTATAAGGAATACTATCCCATCAAGGGAATGATGATATATCACTTGTCCATCTAAAGAGTTTGTAGCAGATCACCCCTTACCTAGCCCGAGCAAAAAGATATTTAAAGTTACTAGCAAAAACCCTGAAACTGGTAGTAAAAATGTGGTGAGCAGGCAAAAGGAGTACCCTAAAACATTGGAAATGGAACATGTCAAGTTCTAATTGTATAGTGATAGTGTTGAACTACCTAAAATATTTTAAACCTATCAGGCAAAAAGTCTACCAGAAATTTCCTTGTCAAATTAATAGAAAAAAAAATCATTGGATATGAAATTAATTCCAGAAAATTAGTCATTTGAAGATTCATTTTAAGTAGATACATCAGTATTCTTCTAGCTACAGTTCTACAGAGTTGTCACAATATTGTGTTTTTTAGTTTTGAAAATCAGTTGAGGTTAATACTGTAATTTCTGCGTAGTGTTTGTACTCTTCAGAGCACCACTTGGTGGTGCTCATCCATTTAGCAGTTGCATTACAAATGGCACTAGCACTAAGGAAAAAAAAAATCCAAAACATGCAGTCCTTCTGGTAAAAGACATATTTTAGCCCTAATACTTTTTAATTTTCACCACTGCGTTAATCCTGCATTTCTACGCCACATCAAAAAATATTCACTTCATGTCTGTTTTTAAAAACCAGTTGGTGTGAAAGCTTAAGTTTACTAAGTACTTTTCCCCTGAATCATTGGTTACCCTCTAAATCCTACATTATTCTAGAAAGCAGTGCATGTATCAACTAGCTGAGAAAAATAATAAAATTAAAATGTGCTCCAGGCATACTCCTTAGTTTTCTATCTTAATGAAATAAGAAAGTGTGAGCCACTGAAATTAATTCTTCCATCAGGATTATTGTGTGGTTCACAGCTCTGAATACGAATAGGTGTAAGATCAATAAGCTTTTACCATTTATAGCCCTTAAAATCTACACCCAAATCTCAGAAATCAGAGTGTAATACCACAGAATAAAACTGCTTAATAAGAACCATGCTGGGGACAGTATCTGAAGAGCAGAGAAAGGAAGTCAGCCCAAATTTCTGGTAATATAAGATTAATAAAAATAAGAAATCTTTAGCTCTGATAGGGAGGAATTACATTGGGCCTCTTTCAGAGGCTTTTTGATGAGTAAGGTCACTTTTGCCAATGTTTTACTTGCCTTTCAGAGTGACCTAGGTTGGCTAGATGTGATCCTGCTCCCCAGCTAGCAAAACTGTCCTATCACAGAAGTAACTGCTCCTGGCTCCCAGCTCCCATTAAATTCATAATGCAGAGGGAGACCCTGCTTCTTACAGAATTTTGACCTGTGAGAGGAGTTCACGGCTCTTGTTAGGTGGGAACTCAGTAGGAACTGGGAGCGACCAGGCCATGAAGGTGCCCTTGGCCACAGTCCTTGTATTTTGGAACCACACCTTACAGGTCCCTGTGCTCTGAGACAAGAAAAATGTTAATTTACACATTGAGTGATAATAAGGAAAAGAAGGTACAAATTAAATTAGAATGGAACTAAAACGGAGCCTTAGAAAGGAAAGCATTAAATGAAGAAAGAAGCACTACTTCAGGTGCAATCTAGTGAAGCTGAGCCATTGTCTCAGAAGTTTAAAGGAATGAGAAATGCAGGTGGATTTTAAAATGGCCTAAGTGAGTATCAATTGCTTTTGTGAGTATCAGTTGCTTTTGAGAATTATGCAAGCTGAGAAACCTAATAATATCTCATATTTGAGGAGAGACAACTTATTAACTTGCAGAGACAAATAAAAGAACAATTTTATGCCATGTTTATTGGTGTGCAATAAACTGGGATGCTTTTGACACCTTTCTTTAATGCAGCAAGTATTGGTTCTTGTAATACAATTCTTGGCCTCATTTATGGAATACTCTACTGTTTCTTGTGAGGCACCACAACTGCAGTTTGCTTCTCAGAGTTTATCTTGATGACATAGCTAATCTTCATTTCACTCCTAATTTGGGATCCATCCACACGTAAGAACCCTAGAGTGAAGTAGAGCTATTTTCTTTCCTTCATGAGTTCACTGGGGAGTGTACATACCAGCTAAAAGTATCACAAGTCATCAGTGGTTAAAATTGAATATTTTATTTTTAACTTACTGCTTTTCAGAAAGTTGTTAAACTACATCTCAATGAACTCAGCTGTTTCCATGGGTTTTCATGCCGTGATCGTTCCCTTCCTCTGTGGGGATGATTTCCTGCTGTGTCTTTGTCTCCTGCTGTTTTTTAGAGGTGGTTATTCTAGCACTTCTTGAAGTGTTGGAAAAGGGCCAGCATTTTGAACAAAACAGTTAAAACTACAAATAAGCATATCATCAAAAGTAAACTCATGAGAAACTAGTTCCTTTTGCACCTTAAACAACCAATTGTTTTCTGACTGAAATGCATTTTTGTCATGTTAACAGCATCTCTCTAAAGTTCCCTTTCATTTTTGGAATATCTCTTGGATTTGAATCACAGGCTGCATATCATATTACGGGGCAATATTTGTTTTCTTTCTTATTAAGCATTACCCCAATTCTTTGTCAGATATTTAAAACAATATGTATTTCCTCTAATCTGTGAATGCAAGCTAAATATGTTTATTTATTAACTGGTAGGCTGCATCCAATAATAAGGTACCTCCAGCTGCTTCAGGCTTGGGTAGACTTATGGTTGTCATCTATGACAGCTCAATTCTGTGCGCTGATTGCTTTAGAATTTTGCAGCAATGCAGTTTCATCCTTCCATTTTCCTTAACAAGGTTGATAGAATTTGTAATTATTGATGGGCTCTGCCCGCTCTGTCTTCTTTATAATGTCCTGAGCTCATAGAAAATCTGAAGATAGAGAACCATGAAACCAAGAATGTTTATAAACATTCTTCCTCTACATAATGATTAGTATATTTGCTTTGATTTTTTTTTTTTTAAATGTCTTTAATTCTGCAAGGACCATGTCTCTTCTGTCAATTAATGTTTTGAAATGATTGACCTGTGAATGTGTGAGGAACACCCTTTAAACCAACAGGAGTAAAGCTACTGTAATTAGACTAACTGGGGAAAACAAGAAATTTGAATGAAACACACTCATTATCTAAAACACAAAGCTCAGTCAGGTTGTATCCTGTAGATCCCCACTGTGACTTGACAAGCTACGTCTCTTGTTGAAGAGACTTCTTCAAAGGCAGCAGCAAGTTTCTCATCTTCATGTGCAGAAGCAACATAAAACCAATTCTAGAACAAGAGGAAAATATTTTGGATATAGAAGTGACATCACTGAGCTGGTTCCAGCATGGCTTTACATCTCAGCAATGTGGCCACAGAAGATTAAGCACCAAATCACACTGCGTAATTCTTTACCAGTGTCACTTTTTCATTCTATTAATTCATCATATAAGAGATAATTTTAAATGAATTTCTTTTTCAGCTTTTGTGCAAATGCCAGAGAAAAAGAAAAGATGACCTTAAAACTCATTGAAACTCATGGTTAGAGACTCAGACCAAGTTAGAAAAAGAGCTTTCTCAGTACTTTTTGCATGCGACCTAATACACTCGAATTTATAGATTATTTTCTGAAAAAGTAGTTGTCAGGATTTTATGTTGTTCTTAGGTTTTATACACACCTAATCACTGGACAGAACATATTTAATATGCAGTTTCAAAAGAACGATGACTTAAGCAGTTAAGGAACTCCACAGGAACTCTAAATAAATGATAGAATATTTTGTATATTTTGCTTCTTTTCAGAATTCCTGCAAAACATGAAGAATTCTTTACTGTTTTTCAGGGGTGGTCAAAAGCAGGACTTTTCAGAATGCTTACAGCTCTTTTTCTCTTAAATACAACGTTTCTTTCTCATATGAAGTTTCACAGTTTAGCTGTGTGTATTTTCTTATTCCTTTAAGGGTATGTGCAAAGACACATTTGATTGTATGAAATCATCCTGGATGAGAAAATATGAACTCTCTGATAGGATTAATGTCTTCATGAAATAGCCATGGTGAAAATATTTATCAATACAAATTGTCAAACTCAATCACAGCCCTGATCTCTAACCTCACTTGGATTTCAGGAAATTATTTGCCGACTGGACGCACTCTCTAGAGAGGTGTGCTGCTTACCGGGGGCTCGCATCAGGGATGTCACCAAGAGGCTACCAAGCCTCGTACAGTCCACTGACTATTATCTGCTGCTGCTGTTTCACGTGGGCA
>NW_008824933.1:556428-581790 GCF_000699105.1 Pygoscelis adeliae | reverse complement strand
ACAGGACAAGGGGGAATGGCTTTAAACTAAAGGGGGGTAGATTTAGACTAGATAGAAGGAAGAAATTTTTTTACGCTGGGGGTGGTGAAACACTGGAAGAGGTTGCCCAGAGAGGTGGTGGATGCCCCATCCCTGGAAACATTCCAGGTCAGGCTGGATGGGGCTCTGAGCAACCTGATCTAGTTGAAGATGTCCCAGCCCACACAGGGGTGTTGGACTAGATGACCTTTAGAGGTCCCTTCCAACCCAAACTATTCTATGATTCTATGATTCTATGAAAATTTTTTACAAAAATGAAGAATTTAAGCAGTACCTGTTTTTCATGTCTTTATGCTGCCATTTATTTTACTTGTATTAACACTCCTCATAATTTCTAATATGCTTAGTCTGCTAGATATACCCAGTAATCTGTAGAGCCCACTGAACTGCAATAGCTTCCTCCTTGCAAAGCTAGGTCCTGTAACCCTATTTGTATCTCTTTTTTCTTTTTCTCTCATAGTGTTCATAATCAGAATGCTATTAATTTAGCTTTCTTTAAGGCTTATCATGTGAATTTTTGTCACGTGAATTTTTCCACTGTGAGACAAAAAGCAGCCTTTGTCTTTGCAGCCTCAGGTGTTCTGTGGCTGAACAAGAAGCTATTGAGGTAACTCCTCATGGTGGCTTTTCTGCAGGCAGATTTTCAGGACGTGATGTTCTCTGAGAAAAATCTAAACGCAGCTGACATTTCATCACAGCTGAGAAAGTCATGGGGGAGGTTTGGCCTGACTGAAGGTTTACTTTGGCTGAAGAATGAGCTCTGTGGAAAGCTGAGTTCTGATTACTCACAATCTATTGACCTGTGACTGCATGATGGACATGAAGCATCAGCATCTAAGTAAGTTTTGCATATTGGAAGAAAAAAGTCCAGGACAACAGTAATACCTCTTACGTCATGTTCTAACAAGTAATCTTTGTCCAATCCTTCTGTTTCTCATTGTGAGTATTTATGTCAAGGAGCACAAAGACCTGTAAAGTACTGAGGCCAGGATTCTCAGAGGAGTAAATGCACTTCTCTGACTTCACAGGGGCAGGGCTGGTCTTCATAGCAGCAATCTCTGTTAGCATGACAAAAAAGTTTCTTGCTTCAGTGCATGATGTCCTTTTCTTAAAAGGCTTATTTGTAACTTTCTTTTATTGCAAAGAGGAGTTTAATTCTTACTCATCACCAGAAGGCAACACGGCAACTATATTTAATCTTCAGCACTGACAGGTAGAAATACTTAAAATAGAAATGTCTTACAGCAAAGCGTGGAATATATCAATGTAAAAAACTGAACATAATAAATGAGAAGTCAGCCAAAGTTTAATTAATTAAGCTCTCAATTTAGTGTCTTTATCACATTTTTGTTCGTAAGTCTGTATACTTGAAGACCTTATCTGAAGGAGGATGTTGCATTGTCTTTTTTTAATTAAGTGGGATAATACTAATTAGATCTGTCTGAAAACTATGGTGGATGTTTATTAATGCTTTGTGAGCATTTCTTCTAGATTTTTCATGAAGAATCAAAACAAATGTTAATGTTAGGTCTAACAACATTAGTGAAGAATATAGCTTCAGATCACTGGCTACTGTTGAAAAGACTCCTGGAATTTGGTCTTTTCTCTGCAGATATAATTTTTAAATGAATATTGTCCTTAGACAGACACTGAGCAGACAGACATGACAAGAGAACACCTGTTTTCTAGTCCATGGCACATGCAACTATAGAGTTAGTGTCATATTCTCATCCTACCAGTACACCTACTATCTGTTAATAGGGGAGCATGCCTATAGCTGATAGAACAGCTGAGACAGACTCATTTGCTGCTTTCTCTTTCTGCTAACACTTAGCAGATAAGGTGACAATTAGTGTCATTTAAATTTTTCTTTCTGTTGGTACAGACGTTTTATGACTGCATTTAAATCGTCACTTATACCATATTTTAAAGCTACATTTACACACAGTATACTTACATTAGGCCAGGTGAATCCACTGAAGGGTGAATAGCGTCGATAAGAAGAAAATAAATGTGCATTTACTTCTGTATCTATACATGCCTACAGTTATGTGTGTGCATTATATTTTGTAGCTCTTTAGGCATCTCAGAACATATGTTGCCTTCTTTTTTGAATAGAATGAAAAAATATTCATATATAAACATATAGCATTTAAATTGAGGGAAGGGCACTAAGTGACAAAAGCAATAACACTCAGTGCCAATGATGCAGAGATACATTGCTATGCACTGAGTACTTTGTTATTACAAGGTTGTGCCAAAAAAACTCAGACATTGTTGAAGCTGTAGGCAACATAGACTTGCCCTCTGAGAAGCTGTACTGGTTTTGACTGGGATAGAGTTAATTTTCTTCATAGTAGCTAGTATGGTGCTATGTTTGGGATTTGTGACCAGAACAGTGTTGATAACATAGGGATGTTTCAGCTATGGCTGAACAGTGTTTACATAGCATCAAGGTCTTTTATGTTTCTCATGCTGCCCAGCCAAGAGAGTAGATTGAGGGATGTGCAATAGGTTGGGAGGGGACACAGCCAGGCAGACGACCGGAACTAACCAAAGAGATACTCCATGCCATAAAGAAGGAGGAAGGGGGGATGTTCGGAGTTATGGCATTTATCTTCCCAAGTCACCGTTACGCATGATGGAGCTCTGCTTTCCTGGGGACAGCTCTAAACAGCTGCCTGCCGATGGGAAGTAGTGAATGAATTCCGTAGTTTGCTTTTCTTCCACGTGCAGGTTTTGCTTTACCTATTAAACTGTCTTTATTTCGACCCATGAGTTTTCCCCCTTTACCCTCCTGGTTCTCTTCCCCATCTCACTGTGTTGGAATGAGTGAGAGGTTATGTGAGGCAGAGCTACCTACTGGGGTTAAACCACAACAGAAGCTTATATGCAAAGTCTTCATCCACCATGTTAATCCACAAAGATGGATTTTCAGTTCTCTGTGAAGCCTGTTGGATAGATTCTTTCTTTCCATATGTTTGGATGGCACTGTGATCAGAGTGATGGAAGAAAGAAGTAGATTATAATGTATTCTCTCTGCATAAACAAAAGATGTCGTTATAGCATGCTGTCATTCTATCAAGTTAGCACTTCAGAAACACAGCATCACCTTTTTTAAAAGTGTGGTTTAAATGCTAATATGAAACTATTGTGAAAGCTGTGCAACTTCTGCACCTTGAGACTACTTTTGCCTATGTGTTGTACCAGAAGTAGTCTCTCCCACCAGAATGTCCTGTTTTCTTAACAGCTTATGATGTTTTAATCTCCACTTCTCTCACATCCTCTGCCTTTCACTTTCTTAATCACTCTACATAATGAAAAGTCCATGTAGTAAGAAAGCATGCTGAGGTTTTCCAGCCAAGTCTCCACTCAAACTAACCAGTCTTTGAATCTTATTGTGTACAACAAAGAATATTGAATTCACTCCTGTCAGTAAGACTTTATTATATGTCATGTGGCTGAACCAGATTATATCATTGACAGCTGCAAAATATAAATGGAGAGGAGTTGCTGTGTATAGTGGGAAACACTAGAAGCAGAATCAGAAATTTCTTTATTTTGATCACTGGAGCTGTGCCAATTTATGCTATTGGTGGTGAGGTAATTTGTTAAAAACAATCAATTAATATTCACAAGAATTCCAATTATACTTAGCTTAAAGAATAAGAAAGCTAAGTATCTTGCAGAGATTCCATTGGAAATTACTGTATGTGCTTCTATGGTTTTGATTTTCTGTTACCTTATTCACCTGTTTGTATCCTGCATGTCTCCAAAGGGTAAATTTCCATCCTGGTCCATGAGTCTTTCTTGGTCAACAAATGGATTATCCTTCGCCAAGCAAATGATCTTCCTGCTGGACTCAAAACTACTGTAGAGATTTTCTGTTCTTTCATCCATCTATGAATATTTATTGCTCTACTAGGTGAGTTTAATAAGGGTTTGATTTAAAACACACTGAACTCAAAAGGAGTCTTTCAGATTATTTTAATGGGATTTGATGCTGACCCTAAGACTTTATGTCAGTAGACGTTACTGAGAGCTGTAAGTATTCTGAAGAGATAGTGAATGAACACAAAGGAGCAGAGCCTAGTTTGTGTGTATAAAGAAACTGGATGTCTCAGGTTTCACTAAGAGGTTTTTATTTAGCTGCTACATCAACTATTTGACAAATGAAGCTGAGTCTAGTGTCTTACTCATGGGGTGTCAGAACTCTGCTTATTTCTGTATCTTTTACTAGCCTACATTCTGTTTGATACCCACAAGAAAAATAATATTGTACTGTGCTGCAGAGAGTAGGGAGATATTTGTAGGAGAAACTGCCTAAATTGTGGTTGGAAGACTGTTCCCCAAAATAATGGAAGAAAATACCTAGCGGAGGTTTATAAAGATAAAAATCTAGAAAAGTACCTCTTGAAGTAAGGTATCTATGCCTTTTATATATATGTGTGCATCTCTCTCTCTCTCTCTTTCTTACATTTTAGCTGACAAGCACTGGAAGTTTATTATTAATATATGAATACATATAATAACATCTATCTCTCTATATATGCATTTAACTTTAAGTAAGAATATTAAATATTTTGCAATAATTTCAATAGAAACTGCTTTACATGTGTATATATATGTGTGTATCCAAAGAGTTACAGTCAACAGCTCAATGTCCAAATGGAAACCAGTAACAAGTGGTGTCCCTCAAGGGTCCATACTGCGACCAACACAGATATAAAGAGATCAGCAAACAATGTATTTAGGACATGCTTCTATTTTTAAAATGTACTCTAAAGAATTGCAGTGTTCTATTTGATCCTACCATTGAATTCAGAATTTGGAGTGGAGATAGAGAGAGGCAGTAAATATAAAACTGAATTCTGTTTAACATCCAGATTAAAAGGAAGTAGTGCTCTATGTTGGAAACCTAATAACTTTATGCCCAAGTGTATGTCCAAGAATTTAAGAATAAGAAGAATTGGTTCATTTGGTAAGATTTTCTCTGTATCACCTGCCATTAGATATCACGTAACCACTCTTGTACCAAGACCAATAACTTGTGTTCTTCTTGAGAAGTTTTTGCCACCTCTGTAGTTAGCGCTTTGGCACAAATTTTGCCCGTAACACTTTATGGAATGCATGACTTTGGGCTGCATCAGTGAAATCCATTGAACATAATCTACTTTTCATAGGTTAAAAAAGAATAAGTATTCTATGTAGTCTTTATGATATTCCATGAACTATGGCTCTGTATGTATCGGAAAGTCTGGAATATGAGTAAAAGTAGATTTAAAAAATATTTTTAACATACAAAACTTGTATTTGTTCCTTGGTACAATATAAACAAAAAAACCATGATTAGACTGGAATTAAGGATTGTTAAGTTTGCTGTTAATTTTATCTTTTTGTTCATTATTTTTATAATATTCAAAAATTTTTTGTAAAAACAAGAATTTAAATGTTTGACAAAATAAATTTAAGCATGCTAAAAAAATAAATAAAATTAATACCAATAATTCAACTTCTGTCCTGCATTTTTGTATTTATTATTTCCTGTTAAATTCAAGATGTTTTAAATTAAATATTTTTTTTTCCCTTCAAGATGTCACTGAAAGACAGAGCTAAAGTAGCTCACGTGGCCTAAATATTTGGTTACATCAAATGATGATATGGTGTATTTTCACATACAACTAATTAAATGCCTGAATTAAATTAAAAAAACCAAAAAACAGTTTTAAAAATGGGTGATTACACAATGCCTCTGTAACATGCATAGATATCAAACAGGGTTATGGCTGCTGTCATCTTAGAAGATCCTACAGTCAAAGAATGTAGTTTTAATTAAGTTTTCTTGTCAGGACAGAGCACTTTTTAATGGTCTGGGAAAAAATCTACCCTTTTTATTCCTGTGTTAAGGCAAAAGTTGACATGTCAAGCACTTTTTTAAATAGAAAAATAAAATAAAAACATCTTGAATCTGAAACAACTTTCTTTCAGATTCCTTAAGAATTAATCTACACATAAATTATAGGTTGCTTACCCCTATTCTTTCTGTATGAGCTGGGTTGCTTGCTCAGATTGCATTTCCCTTATAGTTAGATGACCGTGGAAGCCCACTGTAGAACTGCAGCTGGAGTGGAATAATGAGGATTTCACTAAATTTTGTTTGGAGAAGGTACACGTGTTCTGTGGTATATACTTTATGTTTGCCCTTTCCACAGTGTGGTGGGTTGACCTTGGCTGGCTGTCAGGTGCCCACCAAGCGACTCTATCACTTTCCTTCCTCAACAGGACAGAGGGAGAAAATATGATGGAAAAGCTTGTGGGTCAAGCTAAGGACAGGGAGATCACTTACCAGTTACTGTCACGGGCAAAACAGACTCGACTGGGGAAAATAATTTAATTTATTGCCAATTAATAACAGAGTAAGATAATGAGAAATAAGAACAAATCTAAAAACATCTTCCCCCCACCCCTCCTTTCTTTCCCAGCTCAACTTCACTCCCGTCTTCTCTACCTCCTCCTCCTGAGCAGCACAGGGGGACAGGGAATGGGAGTTGTGGTCAGTTCATAACGTGTTGTCTCTGCCACTCCTTCGTCCTCACGCTCTTCTTCTGCTCCAGTGTGGGGTCCTTAATGAACTTCTCCAACGTGGGTCCTTCCCATGGGCTGCAGTTCTTCAAGAACTTCTCCAGCATGGGTCCTTTCCATGGGGTACAGTCTTTCAGGCACAGACTGCTCCAGTGTGGGTCCCCCACGGGACTGCAGGTCCTGCCAGAAAAACTCTTCCTGCGTGGGCTCCTCTCCGTGGGCTACAGTTCCTGCCAGGAGCCTGCTCCAGTGTGGGCTGGGGGGTCATAGCTTCCTTCAGGGCACATCCACCTGATCTGGCATGGGGTCCTCCATAGGCTGCAATATGGATATATCCTCCACCATGGTCCTCCATGAGCTGCAGGAGGACAACCTGCATCACCATGGTCTTCTCCACAGGCTGCAGGGGAATCTCTGCTCCGGCTCCTGGAGCACCTCCTCCCCTCCTTCTTCACTGACTTTGGTGTCTGTAGAGCTGTTTCTCTCACATTTGCTCATTCCTCTCTCACAGCTGCTATTTTTACCCTTTCTTAAATATGTTATCACAGAGGTGCCACCAGCATCACTGATAGGCTTAGTTTTGGCCAGTGGTGGGTCTATCTTGGAGATGGCTGGAACTGGCTTTGTCCGATGTGGGGGCAGCTCCTGGTGTCTTCTTACAGAAGCCACCCCTGCAGCCCCACCCCTTGCTACCAAAACCTTGCCATATGTGTAAACCCATAAATAAATAATTTCACTCCGAATGAACAGCAAAAAAAGACTGCTTAGGGTAATGAAAAATAAAGGTGGCTTATCTGACTCAGTCACAAAACTTATGATTATAATAGGTTGTTAGTTTATTTAGCTTAACGTAAAGAAATCTGTAGTGTTCTTCTCCAGACATTCACAGTCTGAATTAGAAAACATTTTAACAGGAATCCTTTGTATTATGGGTGCTCTCTTAGACCAAGGCTTCAGAAAACGGTTGGGCATCCTAAGCATGGAGGCTTTCTATTGAAGTTTCTAGTACAGAAACTACTCACATTCTACAAGTTAATAAGGTAACAAATGAACAGCTATGTCAAGTTCAAGTATTCTGAATCTACCAGTGAAAGGACCCTCTGTAATTGTACAGGCTGGCCTTTGAAGTTTTGCATTCTAGGGCCTTAGATACAACAACTGCGTTAAAAAATGTGCAGGTTTCAAACTTTATGTTTCAATGCCCATTTAATGGACTGCATCTAGACCAAGGGCAATTTGTAGTCCATGACATGTCTTGGTCTCCAAGTTTTCTGGATTAAGCAGTTGAACAGGTCATTTAGAGGTCACTTTCAGTTTACACATTTGGATTTCCTTCCCTCAAATGGGGAGCAATAGTGTTGTTTCTTATCCCAGCGTGGGGCACAACATGTACCTGAATCATGTATTTCCTCTAACTTAGATATCGTCTTTGAGATAGGACATACGTCAGTGGATCATGCACTTAAAATCCAACAGGTGATATATTTTTTACTTCAAGCAAGATGAAAGTTGCTGATTTACTACCCCTAGACCTGAGCTCCTCTCCATCATTTCTATTTTCCTGGAAAGGTAGTGAAGGAAACTGAACCCATAGTTTCCATGAATGAGTCTTACTTTTCAAGACAGAGTTTAAACTAAAAAAATTAAGTACGTTCTTCAGATTCATCAGGATGATTTCAAACTCCTAATAATATTATGTCAACTGACCTCGAATTCTACACTTAGAAATGTGAAGTTTTGCAGAATGTAACAAATCACATTTTTAAGCTTTTCTGTTCATATACTTGCATATAGGATGCTCATAGGTTCATGTAAAGGAGACTAACAATATTTCCTATATTAAAATAGAGTATTAACAAGGTTCAAAGATATTGTTTTTAAAATTTTTGATTATATATATGTATGTGTGTGTGTGTTTGTATTCAGAACATGATCCTCTATCATAAAAATGGCCATTATTTTGCTTGGTAGTGCCATTATTGTTCTGCCATTTTATAACTTTGGAAAGGTACCAATTTTTGTTCTATTTCTAGGCCTTTGATAGTCCACTATTCTTAATTAAATATTCTGATGTCTCTTGTTAACTGTATAAGGACAGTGACATTACCTTTAGCTACTGCTAAGTTCCTTGGTACTTTTTGAAAGCTAAAGATGGTGAGTATATTTGATGTATGTTTACTTTGTGGTGGAGTTTCATTACTCTAAAAAAGAAATGACTTGAGTCATTAATTACTCTATATGCTGTTTTTCCTCCTGCATCTGATTTTTTCAATTCACTGAAAGAAGCTGAATATACTATTGAATAACACTGCAACTCACTTAGTGTACAATTAAAAGTGTGTAATTTCTGACCAGATTTCCCTCCTTCGCCAAAGGTATACATTAGGACTTTAATGATGCATGAAGAAGAATCCCAGTTGTAAATACACAAGCCTTCATAATATTTTAGGGAACAAATAATTAGCATTTTGGAAATGTGTGTGCATCTCACATAAGCAATCTGGTTCTCCTCCTCCTTTCTGTTTTGAAGTCAATAGCCTGTGTTACATCAGCCAACTGCAGTTCCATAGACAGGTGCAGGGTTAGCATCACAGCTCCAAGCCTGGAGTTCAGAGAGAGCTGAAAAAATTGCTAAGCAACTAAGAAAAATTTCCAGCATCATTAATAAAACACCCCAGCATTCATTTCTAAAAATTTGGATGTTTTTATTTGGTTTTTAGACATTTCTCTGGATATGGCTTGTCCAGCGGTAACAGCATGTGGGCTTCCTTGCAACTTTAAACTGTGTAGGAATAATGAGAAATATATAAGGCTAACCATAAAGTGAGGGGAAAAAATCCAGTTAGTTTGTTGAGGACTTGGTATGCCTTGGAGGTAACGGAGTGTTCTACAGTATTGATTGCCTTAGAAACACAATGCTATTTTCTAATAGCTGCAGACACTAACCAAAATGCTGAGGTGGTGCAATGTGCCAAATAAGTACAGAGCAAGAGATCAGGCCAGTGAACTCTCCAAACCTTACACGTCGTTGCATCTGCTCAAATTTCAGTTCTTTTTTTTTTCTCCTTTCTATTGCTTGAGTGGGCTGAACCATTCCTACAAACTCCTCCACTCTCTGCGTATTCTCCTCCCTTTAATTCTGACCTATTAATGGGGTTTTAATCAAGAAGAGTTAAAATGATACCATCCTCTACATAAATAGTTATACACTTAGCCAGTGCACCTTGGCAGAAATAAATTATCTTCCTGGACCTGTCATCACACAAGCCATGCTGTTCAACAAAGTACACAGCTAGAGATTTTATATGCATTGAAAAGCACTGTCACAAAATTCATCAGTGCCAGGCAAATAATATTTTTCATCCAACATCCTCTTCTGAAAGTATAGTTATTGGGTGAAATTATAGTAGTAATTAGGAAAAGAATTTTTTTTTTTTTTCCTTTTTACACACAGTGTTTTCAGGATCAGTAAGGCTAGTCAGACTACACTGGTGAAATTTTCGTAGGTAAAATATATTCTAGTTGATATTATTTATGTATTTAACAATGAAAACTTTTGGTATTATTGCCTAGTGATCTCCAGAATAACTTTTCTTTGGTCTTAATGTCACATCAGTGTTTTTGAGAGACTCTAAATTATCAGGTTTTTTAGCACTATAACAACAGCAGCTTTGATTATTTTATTTTTTTAACAGGAGTAGCTCAAATATGGATGATACTATTAATCAAATTATTTGAACAAAGATCAACAACACTGAGAAAAGTATAAATTTCTTAAAAATATCCTGATTTAGATGAAATGAAGATCCTATTTTTTTCTTAGACTAAAGCCAAGAAGTTTTACTTAAAGAAGATCATTAAAGTTGTGTATGTATGTAATTAAAACATAGATGGCATTTTGGGTTAGCAATAAGAAAGGCTAGCCATGACATGGATACCTTTTCAGTGAAAATGCTTGATAGATGATACTGTCAGCAAAAAAAAAGAAATTATCTTCTTTAATTGGGTTCCAAACTTATCTTGACCTCAAAATGTGAACTGATTATATAAACTTCTAATTATCTAGCACTGTTTTTTTTTCAATAAAGTAACTCTGTATGATCTTTTACTGCTGTTATATAAGCATAAGCATGATATATGTCTTCTTTTCAGATTTAAGGCATACAGTTAGTATATTGCTATTATTTCTTCATTCTCTCCTGTGCACTAATACATTTACATTGATTGGTCTCCATTTATATGCTGATATTTCAGAAGACTATCCATCCATTCTGGGAATATAGATCCCTAGTCATACACAAATTTTGATCTGCTTCTCCTTCAGCCTACAACCAGCATCACTTTTGTATTCTGAATACAACTTCCAAATTAAAATATCCTTTTAAAAAGAGAATACGAAGGCATTTTGAGAAGCTGCACTGTTTAATAATTCATCCCTTATGCGTTAACAATCATGTGTTTGATATTTAGGAAACAGAGGTAAATAAAAGACTCGGATCTTCCTTCTTGCCTTCACTTGCATGTTCAGCTTATTTCTAGTTTATTCCCTTTTTCTGTGCCCTGGTGGTTGGCAGATGGGTGTTTGTACTCCACTGTTGAAACTGCCTTTTCTTTTTTAAGAGTCATGTGGCACAAGCAGGCTTTCTGGCTGAGGCTGAGAAAAAGTCTCTGATGCTGAGCAGTAAGTGTTAAAAATGACTAAGCCAATCTGGCTGCCTTTTGACCTGCAGGGAAAAGGTACCATCTTAACTCAACTCAGTGGGCAAACATGAGGTGAAACTCTTGTGAAGAGTAGGCAGAATACAGGTGTTGAGGCACACCGGCACACATTAGGACATAGCCTGGGGTTTAGCTAACTAAACTCACCATGAGAAGCTGCTGGACATGGCATGAGAAATTGCTGGACACAGCAGATATAGAGTGAGAAGCTGACAAGTGTTATGGCTTGCGCTGTGAGAAATGGCCAGATTTTACAGGTGGTTAAGGGAGAGTGAGGTGAGACACAGCCAAATCTCACAAGTAATTGAGGGATCAATTGGGGGTCTTTTGAGAAGTGAAATCTTGCAAGGTCAGCAGACCCTCAGCAACAATAATCTGTGAGATACCAAATTTGGATACAGATGTAACAGAAGTGAGTCCAGTGGTGAAAAAGTAATTAGGGGTGGGCTGTTTATCTGGGATGAAACAAAGGTGGAGAAAGGGAGGAGTCAAGGTGGATGGGGAAAACAAGCATAGGAAATAGAAAGGAGCTGGAACAAGAGAGGCCAATTGAGTGCAAGTAAGCTGCTGGCTGGTATACTTCTCTGGTCAAGCCCTGTATTTTTATTAAATTCTATTCCTAATTAGTTTCTGTATGAGCGCACTCCATCCTGCGCATGAGTGTGTGAACCACTAGTGACCTTCAAAAGGGACTAGTCAGTAAGTAGTGTGAGATATATGAGTGCCAGCCACTGGAGAGAGAAACTGTGGGTGTGAGGAGCCCATAGGTCTAGCAGCTGGCTACTGATGGCAAACATATTGTGTGTGGGAGGGTGTGGAGGTGAACCACTAGCAGACTTCAGGCTGGACTAGCATGTAGTAGAAGGACACCAACACCTGGAAAGACTCAAGGTCTTAAGATCTGACACAGTAACTGGGTGAGGGGCCTGGCATCTGGGCAAAGATATTAGATGGACTTGGAGTCTGTGATAATGTACAAGGAATCTACGGATGTGGGTGTACCTGTAAATCCAGAGAGTTAGGGTATTTATACAGAAACACTAGTGAGTTTACATCCCAGTCTGTGTACGTGTGTGTGTGTACCAGCAATGTATACTCCACCTCACTGCTGGCTGGACCTGGGCACAAGGAACCTCTGCATCCATGGGTCTTGGATGGCAGATACCCTGAGGTCTGAACGGGACCAAAGTCACCTCTACAGGGCCAGGAAGGAGAATTCTCCTGAGTCCCAAACTCTACCACATCTGGCTACCTTTTACAATAAGTTTAATGTGGGTTAACATGTTAATCAGGATGAACACTAAGTTCACCTCTAGTCTTTGCTTCACCCGTAAAAGAGCCTTCAGCAGAAAAGTGCAAGATGAGGACACTGTTTTTTTCATGAGAAACACAATGCAAATTTGATGTCGTGACTTTTACCATCTTGTGTTAAGGCCTCTAAAACTACAGCAATTTAGCTAGGAACAAGTAACCCAAAATATATCCATCTTATTAATTAATATATGCACACCTGAAAGCCAAATCAGTACTGGAAAAACAGCTTGGCTATGTAATTTAATAGATAAACAGGCCTAAACCTCACTATCATTTGCTATTTTGCTGTTTGCTTCCACTGCAAGCCAGAAATTTAGTGTATGAAGTGTCTTAGGAGGCTGCAAAGTCCAAGAGTGGAGTATAAGAAAACATTCATACTTTTTTTTCTTATATGTAAGTATTTTGACAAATGTGTTTGAAGTAACATGACATATAATTGATATGTATTTATTATACTTTGAAGGATAATTATTTTTGTTTCATTTCATTAGAAAATTAATCAACACTGGTTTAGTTTCCCTGTTCTATGTAGACTAGTTTACAAGCACACAAATGAACTTACCTTCTTCTATCCTGCACCATTACCAGCTGTATTAAGTAATTTGCAGATAAATCATTAATAATTTCCTTTTATGTTTAGTGTAATAATATTAATCATGAGTGAACAAATTGAGTAATCATATGGCTGTAATATGCAATTCCCATTGGAGCTCTGTTGTAATTTACTAATTACAACCATGACACAATATTATAGACTAAATTTAAAATTACAATTTGCTACTTCAATAATGCTTTAATTCCCAAGCTGCAGCAGCAATACCTGACCATGAACATGCCTCCTACTTCAATATAGTCTGCAAGATTGATGGTGCCAGGTAAGAAAAAGGCAAATAGGTTGCAGAAGTGATGGAAACACTAGTAACTTTGGTGTGGATCATTTCCTGAAGAATTAATGAAATTATTAACTTTTTCTGATAGTTATTAATTTACCAGGAAAAAAACCCCATGTTCTAGTTCTTGCTTATCAGCTGATATACAATAATTATAAAGCTGACTACAAATGAAGTAGAATAAAACAAGTAAGTATCACATACTCTGATCACCTGGATTCCTGAAAGTTTTACATCTACTTTTCATTTCTTATTCATCCATAAAGATACGATCATAAATGTTAACACTATGAGGAAGGGTAACCAAACTGAGCAGCCAGTGCTGTAAAATAAGTACAATGGAATGTAAAATGAGTACAGTGGAATGACTTTGATATGTTTCAGGAAGGATTTTTAATAGAACAAGAAGGCCACAGTCCTTCATGTGTAAACGCACTTAGGTAGGCTGAACATGGCAAGCTTTACCGAGCATCTGTTCTAAACATTTTTCTGCAGTCATCTATTTAAACAAAGGCTCTGCAATCTATGAAGAATTATCTACATGTTATTTTAGTTATGATACTGAAGAAACATCATTAATAACATACATTTTGAAGTGTTCTTTATTGACAGTCTTTAAATCCTCTAGCCCTTTTTTAAAGTCACATGTCATGCCATCATAAGAGTACCTAAAGTCATTTGTTTGTCTTCAGAGCAAGCATAGCTCATAAGCATTTTTATTAAGCTTTATTGAGTATCTGATTGTTCCCTCTTAATCCATAAACTCACTTGACATTTTTTCCAGCCAAGTATTGAACCAATTTCCTATATCTCTCAATTGCTAGACCATGTTTTGGAAGGCTTTGGGTTTGAAAATTTTCTGTGCTGAGTTTTCAGTTCATGAGAGTTTCATTTAGTCTTCCTATGGGATGGACACGATGCTTCATTATCCAAGAAGGAAAGAGTTCTTTCTTTGATTTTTTTAGTTTTGTTTTTTAATCAGCTGCTGTTTACTATAAAAGGTTTAACTTTTAGTTTAAAAAACTTCCTTAAAGATACACTAGAAATAGAAGACCTTATGACGCAGACTCTCTGAATGAATATTTTGCCCATTTACATGATATTCTAGCTTCTTCCAAATCCTAATGGAAATCCTTTTTTGGTTTCATGTTTGCATTCACTCTACTTTTCTTCAGTCAATGTTTTATTCCAGAAATTTTTATTGCAAAATAATATCTTCTCTCTTCTACATATTTTGTTAATGAAAAGATTTGTTGTTTAATGTAATAGTTTCTGTTATAAAGTAATTAATAGTATTTCAAAGAACTGCGCTGAGGAAAATTATTAAATCTGTAATCTTTTAAGAGAGAAACTTGTATGCAGAAAGCATATTTTAGCATTAAATTTCATCTGAATACCTGACTTAATTATGGGCCACTATGTGATTGTGGTATCTCCAGCATGTTCTGGGTCACTGAGTGGGAAGACGTATTTGGACAAAACACACCTATTCACAAGGTTACCCTGCAGTATTAGCTTTGTCACTCAGATCAGCAACACCACTGTCAATTAGTCTGTTAATAGCTGACCACTGGCTCCCTGATGGCTTTGTTTTAGTTTTAAATTAAGATTAAAATTCAGCATATAATATACAGCTTTGGCTAACCACAGAAGATTAATATAAACTGACCTCTTTCCACCATTTGCAGTGATGCTTGGGAACCTTGAAAATGCTGGGGTTTTGGGTTTTGGCTTTTTTTTTTTTTTTTTTTTTTTGTGGTAACAATTAACTTTTCTTTTCCCCCATAAGGAGCTTTTGTAGCAGTTGACAATTCATTTTCATAAAAATAATTTTTTGAAGCTTGTGAATTTATGAAACAAAGACTAGTGAAGAATATACATTATAGCACACCGAAGCAGGAGTTTTGGGGGGGCTGCCTGCTGTAGGTGTGCTATTGCACTTTTGCGTTTAGCCTAGCAGAGTTTGGAGGGGTCAAACAGAATAAAACTATGGACTTAAGGGCAGAAAATAGGGCAGCAATCAAAAACCACTGAATTTAGCACGTAATGCATGCAGTGTACTGACAGCAATCTGCCAGCTGCAGTTCTAGCTGGAGGCTTGGTAAATACTACCAGTAATCCTGAGTGGAGTTACAGACTGGAAATTTGACTGCAAACAGGACGAGTGAATTCACTCAGGAGGCCGACATGGTTTGGTGACGTTTCCTTAAGCCTAAAGGTCTTCTGGGCCCCTAGAGCTGCGTGAAGTACTCGGCTGCTCATATTCAGCAGGTACAACAGACAGCCCGTGCAAGCTGAAAGGCTGTCTTGGACTCTGAGGGTTAATCTCATTACAAAATCCCCTCTTGCAACCTGGTTACCTGTCTTTTAATCTACAGAACAGAGAGGAGCTGATAGTCTTTCAGAAAGGCAAATTAAAAGTCGTGCTTTCTATTACCAAATTATTCTTTGGAGTTTGTATATGATTTTTCTAAGGCTAAGGATTATTTCTCTGTATTCCTTTGAAAATGATTACCAGTGTATTATAGAGGTAGTCTATTTAGATGTAAATTCAATAATTTTTCAATTACTGGTTTAGAGATTGAAGGCAAAACAAAACAGGAAAAGGAAGAAGAAAGATTTAATTATTTTTTTTATTTTTTTTTTACTGGAGTAGCAAAATCACATGCCAAATACTTAATAAAATAAAATAAAATGGAAAGAATGAATAGAAGTTTCAACATACATTCAATAGCAAAGAAGAAGAAATGCTGATTAAATATGTATTTAATAAGATTATATTATCAACGGCAAATGATTATGATAATTCAGAATTGTTCTCCTAGGGAAAAATAAGTTACAACATCTAGGTCCTGAGGGCACCACCAGCCCTGCCGGGCCCTGCTTAGCCCTGCTGGAGCCCACCCTGTCCATGGCCCAGGACCCCATCTCAGCCCCCCAGGGCCCCACCATAGGCCCATGACTCAGCCCACCGGGAGGTGCCCAATGCCCGGGGCTGGGGCTGCCCTGGTGCCCCCCGGGCTGCCCTGCTAAGGGGTGGGACGGGCCCCGGCTGCCAGGTCCTGCCCTGACGTTCCCAACATGGGGAGCTTTTGATGGTCCTGGCTCCCATCCAGGGAGCCACTGCCTTCACAGGGACCCTGACACACCATTTGTGTGCCAAGACATCTAGGAAGATACAGCACAAGATCTTTGTGGGATCCTTACTTCTACTCACTGCTTGTATTTTAAGTGAGATACTTGGTAGGAGAAACACATCGTCCAAAGATTTTCTGATAACCAGACTAAAAAGAATGAACAAACATTAATTAAAAAAATTTTTCTACCTCAACTATCACTGTAGAGAACCCACCCCTTATCTTCTTCCCCTTTGACCACCTATAGGGTCCTGTTGCTGCTGACCAGCCATCTCCATCTGGTGTATGGCAGCGAGAGAGCAGCAGCCCAGGTTCTCACCAGAAGGGATTTTGACGATGTTGGTGGTGATGTTTCTCACTTTACATTCACCTGGGGAGGTTTTGTTGTATTTCCTGTAAAAGTTTGCTCACATCATCGTTGCTCCATGATGTAATGTTACTCTCAAGTATCACTATAGTCTGTAAAAGGCTTGCTATAAGTAGGATGCTTCCTTTTCTACCAGTCATTAGTTAAAGTTAAATGTTAAATTACACAATTTTCATTAAGTGTGGGACAGAGATTCAGTTGTTTGTTATTATGTCTAATCAGACTTTTCATATTGCCATATGTACTTAGGCCATATATCCTTGTGTCTAAGCAAAGATATTTTATTTGGGTAATGATATCAATGTATCAGTGTTTTGACCAAAGTCAAATTGGAATTAAAAGGGGTCCCTCAGGCAGTTATTCCTGGCCTATATCACCCCCTTGCTCCCTTCTTTACTGTAGGCCTAACATAAAGTCCAAAGTCACCTATGGTGGTCTTCCCATTACCTTGAATGGGAATGAGATCGAGGTCTTTCTTTTTCTTTCCGAAAACTGGTATATTTGAACCATTGCTCAAAGCCTGCTGAAGTTTGTGACACACCTCACAAATTGCGTTACTGTTGCGTAAGCATCTAACTGCCAAAACCACAGCACTTCATTTTCTGACTGATGGAAAACAGCAGTTGAATAGTGCATCCATTTATTTTGGTCGTATATACAATAACTATAAAGGTCCCCTGAGTATTTTGGCCTTATATATAGGAATTACAGAGGTCCCCAGAGTACTATTCTGTCTTAAGTGGAGCTTGCTTTCCTTGGTCAAGGGGAAAAACTAGTGAAAGCAAGAACCTATTTTCTTGCAGGGAGTTGGTGAACTGACCTTTAAGTCTCAGCTTTTTTGCTTCCTAGTCAGTGGATTTCAGCCAGTATGTTCATGCGAGGCAGTCAGAATTTGGGAGAGGATGGAAGAATTTAATATCTATCCCTCAGCCAGGAACAATAAATACATATGAATCTTAGGGTTCTTCACTGTCTGTCTGGGAATAAAAAATCTTAAGCATTACTCTTTGTTCTCAGATGTTCTTAAAGTTACTAAGAAATCATAGTAATTTACTTATATTTAGAACCTGTTAAATCTCTTGATAACAGTATTGTAACTGTGATGACCCAAGGTTTGTAGGAAGAGAGATGTTATCTAAGGTACTAGACCAAGTACAGGTGGAAAAAGGAAACAAGACTTCAGGCACACATTCCCTTTTCCTCAGTACGTTTTTAATTTGAAGAATACAACATTTTTTTCAGAATTAATATGGGTATGTATGTTTACAAGACTTTTTTTCCACAGGTATCAGAAAAATAAAAGATATTATCTCTTCCAGCTCATCTGAAACTCTTGATTATGGTCTTACAGGTGATAATACTCTTCCCTTTGTGACAGTATAAATATGGTAGAATAGCCCCATATTTAATGTAACAAAAGAAATAATTTGGGCACTTTAAAATTGGGACCTTCATCCTTGATGCAAAAAATAACCACAGGAAATTAACTGTAGGACTTTTTGTCAATTTGCTAAATGTAGCAAAGAAAAATAAACATATGTAATGGAAATGGTGGGCAAGTCTCTTTGTAACAGGTAGGAAAGGGCTATCTAATTCTGTTTTCAGTCATTGATCCCACCAATTATTTTGCATTCAAGAATACACAAAGTGGCAGTGAGTGACTGCCTGGGTAGGTGTTTGGCTGTTAGCAAAGGTTAACCCACCACACATGTCAAAAATACTTTCTTGTTTTAAAGAAATTAGTGATTGTACATGTTTAATTTCATTCATTATATGCTGTGCTTATGTAAATACTTCACTGTTACATGGGTGTTTGTGACTAAAGTGTCAGAAATAACCTGTGTGCACCATTTTGTAGACTAAGTATCACCACACTATTTTTGCAATAATTGCAGCAATTACTGTATGAAATGTGTGTGAATCTGGAGATATAGATATGTAGAATTTGTTTTACATATACAGTGTATTTAGGTCACCCTTCCCCACACAAAATCTTTTCTGATCTGTAAGACTATTAGTGAAACTTTTGGTGGAATATTAGTGAGAGTTGCTAGGAAAATAAAAAGTATTTTTATGTGCAGGGTCCTCCAATGAAAGTGTTCAATATTGAGAAGGACAAAGCTCTGAACTATCAGGCAGATGATTCTATTTGATCTCAATTCTTTGAGTATACCATAAAAAGGGAAACAGCCCTTTAGGAAACCAGGATGCAAACATTGTTGTAGAAAGCCAATGCTGAGTTATATGTGCCCAAATTAATAATAATTTTGGGATTAAAGCAGGAAGATCTTGTGATAAAAAGCCTACAAGTTCAACATTAATAATCTGCAGCAATAAGAATGGTTTCCTACTAAATACTTCTATTTTCTCCCTGCATGCAATATCTTAGGGTGGCTTTCCCCTGGGGGAAAAAAAAAAAGAAAATATCTGAGTAGCTTAAAATAGTTGCCTATGTGCAGAAGATAATCTAAGAAAATAAAGTGAATAAAATGTATTATTGTCAGAATGTGCTATTTGCTGCACAACAGCTGCACTGCTAACATGGGGAGCTGTCTCATCACTGTGTAAAACTCTTTTCAGAGCCTCAGTTTAAAGTGTGATGAAACAAATTTGCTTTTTTCTGTTCTGACAGCCACAAACTATAGCTTTGCTGAACACGCCAGCTTAGAGACACATATGGAGAACTATCTATTATTTGACATCATAAATTTCAACAAAGACTTCACAACAATTATCAGTATCCATAACCTACCTACACACCTGATGCACTGTAACTTTGTTCTCGTCAGCAGTACTATTCCTGTTCCTTTTTTCCACTCTGAAGAACAGATGAGTTGCTAAGTGCAAATTTAAAAGCTTCTGAACATATTTGCTATGTGCACAGAGTTTTTTAAACTTGGGCTTTGCCTATTGGGTGTTCCAATAGGCAGGGAGGAAGAAAAAGGCTCCTGCCTTGTATCCTACTGATAAAAGAAGGAGACAGACAAATCTTTCAAACGTACTAGAGATTAATTTCTTCCTAAACATCCAAAACAATTCCTCTGCTCTGTGCCCAAAATGCAGCTCAAAGTGCACATACAAAACAGAGGGGTCCTACAACTCTCTCCATGGCTAAGAGAAACAATAGCACAGTGAGACTTTGAGCCCTAAGTTTAAATGGACAAAATAAGAAATCTGAGTTCTCTTTTATAACAAAGAATTTAAAAAACGTCTTCTTTTGGGTGAAAGCCTTTAAGAAAAAAATCCTGCAATATTTTGGTATTTCCAGAAATGGTCTCATAATGGGAGATTCCCAGAATATTCCTGCTAGAAATTTTAAAAAAGATTTCAGTTTGATGGACTCAAGAAAAAATGAAAGCTCTGAGCATCTCAGCAGAGAGTTTGTGCATCTTTAGTTATCAAGCTCTGATCCCACAAAAAGAGGAGTCACAGAAATGTATAAAATAACCTAGTGAACTGAGTGTCTTAAAAGGCTCCAAAGGAGTTGCAACAAAGGCTTAACTTAAGTATTGGATAACAATTTGTCTCATAACTGCCTTTATCCATCTCCAAATCTGTGGTGAAAAGGTTGCTATGAAAAGGCTGCTATCAGGGCAGGAGAATTTCATTGTAGGTATAAATGAATATAAAGGGGTATAATTCCTGCTGTCAATATTCTGTTTCATCTTTTTAAAGACTGTTCTATTTCTCAGTGAGTGCGACGGACATTGCTACTTTCAATATGACTTAACTAGTTTCTTCCCTTTTGTAGTAATGGGCTTGTTTATTAATAGCTTTCATAACTCATAGGTCATGGTGGTATTCTAAGCTATATGTTACAGCTAAATTATTAGTTAACTGCCCTGATATGAAAAGTGGATATAAACTAAGCTGGCAATCACAAAATTGAGCTTAATGATTGATATATACTCAGAAATAAATATATACTTATTCTTAACAAATGCTGACTTCCACATTATTATGAAACTGATAAGAATAATGCCTTTGGTATTTTTGTCAGCTTTGACAGTCATATATACATTTTTCATTATAATTAGACACATGTTATTACCTATAAACCCCTTATTCATTATGCTAATGCATTCACTTCCCAGACCAATTAATTTGTGGCAACCTAGTGGTCATGTGCACAATGGATCTGAATTGTCCCAATGTGGATGTTAGAATTTTTTTTTTTTACAAAAATAATGAGTTTAGTGGTTTGAAATGTTAACTGTAACATCTTTGCTTGTTTTCAAGTGAGAGCAACACATAACAGGTTTTTTTCATTTTGGTGTCTTTAAATGCTCTTAAGATAAAATTACTTTTGTAATTAAAAATGTAGCTTGTCTAAGCCAGAAACTAAGAACTTTTATTCTTAGTGAAACTGTTGCTGCTTGCACCATTGCAGAACTGGTTAAATTCAGGCTACCCTATTGTACTCTTTATGATCACTTTAGTGACAATAGCTCCACATTTTCAGCTGTAGCTGAAATCAGAAGGCTGCATAGTTCGCAAAGTTAAAAAAAAAAAAAAAAAAAGGTGTTTAATCACACTTAAATAGCTCTATGATCTGCAGAGTCTAACTGATGTTTCTTGGGTGGAATCTGAAGTGCTGACTTACAGAGCTCATCATAGCTTTCCTGCCTGAAAAACTCTCTGCCTCTTCTGGAGGCTAACAGGATTTCTCCAACTAGAATCTCCGTTTTGATGGAAAGAGTTATTTCCAACCACTATGCCCTTCTGGAGAGGTTTCCATCCTTCAAGGTCTTCTCACTTTTGTATATATCAATCTGATGTTAAAATTTTCTGTGGAAATCTTTCTGTACACGTGCATTCAGCTGAAAATTTAATTTTCTATTGAGTAACAATTTAATAGAATAAACATTCTGACTATGCCCACCTGTAGAAAACAGTTTAATGGTGAAAACATTCTGTCTATACCCACCGGTAGAAAACTTTATTTTTGGCTTGCAAAAATGGGATGTAGAATTTGTAACTGGTAAAAATTTTTACATCATTCTCACATGTTTTTGAGGATGACTGAAAAAGAAAACTTCCAGAAGAATATCAATACAAGTTTCCTGCAAATTAAAACTGCTAAAAAGGTGGAGAAGAATGTGATTAGCCTTGTGAACCTGTCTAACAGAAATTTTAAATCAGGAAAGTCGTACTGCCAAACATGTGAGCTGTTCTTTAACTTTTATTTGAAATTAAAAGAAGGTCAGAACAAATTACCCAAGTTTTAATCAAAAGCTGCCCAGGAAGAATAAAAACAAGGGACCTTCTGATTCCCCATGACCTGCTACATGGTTGCACTTGCAGAAATTCCAGTGCATGTTTTCACTTCACTTTGAGAAGGAGAACACTCATGTTCTGCTTGGTTTTGCTCTATGTCTTTACTATCAGGAGGCACAGCAAATATTAGAGAAAGATTTGTCTGAAACTCTTGCTTATTGTTAAACCAGAATTAAAATCTTTCAGGATAGCTATAAATATCTCTTAAGAAAGGCCACAACTTTAAATAAATAGTCCCACTGTTTTTAGTGATACTTCCTGTATGCTCAGACCTGTGTGCAGTGAGGTCTATGTGAGGAGACTGGTAAGGACTTTGTAATTGGTTTCATTGCTAAGTACAACTGAAACTATTACTTGATTAACACAATACTGGTTGAATCAGAAGATATTTGTCCTTCAACATCTTTTCAGTCTGGATCCAAAATGTGTTGGGAAGCTGTCAAGGGAAAATTGTGCATGAGACAAAAGTACTGTGTAGAGCAAAACACAAGTCATCAGGGACATGAAATTCTTTTAGTAAGACTTTTGCATATCTCATGCATTGTTAGCTTACTTACAGAGGTGCCACTCCCATTGATTAGACTAAAACTAATGCATTTCATCACCTCAGTGTGGTCCTGAGAAGGAAGAAGTGTTATCTTTTAATGACTGTGAACTTTTCAGATATACCTCTATCTCTTCATTCAGATGCACTGTTGCTCTGGTTTGGGTTAGCTTGTCATATAAAAATGAATTCAAAAGCATTGGAAATGGATGACAGATTGAAATGAAAGAGAGGGCAATAATCTCTAAAATAGTAAACACACTTTTCTTAATCTCTGAGAATGAAGAAGAATTAATATGATGTCGCAAGCTCTGTCTTCTCACAGTAATTCTGAAGATTCAATTGCATTTGAAGATGGAAAAAAATTCATCGCAGATACTTCAAACCAAAAAACCTGTCTGGTTCTTGCACCCAATTTACAGCAGACTTTATTAAGAGCCAGGAACAATTTCAGTTTTAGAAATTTGGTTCTAAAACACCAATGCCTGTCATGCATTAGTTTTTCAAAGCAAACTGGAACAACTGTGGCATGTAATAGTTCATGATGATCTCTCCATATTAAATTGGAGAACAAAACTTTTAACTGTACCTTCAGGTCTCAGAGGTTATGAAATTTTAGTGTCTATGAAAATATTTTGCATGTTTTCCTTTGCAAGTGGGAAGAATGGGAATACAACTTCCATGTCTGCATAGTTTGTGACAGTTTAACAGAGGAAAAAATAAGTCAGCTGTTGCCACATCGATGATTAAACCACATGTATTTTGACTAATCATCTCTTTTTCATTAGCCATCATTAGCAATAACTGACATTTTCTCTGAATCCTAACATGCTATGCTTAACATTTTACACAAAAGTAATAATACATTAGCTAAATGCCTGTAATTTTTACAAGAGGAATGGCATCACAGTAAGGGCAAAAGAATCATGTAGTTACCAAGAGTAACAGCACTTTCTGTCACTTTGTATATGCATAGCAAAGAGGAAGATTACATCTTCCCAAAGTAACCCAAGGATTGCTGGGACTGAATTATCTCTTATGCTTTTAATCCTTTGAGAGAAATAGCAGGTGCTCTGTCCAGTGCCTGCCAGATGCCAGGAAGAGGAATTAATGACATGTGAAACAACTTAAACTTGGTGTATTTAGCAATGCCCAGTGGAGCAAGATGCACAAGTCTTGCACTAGACAAACCCAATGGTCAAATGACATGTGAAGCAGTATCTTCTCCATGAATGAACTAAATTAAAAGGCTGCCTCCCTGCTTGTTCCTCTGACACTTTAGTGCAAGTCAACTAATCAAAACTTAGTTTTTGATAATTCATGAAACCTAGAATTGTGGGCAACAATGGGAAAACACAAGCAACACGAACCTTTTCAGTCAAAGCAAGATGCAAAATAAGATACTTCAGAATTATTACATATTGGAGCTTCTGACAATACCTATTAAGACTGGATGTGTTCATTTGTTTTCTTACTTCAAAGAAGAAAATATAAAAATGTAATATAACTGTATTAGTATAAATTTCTTGTCATTAAAAATGAAACTATGTTGTTATCAAGCAAAGTGATATCTAATAGTCTATCTATTGACAATTCCACAGAACACCTAAAAAAATTGAAATTAAGGTGGTCAGTTCATACTGGTAAATAATTAAAACTGTTAAAAGAACATTTTGATTTCATGTCTATTCTCCTCTTTATACCCCAAAAGAACAATGTCTAAAACTAAAATACTTGACTGTTCTTGGGAAATACAACATATTTCAGTTCAAGAAGTACAAGCTTTAAGTTAACCAGTATTTGAATGTTTCCTCAGGATATAGTGTTATTCATCTTTTTCTTAGTATAAAATTGATTGAAGAAGTAATCATCACTGGCATGTAATTCTTATTCCATTATTACCTTTTATTGCCTACCCTACTCTGTTGATGTAAGGGTTGAGGTAAGCTACCTTGTAAATCAAAACAATGAAGTGATTCCGATTAAAAATAATTTACAAATAATTTATTTTATTAAAAACATCCATCAGGAAGATTTGGTTTTATGAATGCAGTGATTATTTTTACTAGTTAGTAATATTTCACAAATTTGCTTCCTATAATGAACCGTTCTTGAACTATTCTCACTGCTCTTACTTCTGAGCATATGATACTTTTTTATTTTGTGTATGGCATAGGTCATCTAAATCAAGACAATGGTTTCTAAATCTTATCTAGATGATTAAAACTGGAGATGGGACATTTCTCAGATAAATATAGAATATTGAGTACTCTTCAAATACATATCTGCACTAGCATATCTGAACAGCTGTTTTGATCTGTAGCCAATAACATAAATGTCTGCATAAAAATGAACAAGAGATGTGAGCATAAAGCTAAAATTCTCAGAATTCTCTGGCCTGACATAATTTTGATGTACTATGAAATGTAATTATAGAGTTTCTCTAGGTCACTATTAAAAACATAATGAGTACACCCACAGATTGATTCCAAG
>NW_008824933.1:546736-556410 GCF_000699105.1 Pygoscelis adeliae | reverse complement strand
TGTAAAAGCACACATATATTGTCATGTTCTTTTCACTTACCGTAATTAAGTGGGTTTTTTTGGAAACAGTTGTCACTGAAAAACACACACTTTATTTTTCTCATAATTTTTCATAGAATTTCCCACCTCCTTTTAAGGATTAAAAAGTCTTCTGTTATTGTTTGAATGAATTATATAGAATTCTTTTTACTTTTAATTATTCAGCAAAATACAAACCACTTCTCATTACAAACAGTAGGAAGATTCCCCTAGGCACAAATTGGTTTTGAAAAGAGCTTGTGGTTGGGTTTTTTTATAAGTATTTCTTCATGGTGCCTTAAATTTATGGTTTCTTTTATGGCTCTATTAATTCGTATACGATTAATAACCAGATAAAATTATAGTTGTTTTCCATTAAATCAATAAAACCAAAGTTACTAAAATCCTCTTAGACTTCATTACTAAAAAACATCCGTGTTCGGGAAAGCAGCTCAGTGTGTGTTTAACATTACACATATCCCTAAATACCACTGAAGTCAATGGGGTTTATGGACACACTTTAAAATCATTACATGCCTAAGTTATTTTGTGCATAAGGAATGTCAGTTAAGAGCTTAGTTAATTCCAGAAACATAATGACATCCAGCAACAGAGCTATCCATATTTATGATTCACCAGACTAAATAATTATTTTCTTTAATTTTTTGTTTTAAATATTTTTATCATTTTCATTCAGATTCGGAATTCAATGAAAAGTATCTAATCTTTTTACAGTAATTAATTTTTTTATATAAATAGGATTTTATTAAGCAGTTAGTATTTGATCTGTTATGTATCACTTGCATGCTCTGGGCCATCATTTTCTTGATTTATTACACTGCTGCATTTGTTCCCACATGTTGAAAATTCTTCACTTAGGAAGTAGGAATTAACTTCCAAAGAAACACTCCATGTTGATTCCCGCCTGCACAAAAACTGGTAGTAGGCTTATTAGAGTAGATCTACACAGCTGTAGGAACTCTACCTTAAGATTAGTCTTGCTGAAGTCTGAAAATATTAAACTTTTTTTTTAATCAAACAAGAAACCTGAGACTGTTTATTTTCACCAACAACAAGTGGAATCTTATGAAGGCAGTCATCTTTCGTTGAAATCAGGGGGAAGTTTTCTAGTTACTTTATTTAGAGCTGAATCAGGTCTCAGAATATCCTGCACACATACCAAGCAACTTGTGAAAGCATCCTTGGAGCCAGACTCATATGCTTTCAGCTTTGTGCTACACTTGAAAAAATTTTATTTGCTAGTGCTGCCTGAAAGAACTTGAAGAGGTTGTTTCTGAATGTTATTATGGGAGCTCAAATCTCATTATTCTCACAGCCAAATATCAGGTGAATTCTGAATGGAATAAAAATTAATTGCTGTTGTAATTTGCTCATATCAAAACCTGCATTTTATTAATTCAATAACATCATCTTAGATAACTGTGCTCCAGAGTGGAAAGAATAAACATTTCATGCTCCTGCATTCCATGTGTATGCTGTGGTATTTACAGAGTCATTCAAAGTGTATTACTACTAGTTCAGAAAGGGTTATTTTGCTCAGACTTTTCAGTGTGTTAACTGTTAGCATTTTCCTTTTTTGGTCTTAGCTCGCTAAGTAGAAAATATTCCACTGCTTCTTTTCATTAAAAATTTAATTCAGCATTTTACTTACCTGCCAGAAATAGCAACAAACTGCAATGGTTCATAAAATATGTTTCATTCCTAGAATTCCAAACTATAAAGTATTTTTTCTGGGTTTTTTGCTAATATTTAATTTTTAATTCTTTCCTGGGTTCAAGAAATATCACTGAAGTCTGATGATATTTTGGTCTGAATCTTTAACCATGAATACATAAAAATGTGCTAAACTACTGGCTAAATAGGAAGCCTGCATCAGAAAATGCTCAGGCAGTAAGAAGCTCAGGTCTAGATTCTTGTTTTATTCTCTAGCACCAGAATACTACAAAACCTTGTTTAGTAGAAACTATGTAAAAAAAAAATGCTAGCCAAATCATTGCTGACAATGCTCCAGCCCATTTTCTTTCACACAGATTTTTTTTAGAATTCCTCTATGTCAAAAATATTGTATGTATCTATAAAAAAACCCAAAAGCAGTAGAGAGGTTTTCCTTCTTTGAACCACTGAAAGTATTTCACTCATAGTCTTACATTTTCCATATACAGTCCCCAAGTAATTCAGGTTGGAATGGACCTCAGGAGATCTTTAGTCCAACCTCCCGATCAAAGAAGGTGAGCTGAGAGGTCTGACCAGATTGCTCAAGACTGTTTCCAGTAGGGTCTTGAAAACCACTAAAGACAGAGCCTGCACAGCCTCTCTCTGGGCAGCTTGTACCAATGCTTAATTATCCTCAGTGGTGGTTTGGTTTTGTTTTGTTTTTTTCTTTTTTTTTTTTTTTTAATTCAAATACTTAGGTTTCATGACCAAGTTAAAAACTATATAAGAATGATGTATATCTGAAAATGGTGACAATTGGGGTGATTCTGTTGCAGCAGTCTTATGACTTGATGCATCATTTCATACTTGTTCACATAATATGATTTATATAACGTGACTGACTTAGTATAGTAAATTTTCTCAGCAGGAGTTCAGCCATGGGAGACATGCAGTATTAAAGATTTCTTCTTTTGTGTGTTGAGAAAATTCTTCTTATCCTGAGAAGTCAGATCAGATATTAGTAATCTGATTTTTTCAGTAGATGAATATAAAGTAAAGCATACAAGTGTTACCTGAAGTTTGGTGGGTGACTGAATATTAGCAGGGAAGCCAAAAGCAAGTTTTATATTTCATGGTTTCAGTAATTACACCCTACACTGATATTTGAAGGGTGACCAGAATTTTGTTATCGTATGTTACCATTAAGTGCATGACCCCATCTCCAAATGTCCTTCACACTTCTGCTTTTTTGCTTTTCCTGCAGTATTTCATCAAGCAATATGAAATATGTTGCCATAAGAATTCTTCCTGAAGAGATGTCTCTCTGGTACTAGCTCTTTGCCATATAAAGCATACCAGACATAAGCCTTTGAAGACCCCGATGTTTGGTCATGGGTTTCTATAAGAATGACAAGTTTAACTTTACATACATGGATAATAAGCCTTACTGTCAACAGCCAACACTTTAAAAAGTTTCCAAAAATGAGGGAACTGATGTTGGCCTGTCTTGTAACATCATCATAACCGATGCTCTGGGTGGCATTCGATGTTTCTGCTGATGAAATATTTTTTTTACCCAGTTTATTCACATGCCAGTCTCTTCAGTCCTTTGCTAGAAAGTAATATAACTATTATATAGAAAAGTTTAGATTAATGTAGCATACAGCAAATGGCAGCTCCTATGCATCAAGTAGAGTATATTTTGCAGATACTATAGTAAGACTTGATATTCATGCATATTCACAGAAATGTATAAAAGAAATCTGTAATTTTTTATAAATTAAGTTACCTCAGCCTCTCCTAAATTGTATTTGCCTACCTACCTCTCATAGCTAAATTTATAATGATTTGTAGTAATAGGTGTTAGTCAGCTGACTAAAAGAGACTGTAAATTATATAGGAAATAAAATTCATTTACTGTATCTTCCCATTTGGACCGCAGACAAAAAGTTTTTGCTTTCCAAATATGTTTCAAATGTAAGTGAACCAAAAGTATCAAAGATTCCACTGAAGTCTACTTTCAAAATCATCGTGGTCTACTTAGCTTAGTGAAAATGTGAATTAGTCAAAGAGCATGTGACACTCTTGTTCCTTAGCAGGTTGGTTTGCAAATATTAGCTCTCGGCAAATATCAGATGACCAAGTTAAGAGGCATTAAAACTATATAAGTTGTGTTTTCAAGTTGTGGGCTTAAAGAAAATGACTTCATTTTTGTTATTTAGGGCTAGTTCAGTGTATTCATCTACAGCAGTAGAGAGCTGTAGCTGAATACACTGAAAAAAACCAGCTGTGCAAACATATAATGCAAATATAGTGTTGTTTACAGCTGATTGTCTATAGTTGTCTGTGATCACAGTATCTGAGATTTTTTTACTTAAGATCATACATTGTTTCTAATAGTTTAAAAGTTGACATCCAAAGGTAATAGAAAGGAAGGCTTAAAACAGTCTGTTATTTTAGTGGCTTGACTCTGCATTGTTTTCAGCTGCTTCTATCCTTACCAAAACTTAATTAATTGTGCTGAAATTTTCTTTTTTATTTTTGCAGGAGAAAAAAAAGAAAAAAGGGAGCAACAGAGAAAACAGTCAATCTTTTGTAGGAACAACTTTAAGGAGAAATATGCTGTTTTGATACTTAAAAAAAAAAATCTAACAGTATTTTTCTTGCGAAGGGACTGAAAACTTGCTTAGGGAAGTTTCAAGGAGGTGCCCAAATAATACCCTGCCCAGCTACTCCTAGACCCATCCCAGGTGCCATCAGCCCATCTAAGGCCCATCTACATAAACCCAGAGGAGCACAGGGGCACAATGGCAGGCGGGGGGGAACCTGAATTACAGTTGCACAGGAAGGGACACACTGCTTGGGTGCCTCCCAGGGCTGCCCCAGCAGAGCCTCAGCCCCAGTGTCCAGCTGTGAAACCCACCAAGATGAGTCAATGCTGGAGCACCTTTCGGACTGAGGAGGGTTGCCACTTAGGGGTATGGACACATTATAGGATGAAGGGGATGAACATTTTGGGTTTGCACAAGACTTACTATGGGATGTTTAGGAGAGGAACCAAAGGTGGGGAAAGGGAGGGATCTAAGTGATTTGGGAAGGAACAAGCATAGGAAAATAGAGGGAAAAGGGGATAAAAAGGGCCAGATGCTAGTAAGTAGGGGCAGATCATTGCATTTGTCTGGACCCAATCATGGCAGTCTGTCTTGTCTTCTTATGAAACTATATGTCCAACTCTTCTCCCAGGCATGGGGCTCTCTATTTTGTGTGCATTTGTGTATATAGAGGTCTGAGTGCCAGCGACTGGCATCAGAGCATGTGTCACAGCATGTTTCTGTGTTGACAGCAACTGCAGTGAGTGAGGGTCTGGTGTTAGCAGCAGGGCTGGGGTGGTGGTCTAGAGAGCAGGTGTGCCTGGGTGCCAGGGGCTGGAGAGACCAGAATGAAGGACACCAAGTGCCAGCCACCAATGTCAGACCAGGGTCCAGAGGTCCGTGTGTCCATGGTGCAGCACCTGGAGCGAGTGCAGTTGTGCAAGTGAGTGTGTGAGCGCTAGATCAAACTGGACTAGCCAGTGAGTCAGTGAACTGGCCTGGGAGCCAGGTAAGTCTCTAAGGGCAAGGTCAGGGGGAAGTCGGCTACTGGGGACTGAGGGACTCCTGGACAGCTGCTGGGGAGACCATAGATCCTGTGGGTCCCAAGGGGCGAGACGTGCTTGTATATGCATCTGTGCAGGAGAGTCTGCACCAGCAGTTGGAGTGGGGCTGTGGTTGTGGGGGCTTATAAGCCAGGTCTCAGAAGCTGAGGAGGGCGAGGGACTGGGAAACTCCTGGAGACACCATGTGTCTGAGCCCAGCTGCCAGGGGGAACCGTATTATACGTATGTGTGTATATATTCCGACTAATAGACTTTCATCTGGATCAGCCAGAGCGGGGAACGGAATGAGGCCATTGGTGCTGCTTCTGTTCATGTATGTGCTGAGTGTGTCTGTCTATTCATGTTGATGTGTGTGGTCAGTAGTAATGTAAATATGTATATATATTGTGTATAGTGTACGCTGCCTATCGGGAACACGCACACATCCTCATTACTAGAGGGACCAGAGGACTGCTGCAACAGCTGCTGCTGTTGGCTGGGCCAGGCTGGGAGGAACCTAGGCCCTAGAGATCACTGCTGGAGAGGAGTCATGTGGGCTCCAAAGCCCACTGGATCTGGGTACCACGTAACACATCCCTGAGTTAATTAAAAAAATATGCAAGTATATATCTTCCTGAGTTATCCAGAGCAGCACTGGGGAGTGTAACATGGCTCAGCCCAAGACAGAGTATAAAACTCCCCAAAAACACAAACAGAAAGAACTCCAGGCATCAGTCCTGAGCTGATTTCAACCCATCTGTTCCTTCCTGGCTACTGGGGATGCCTGGCGTCGTGACAGTGAGCATATCACAAAAGCCTATAATGAGAATCACATCTGTATTGTCAGTCAACTGCATATTGCGATTGCTATGCTCCGAGTGCTGCATTTGTATTGTGATTTAAGTGCTGTACTTGTATTGTGATTGCTGTATCACTCTGCTAAATCCCATGCAATGTCAAATAACTTCAAGTATGTAAATTTAGTATTAAACATTAAAGCCCCAAGGCGTGGAACATCTGAAAAACCTGGTCAGAGGGTGTTGGACTCTGAGACCTCTGTCAGATAGTACCTCTCTTCTCATCCCTTTTCAGTTCTTCTCAACTTAGTTCAAGTCCTGAAAAGAAAAAAATACACATCATATTTGTATAAGTTCAGTGCAGACTTGTTAGATTTCTGGAGTTCGTTTCTTGAAAACCCCCTTGTGGCTGACTAAGATGAGCTGAGTAAGATGAGAGTAAGTAAGTTTTCCATTATAATACAGTCATGGCCAAGGAACTGGCAGCACAGAGCCCATGGGTCTGTCTTTCTCACTGACAGAAGACACCTTCCTCTCTACTGAGTACACTGGAGAGGTTCATATGAGATGGCTGCAGAATCTGGACCCTGCACAAATGCTTTCCTTCGCTTTGGCTCATGCCTATAGTAAATTAAACAAAGCTCTGTTAGCTTGGCAGCTTCACCCACCTACAATTTACAGCCACCTCTAGAGAGGCAGCATACACAACCATGATGAGTTCAAGCACAAGGTCTGGGAAACAGAAAAAACATTGTGCATAGGAGATAAATATAAGGATATATTACTCCACTGGGTTGGTATGTGGTCAAAAATATAAGCTACTCTTGGATAGATTTAAAGAGTCTGTAGGCCAATATGTTGAGTGGTCTAAAAGTGGTAGTAAGGAATGAAGAATGCAATTTATTCTTTGGTAGTACCTAGTACCTTCACAGAGCTCACTGTTCCTCATATGTTTATTTAGGGAGAGAAAGGAGGGTGGTGATAATATTTTAGAGGTTTGGAAGAGACACACTTTTTTTTTAATTAATTAAGAATAGCCATCTGAGGAATATGTATTTCTTTATCTTGAGTCTTAAAATGAAAGGTATTTTGGTGTTTATATGAGATTTTCCATTGTCAGCTGTTCTAATTGTGTTAAATTGATTCTGTGTAGCATCAGAAGTTCATTTTATAACTTCCTGTTAGAAAATTTAAAACATTAGTTAACTAATGTTCTGTTTGTTTCAGAAGATTGTATGGCTCTTTTTCTTTTTTTTTTTTTTTAACAGACACCAAATACAATCCCTAAATAAACAACAAAAAAATGGTGGGTGGGTGTGTTTGTGTAAAAGACTATATAATTAAACTGCACTGTTACAAATGTTTAAATGGCTAAAAAACAGAGAGGAAAATTTTCAGTATGTGTAGTTTGTTATATTTATCTATGATACGTATTGTTTCTGGAGTCATTGAAACATCCAGCTAGGGTTTTGAAGCCAAATAACAATTCAAAGAATCCAAAACTAGACAACAATTTAAAAAAAAAAAATACTGCTGAGGAGGAGTAATGAATTTATACTCCTGAAGAAAAAAAATGGTCAAAAAGCTACTGGATTGGGAGAGGAAACTTAAAGTAAAGGGGGCCATTCTACAAACTACCCTCAACCCCAGCCTCAAGCCGTCGAAACAAAAGATTTTCTGAGGATTATTTTGCTAATGTAGTGTGTTCAGAATTTCAGTGTATTCAGGTCTTATTTCAACAAAAAGTCTTCAAAACTTCAATTCAATAAAGAAGGAAGAAAAAAACTTTTTACTTTCTTTCTTAGTGTCCAAGGCTTTTTCTCTCAACATAACTGCCTTAAATCTAAAACTTTATAAAACTTTCCTATATTTTAAGAATAACCATGAATTTCAGAAATTAGCTACATTATTTTCCTTTGTAATTTTTAACGTAATTAACCTTTAAAATATGAACCCTTTTTCTTATAGAGGAACAAATCCAAAATGATTCAACTCTTCATAAAAGTGCTCTGCGTGCTTGTGTGAGAGAGAATGCACACAAAAAAATTTATGTAGAGATATTCATTCAGTGCTCAAAACAGCAAAAATTATCAGATTTGTTTTATCCCTGCTGTGAAGTTTCAGCTCTTGCCCTTGGTCCCTGCCTGAGCTGTGTTGCAGCTGTTCTGAGCCTGGTCTAACACCTCCTTGAGTCTGACCTGCTGACTTTACCTTTTTAGCCTGATCTCGGACCTGCCTTATCATGACAGACTTGCAGGGTGACCACAGCTTCTTGACACTGGCCTGGCTCTTCTGGTCACCTCAGGGCCCGTGGGGTGAGGTCCTTGTACCATCCGGTCCCATGGCCCTGCCGCTCCCCTCTCTAGCCTCATCGGACAGCCCCTGCCCACTGCACCCTGACAGGAGGCTCACTGGCACCCATTCAGCCCAGAATAAGTAGGATAATTCTCCTACCCAGAAAAGAAAGATTTTTACCTTTGTGAAAGGCAGAAGCTAATTGATAGTTAGAGCCACCAGTACGTCCTGACGTCAGGGATACCCTGGTAAGTGACTCGGAGGCAAAACCCTGGGCAGTGTCAGAGCTGGGGCACCTGCGTCCCATGAACAGGGGGATTCCTCAGCCTCCATAAAGCTCAGAAGTGAGAAGGAAGGGTGAACTGAGCTCCCATCCCTCCCAACAGTGAAAAGATCCTTATTCTGTAAAAAGGTATCCGCTGCTGGCTCACACTTCTTGTTAAATTCACCAATAGTCTAGCTCCAAAGCTGTGAACAGTCCCCAGCCTGTCCTTTCCTATTCCAGGCTCTAAAAATACTTATTATTATTCTTCATAATAATAACATGTTATTCAGGAAATAAGAACATAAAGATAAACGATCCATTCAAGTAGCCAGGAAAAAAAAGCGGGAATACTGGTGTAGATATAAAGAAGGGACTGTATGCTTCAAATGCTTTCCCCAGCTGTGTGCGTTGGTCTAAAGAAAGATATTCTTAATACATGCTATCATAGACAGCGTGATAACAAGGATCATTGCTGTCAGGGAATCTGAAACCTGACAACTATCTTATAAAATACATCTAGCAGGCCATGTGCAGAAGGGAAGGTGTCCTGCCCCTTCCTGCACATTCAGAAACCTCACAAACCAAGAGTCACTTTGTCCCAAATAATACAGGCTACCGGAGGTGATTATACATCAGAACTGCTCAGTGCCAACTACCTTAATGCATAAATAGGCAAGCTGTTTGTAACTGAGAGAATTTATTTTTCAGGAGCCCAGCAATGGCTTCTTGTACGTGTGAATCTTGATCCAGATTTATGCCAAAGTTAAGACCAGTCAAGTAATCTGGGAAGTTAGAACCAGCCATTACACAGTTTCAGTTAGTGCCCTGACCACAGAAATTAGCATAGTTTGATTATATTTGCCTGATGTGTTATCTTGGTTCCTTTTGAAGAAATTAGATGATCTTTTAAATGGAAAGTAAAATCTAAAATTAGGTTTTTTTGCATAATTATAGCATTTTCTTAACCTTTAAAATGTGTTATTTACTGAAG
>NW_008824933.1:532932-546689 GCF_000699105.1 Pygoscelis adeliae | reverse complement strand
TGTTGTTTTCAGGACCTTGTCATCACTCAGATGCTACTCTCTTCATAAGAAATAATAAAAGAAAGAGGGAAAAAAAGTAGAGGAGATGAATGGGAATGAAATTACAAAAATCATTTTTTAAATGATGAAAGATATTTTGAAATATTAAGGAATGATAATTCTTACAGAAATCACAATTAATTTTCAAAATTTCAATAGAAATCCTCCTCTTTTGCTTTCACAGCAATGATATCTGATTAGTTGTCTTTTTGGAACTTTAAAAGTAAAGCAAGGAGTTGATTGTTTGGAAAAAAAGAGGGTTATTTCCTATTTCACATCATCTCACACACTATTCTGACTGCTACCAGAATCCTTTCAGTTTGGGAAAACAAAATCATAAAATATCTGATTTGAGTCACTTTGATAGAATGGAAATGGAAAGGTTCTGATTCAATAGGACCTTTATCTATCTGTTTCATCTATACTTTCTCACTGGAAAATTAAAATTGAGGAAGTTTGTGGCTAATGCTGAATTTCAGGTGAATTAAACTTCTTACTGGTCACTTTGATATTATTTTTTTCAACCTATTGTCTTCTTACCACCAAAACTCAATCAGAAACATCAGAGATACCAAAAGGTACAGGTTGCCCACGTGTTCAGTGTGTTATTTGTAATATCGTTCAGTGTGACCTAGAACCGGCTGTCCAGAGAGGTTGTGGAGTCTCTATCCTTGGAGATACTAAAATGCTGTCTGGACACAGTCCTGGACAACTGGCTGTAGGTGAACCTGCTTGAGCAGGGGGAGTTGGACCAGATGACCTCCAGAGATCCCTTCCAACCTCAACTGTGCTGTGATTCTGTACAGGTAGACTGGAATTGATGGCAATAAAAAAGAATAATACCTGCCCCGCTCAGATTCCTCCCCACCCCCCATATTCCTATCTATGCAAGTAGTTGATCAAACAAGATAAAATAATAAATGGACATTCAAAATTTAGTCTGTTTTGGAGAGGGAGAAATAATTCACCATGTTCTAATTTAGGAGAATGGCTAGGCTTAGTGATATACCACTCGTACATCAATGTGACTCCACTGAAAGGGGTGAAATTATAACAGAGAAAAATTGATACAATAGACTGGTAAGTCAGGCCCATGCATTCATAACAGGAAATTTATTCATAGCTTATGCATTTAATAATTGATCATCACTCAGAACAAATATCACACTGAAGACACTGTAAAGGGAGTAAGATCTTCTGGCTTTAACTTGTTGGATTTTTTCTGTAAATATTAGATTAAAACTCTATCATCTTTTTTCTTTCTTTTTTTTTTTTTTTCCCCCCATTTATTACTTTGATAGTTGCATTTGCCATTTCTCCAGTACTGTTTCTAAGGGAACTATTATCCTTAGAATTCCTACAGTACCTAGAGCATCTCTGAAGGATTTATTGCTTTCCATGGATGTGCAGATAACATAATATTTTTTTCTTTTTATTGTGGATGTATATGCTGCAATTCTAAGTTTCATCTGTTTAGAGTACAGGTACTTTCCTACTGTAGATGAGTAAATGTGTCATCTTATTTCACAGTAGTGTACAGCTGTAACACTCAACATTCCCGCGAGATACACCAGGTGGAAGGGATATGATTTGAAATAATATAAATGTCTAAAAGCATGAATAAATACTTAAGGTTATTACCACTTTTACAGATAAAAGAAAGAAGGAAAGTTGCAAATTGTATTTAAAAGTTATAACCACTCCAAGGAAAGCTTCAATGTTTATGACTAACAGAATCTTTTACTACGTAAGGTGAAATAATAACTACAAGGAAACCTGAACCTTTTTTTTTTCTTTCTGTGTGCTGGTATTTTACCTATCCTTTTCACCTGCGTTCCCATAGCCCATAAGCTCTTAATCATTCTGTTTAACATAGCTTGCTAGAAATGCAGACTTTTATTCTTATGACTTCCTTCTTGAAAATTACATATTGTTCTCTCATTATTTTCTATTTTAGTCAAAGACCATGTTCACATATAACAGTAGAAGCATCAATTTAATTAATTTTTAATCTTCAAAAAATTAATGATCCTTCCTTCTCTGGGACTTTTGTCTCTATGAATGAATGAGCAAATTATATTTCATTTAAGTTATTACAGGACACTCTATTTCTGTTGATCTAACTAGCCAGCTCAGTCTGTTGGCAAAGTGAGAACATTTATTTCAAAGTCTGAAGATACAACATGGGCAACTATAGGAGCCTAAGAAAGGGCTATCAAGTACTAAATCCAAGGGTCTGTGATCCCTTGAAAGCTCGTAACCTATGTGGCAAATTGGGTCTTACATATAAAATAAAAGGTGAAGGAAATAATTGATATACTGTACAACAGCTCTATGGTGTCCTATAGAAAATTTGAAGAAATGTGAATTAAAGGTCCACATTTTTATTTATTTTGATATGTTACATTAATTTTGATAGGAATCCTCCAAACTGTGTAACACTGAGGTATACTAATTTTTAAAATTAGTTTCGTTTTTTTAGAAAGAAATAGGGGGATGTGACTGATGCAGGAAGAAAAATAATATTCTTGATATTAAAGCCTTTCCATTATTTCATTTTATTATAATGTAAGCTGGAGTATTTAAAAGTGTTCAAAATGATTTACCTTTCATCATATCAATATTAGTGGTGAAACAGCAGATTTATCAGTTGTAATAACAGGCAAGCTGCAGTTGCCTACAAGCATAAGCAATATACCTTGCAGTAACCAGTGACAGACTTTGCTGAATCAAGATAACAATGCGCAGATAGTTAATGAACACCTCCCCTGAGGGGTTTCATTCTCACACCAAGCTCTTAGAGAAGATGATGGTGCTGATCTTCTGGAGCTGCTGTTACAGACTGGTAAGGAAGTTCACCATTTGTTAAGTTTCAATCAGTAAAGTTCTAAATACTAAGGCTTTTCCCTCTGCCATTAGAGGGGAGCTAAGGCAGGTAGCAGAATCTGCCCTCTGTTCACACCAGTAGTGGGTGGCAGTCTTTGGGGGTCTAGTGGCTTCTGAGACCTGGATTTGTGGGCATTGCTGAGTGTGGGGAAGCTTTCTGGAAGGCAGGATTACCTGTGCGTTGTTCCAGGGCCACAGAACAAGTATATACAAATTACATTTTGTGTAGAAAATACCCAGTCAACGTATCTCCAAATCTCATCTGTTGGAAAGTCAGCTTGCGAATTTCCTTAGATCTGCTATTGCTGAAATATATTGATGGCAAAAAAAAGAAAGAAGGTATCCGGAGAAAGAGAACAAGTCATTATCCTTATAACTGAAGTGTTAAAAAAGACTCAAAAACCTTACTTTGCCTTTTGTTTCTATGTATGTGTGTGCATGTTCTGTTCATATAGAGGAAGACTAAAATGCTTTGACCTACTGGAGAAAAGAGAGTGTAAATGAGTCAGTTACTTCAACCCGTTTCTGCTGGAGTCATTTTAGTAGAGAGCAGTCTGTCTTCAGATGACCATTGTTTTACTGAATACAAGGTATGGCAGACACTGAGCTGTCAGATCTCTGAAACTCAGATCTACTGAATGAATTTTCAATAATAGGAAATTTTGGGGGAAAAAAAAGGTTATTTCTCTTCTCTTCTGTTATCCTGGAACTATTTTCAAATGACATCTGGTAAATAATTGAACTCAATAAAGTTTTAACATAATTTTCTATTTAGGAAATAACTAAAAATTGCCGTAGAGAAGGAAGTTGCATCCATCTTTTGTCTACTGGATGATGCTTTAACGGGCATGGGAGGCAGGTTTCATTCTCTTATTTACCTGAAGGAGTCTGAACTCACTTTTTCCACCTGACATTCTCAGCCATCACAGCACTCAGAGCTCTTTTGCCTATCTGTAACAGCTTCTTATTGTAAACAATTTTAGCAGATCTATTCAACCCTGCCCTATATAATTTGTCTAATCAAGTGATAATCTAGAATAATTCATGATTATAAACAAATAGTAGTGTAAATGTCCAGTGTGGGAAAAACACAGAAAGAGAAACCTGACATGTAAAATATTTTCTGAGCACCTAGATTTCACACAGAAGTCTGCAGGACTTAGAGACAACGGCCTTTGATAATCAGATCACAGAACTGCAGGCAGAAGACATCTAAATTGCAGTGTGCAGCTGTGTACTGCATTTATTATCTATTCTAGATCTGAGAGGGAGGTGAGAATCCCCAAAATACCAAGGACTGTAATCATCATGATCATCATTAATCATTACTCACCAGCTGCACACAAAAACACACACACACACACATATATTTCTTCCCTTTTGGCATCTGGTAAAGCCCTAATATATATTTCGTGTTGATTCGGGAATTGGAGAGAAGGCTTATAAGGAAAAAATAGAATCATTCCAGTCCTCCTAAATATGGAACATTTTGATTTACCTTAAGAGGAAAACCAGACTTAATAGTTATGGGTTTATTTCTATGCAGTGGAAAAATTACTGGGTGGTATATTATACAGAAGGTATGAGGTAAATTGCATATTTTTTCCATGTATGCTTTTATTTTAAAATGTACATACTTCAAGATCAGAGGGAAAATCTCAGTGAAATATTGTTAACTGCAGGGAAATTATTTTTAGTAAATGGTAAGGTTGCTCCAAAGAGGAAAGTTGTGACGGCTGTATACAACAGCTGCAAGATAAAGATGGGAGAAAGTTAGTGTGCATTTGCTACAAAGTAAAAAGCAAATTCAATTTGTAAGACAAATTAAATATAAACAACTCCAAAATAACTTATAACAGATTTCATTTTAATATATCCAAACAGGAAAGAAAGCATCTACTCATTTACAGAATTCATGCTGTTTTGTGTGTGTTACTAGAAGGCTGAAAAAAAAATAAAATCCTGCCTTGGAAAAATGAGATGGAGAAAGAAGGTTTAACTGCCCTCAGCTTCTTGACAAACATAGCTGCATAATCTGCATTTGTATGGTGAAGTGAACAAACTAAAAGCAACACATAATCAGCACATAAAGAAAATTCAAATCTTCTCTTTTTTTCCCTCAAACCAAATAAAATACCAAGCACTTATGCAAGAATCTTAGTTATTGTTTTTCATTTAGAATTTCTATTGATCTGTGGAAAGATGAGGAGCCAATGTTGTTTCTCCCCCTGGTAGCAGGTCTTTCCAAGGACACCAAATATGGATCCTGAACCTAACCATCTGAACCAGTGGGTTTATTTAGCGAAAAGGAGGTCTAACGTAAAATTATTCCTGAAGCTCAACATGAAGACTATCAGAAATACAGTCTTTAGAAACAGACAAATGTTAAACAGCTGTTAAGATTATGTTCAGCACTCATATATTTTAGGAAATTTGGTATGAATTTATGAATCTACAATGACAAAAAATTATTCTGTTGATTTAAACTACCCAAACACCCCATTGTAATATTTGTGGAAATCAATAAGATCCTGCCTTATGCAGCTAAAATTGTTGGCGATTCAGGGATCTCTGATTTGTCTTTTTTTGTTTGTTTCTTTCTTTGTTTCTTTGAAGAGTTGAGGGGTTTACCTGTGAAATGGGGGGGACAGAAGAGGAAATTACATTTTCTAATATTATGCTGCCTAGCTGAATGAAAGATAGGTGCCTGAGCTGGAACTCCATCAATATGAAAAAATGAAATGGAATTGCAGCCTGAGTTTCTTTGATAACACATTCAATGACTTTGGGATGCAGAAGCACAGTCTGGGGAAGGTAACATATGATTTAGGTGTCCTTGGCAAGGTTTTACCAGGTCCATGGGCTGAGACAGCACTCTTATGATTATGTGACTGTTAGGTAATGTGTTATGACTAGGGAGGAAGCACTGTGGTGATGATGAGTGGGTTTGGTGTAGAAGAGTTAGATGGGAAGTTGATTCACAGAACTACGGTATTGATCTATTTAACATTTTTTATTATTGCCTTTAGTGATAGAAGTGCTGACTGCTCTAGAGAGGCTTTGGTTCATTCTGATGTGGTAACTTCTCACCTTTGAATGACTTTCACAGGCCCCTTGCTCTTCTCTGGTTCTGTGAGTTATTTCTATTTTCTAGCCCCAGCTGTTTTGCTGCAGTTAGCTTTCCTTTTTCTCTGGGCACCAGCAATCCTGGCTGCGTTGTCTTGAGTCATCACTTATATTCCTCAGAAGAGATAATATTTTCATTGTCACTTTCCCTCACAGCGTTTTCCTCTGACTTTATGACTTATTTCATCATCTTAGAAAGCCGGGGAAATTTTCATATTAGACAAGTCCCAACCTTTTGTTGGGGCACAGAGAGTGGAAGGAACAGGCTGTTTCTCCTTTACTAACCATACTACAGTTTGATTTGAGGGAAGGAGAATAGCTTTATCATTGCTATAATTTATTTAAATCAGAGTGGAAAACATGGGTTCTAACCAAATTCATTGAGTCACTTTCTTCCAAAGAATAGCCAAGACAAAGAGAGAAAGGGAGGATAACAGCCTCCTTGAGAAGTGATCAGATATTTTCAGTAAGGCATTTTTTGCGTACTATAAATGTTGCCTGCTTAGAGCCACTGTTTGGTGTGTTTGCAAGAATATGTCAGCTCTGCTGACTAGGATTTTACCTCCATAATGGAATTTCCTGGTCAAAATGAGAGACAACATCCCATGACTTAAAGCACAGAATAACCAATAGCCTAATGGTCGTGGCTGTTTCCTAAAATACAAGTGACTTAAATTCTCCCTGAACTGGATTACTGACTTGAAAATAAGCCTCACCCATCCTAATGACTGTCCTGTTAGATGATCAGGTGTTCTGCAGAGGAGTTGTTACGGTTCCTTTCATGAAAGCTGTTTCATTTTTGTATAATTATTTAACAACTGATTAGAGAGGGACTTGATCCCACATACCAGGTAAGTACTTATAATCATCAGTAGCATACCCTGTTCATATTTCTCAGTCTTCCTTACTGAGCCATTCTACTTTGTTTACAAACTTTCTTTGTTTGTAAGTCCTTTTGGGGCTTTCCTGGTATAAAATTAAGAAACAGATCCTAACCACTGAAAGTGAGGCAAAAAGAGAAAGACATTTAGGGGCTCTGCAAGAGTGTCAATCCCATACTGTTTTTTTGTTTTCTTCCTTCCTAAAATTATATGCAGCACCATAAGAGAACTTTCTACACTTTGCTCTGATCTTGTGTCTACGTAAGGGAGAGAAAAAAAAACCCTTATCTCAATCTTATGGGAGCTCAGACTGACACCCACCTTTAGTGCAGAGTCTCAGCTACTTCCTGCATACTACCTCCCTCCTTGCCAAAGAAACTTGGCAACTCCCTTGACAAGAAATATCTCTTTCCATAACTTCACAATTTATGACTCTATTTACAATGAAGCCTTTGCAATTCAGTGGTAGATCATTCTATAGATTCTTGGAAGAACAACAACCTTTAGGGTGACAGACATTCAAGGAATTTGCCATTGAAAAATGTTTTGCAGTGCCCAGAGGTGTGGTGTGAGAGCTATGTGTCAGAATATTTAGAGTTAGGTTTATCACTTCAAAAATATAAGGGAAAAATAATTGAATATATGATGTATAGGAAAGGAAAATGTTTCTGAACCATATTCCTCTATCATTAAATCTACCTACTGCTCTTTTCTACCTTAAGGCCATATAAGCATCCTTTGTTTGCCTTTTAAAAGACTTATTTTCTTGTTGCTTGTTCTTGGACTCTGGGACATTATACAGTGATACAATGCTCAAGTAATTTTCTCCCTCCTCTTCCTTAAAGTCCCTTGAATCATGTTTCTATTTTGTACTCTAATTAGCACATTCCTTGCTTGAGACCTTTGCATGCTTTCCCCATTTATAAGATTTAAAAGGTTTAATTTGAAACAGACTTTGCAGAGTCTACCGTGAAGTCTAAATACACCAGAAAGCTGATTTGAGGATAGGGTTGCTAAGACTTCTCAAAAGCCTGCTTTGTTAGAATTAGGGAAGCCACTCAAAGACTGTATTTTTTTTTTTTTTTTTCACAGTTCAAACTACACAGAAACAGGGTGGGAATTAGCCTTTAACCTTATGAATAGAATCAAGATAAAAAAGCATCACAGAAAATATCTTTGCTAGCTACTGTCAAAATCCATCCTCTTTCTATCACTCTAATGACCAAACATTCCTGTCCTACAGGCTCCCTTTTCCAGACCTTCAAAGAGTTTTGTGTTGCAAAATCTGGATCTTCATTTTCTACCTGATACTTTTTTGAGGTATTGCATTTTGTTGTCAGCAGGCTCATTTTTTAGCATCACACAGATCAACTCTGGATGAAAGACAGCAGGCTCCCCCTCCAAAATTAACAAAATAATTCAAGGATGATGCAGTGCCTTGTCATGACAGTACAGCACAGGTCATTTCTACCATTTGTCACCACTAAAGGCAGGCACCCCAGCAGCAGAATCGCTAGAGTTCTCATTTGTCTTCGGTAGTAGGTATGACCTTTGACTGTGCAGCAGAATTCCAAACTATCATTAAAAAATCATTAGAACCCCAGATGGGACATTGTGAACCTATGCTTCATTCAGAGTAGGTTTCCTGAGCTCTCACAAAGATGAGAGCAGCAATGTCAGTGATGTATATAAACTGCGGTGCCATGCCATCTACATTTTTACCGTGGACTTGTTCAACCCAATACTTCTTTTCAGCCTGCCTGTGAGCACAAAGTGAACTACTTTTTGGATTGCTTTTTGCAAAGCTGCACCAAAGATGCTTCTTTATGTGGATCAGTATCAGTGCCATGTTGTTCATTTGACATAAGGCATTTCATTTTGAAATGCCTTGATGCCCTCAACCTCAGTGTTTCCTTTCAGCTCTTTAGTACCTGCAAAATCTATGAGCCTGTCTTTCCCCATTTGAAACAGTCTAAGCTGCTTTTTATTAAAGCTGCACAGTGAATTATACATCAGATTTCTGTATAATAGTCAATACTTTATAACACTCTTCAATTGCATTCACACTTTTAACTAAAAATAGTTAACTTAAAACAGGCTAAACCATGTGGATTGGGTAGCCAGTAAGACAAGTTATTGACATCACAAACTGCTGTGGGACATGTATTATGTATTCTACAGGAAAGAAATGATTTTTTTTTCTCTCACAGTCTGAAATCTTTCATTTCCTGACCAGACCAAGTTCTTAGTCTCTTTTGCAGCCAACTTCCTCTGAATGGCTCAATATCCACCAGAGTAAAAAAATAATGGTCTTTCTATACAGAAAACCTGAGAAGATTTATGTGCACATATCAGGTGTGTCAAGCAGGCAAAGCTATTAAATGAGATGACATATGTTTCTTACTCAAGGCACACAGAGCAACATCACCCTGAGAAGCCATTTCAGCATACTTGCTTAGCATAGACTAACTCATTTCTTATGAAAGGAAGTTGGTACCATTGCAGCAAGGAACCTGAAATTTGTATTACATTTAAAGCCAGGTAAAGACACTTCCCATATCATCTTAAGGAATCGATACAACTTCTCTGTCAGTCAGCCTACTTGCTTGAAAAGCGAAAGTTCTGCAGATCCTTCTTATAAACTAATGATTTTATTTTTCCCAGAAAAATAAAATATCCAATTATAGGCTGTGAAAGACAGATTTCTCTAGGGAAGATGTATCTGCATGGAAACTACAGCCTCTTATAGCTGTGAACCCAGACTCATGAATTTTATGTTAAAATCCAAAATCAAAGGTCTTGTAAGGATTTTGGCTGGGGAGTGCCTACTCATTTACCTCCATGAGGGTCCTGAGGCCAAAGCCATTACCAGGATATCAGAAAAACAGATTACTGGTGCTTACCAGCATTATATAAGATATCAGAGCAGACATATGTGATGGAAGGAGACCATACCTCCATATGACTGATCCCTATAGATGACAAATTTACAGCTCTTGCTGACAGCCTCACTCCTCCCATAGTTTGCATAATACTGCAGTGTGGGCACAGCAGGTTATTATGAAGGGCAAGGTTCCTATTCCTTCCTCAAATAAGGACTCTCCTACATAAACTGTACTTCAGAGGGACTGTAAGGGATATATCTCCCATTCATCTTTGGTCCCTCTGCAGGGCTCTGGAGGCTCCCTCCAGGGTGTGCTCCCACTGACCCCATCGAACAAGAACATCCACAAGAATGGGGTGATGAGGATAACAAAATATTTCAGGTGGTTCTTTTGGAGGGATCTTGGGATACTTGTTCACATGGCTCCTGAAAATGGCATTTCATTTTCTAGATTTGGAAAAACCACGTCACTAACCTTCTTGGAAAGTTCTGTCCTTTTATCCATCGTCTGTGTGGGATTTGCTGAAATTCTTGTGTGTTTTCAGCTCTAAATATTTCCTCTTGCTTTTGACTTCTAGCCAATGTGTCTGCAAATCTTTCTGTTTCCTTAGTCAAGAACAGCACAGGAAAATACTGACAAAGAAAAAGGGATTAGAAGCAGAAACAAAGTAAATATTATTTCATCCCATTGAAGGAGGTAATATACAAAACACAGGAGAAACAGGTCTACTTATGTGGAAGTTTGAAAAAAGTTCTGTTAAAAGCAAGTTACCTTTTTTAGGGAAAAAAAAAAAAAGTGTTTTCTATCTCCTGTTTTCTGGTAGTGCCAAATGCCAGGAGAGAATTAAAAAGAGAGGGAAGGTATTTACAATTCTGATGAAGGGGTAGGTGTTGAAAACGTTATGTGTGATTGCAAGGATGATTTGGTCTAGGCAGCTAGTGACTGCTGTCTAGTATACTGAACAAGGAAATGGTAGCGCACAGCTTGGCAAGGGCTGCAAGGCTCAGCTCTGCTCCTGACTGGCACTGATTAACCTCTAATGCTGTGGGCTCTGTGCTCTGCCTCATGAGAGCTCAGTTATGCTACTTGAAGAATAAGATTAATATTTTTATCCTATTTAGCAAGGGGGGAGAAAAAAGGATGAGAACACACATGTATTTATTTTCAGCTTTTTCAGAAAAAAAGAAGGAAGAGTTCCACTGTGGGTGTAACATGTATCTACATGCAGCAGGTTTATTGAAGGACGTAAAATGAGATCAGATGCTTCCAATGTAATGGAAAGAGAGACATGCACTCTGTCTCCTGTTACAGCACTTGTGGCACTATAGCACTGCAGCAATAGCAAGGAACACAGGAACTGCATGCAGCTTCCAGTCCCAGCCTCTGCCAGATAAAGTGTGTCCATTTATCTGAGGGCAGGATTTTGACTGCCTGTCATGTTCATGTTATCTATGACAAAGATTCTGAATACTCATTAAGACTAAGTGTTTTAGGGAGAATGAGTGACCAGAGCTTCTAATTCAATGTAAAATCCACAAAGAAGACACTATTTTTGAATGTTTGTAATATTTTCACTTTTCCTTTTTTTGTGCTGTATTTTGTGGTTGTCTCCAAGAGCTGGGAATTGGACTCTTACGGAGAAGACTAGAAAAGCACATTTTATCTTTCCTGTCTGTCACTATTTTACAGCATTGGAAGCCAAGAATATCCTGTATTTTTTTCAAACAAATAAAGATGATTTACATTAAAATAATCAATGTGCATTTATATATACTTTTCAATGTATATGTAAATAATTTGGAAAACACATTTCTGTTACATGGATAGAGATATTCCTCTTACATTTACCAAGGCATGGATAAGTATTTGCAAATGAGGTTTCACCACAGGAACTGTGCAACTCAATGAAGCATTAAAAAAAAAAAAAAAAGATTAATTGCCCTTTTTTCTGGACTTCTCACATTTCTTTCTTTTCTCCCCCCTCTTACTCGGATGAGTGCTTGCTGTTTCTTGTTGAAAGCTCTAGGAAAAAACTCTACTTAATTTAAATAGATAGCTCATGTTTCTTTACTGACATCTATAATCTGTGAAAGAAATGTTGCCTAACTTCTGGAGCCAGCTGAAAGGATACATGATATTATTATAAAGACATATATTTATCAGGAGCTTCCAATCAGCTTTTGCCTCAAGTAGTCATGGGAATAAAATATTACTTTAGACCTATCCTCTTCAAAATACATAGACTCAAAATGGTGGGCTCAAGGAACTCGCATAAATAACTATTTTTAATGTTGCTTCAGTGGTCAAATTCAAGCATAGCTGCAAAAGTAGCCACCTTAGAGAGAACACTTCATCTAAAATTCATCTCAACTCCCAGAAAGAGCCATCTGCATCTGGTTTTACTTGTGCTTGTTTCATCCAATACTCTAGTATTCTTGACATAAATGTTAGACAAAGATTTTAGCAAAAGTTCAGATTTATCAGATATGCATTTATTTCAGGGACATTATTGCTCTAAAATGTCTACTTTGCCTAGAGTTTTTATGAGTTGCTAATGTAAATCTTTTTTTTTTTTATTAATTTCTGTTTTAATTTAGGTAATATTGTTAAATGGATTAAACTGATCCTTTCTGTAACTCTGTTGATGTCACTGGAGTTACGTTAAGGACACACTAAAACCCATTTGTCTCATCAAGCATCAGGGAAATATGCTTAGAATATGTTTGGAATATGCTTGGGATTCAATGTCTTTTTGATGCCATCTGAATCTAAAATATAAATTCATATAAAGATTATCTAGCCTGGCAATGTTCAGAATTTCATTTCAGTAGATAATCTGAAACCAAAAAACTTAAAAGCTGGTGAAAAAGGCAGAAATAGTGTATATAAAGAATAAATAAATAATACTTGTTTGAAAACACAGTCTTTGCAAGCTACTGTAATTCTGAGGGATTTTTCTTCCTTTGATCCCATCCCAAAGTATTGTATTTAAACATTTAAAAGAGTCATAAAAGAGGCAATGGGCACAAAATGAAACACAGGAGGCTCTTTCTGAATATCAGGAAACACTTTTGCACTGTGAGGGTGACTGGACACTGACACAGATTTCCCAGGGAGGTTGTGGAGTCTCCATCCTTGGGGATATTCAAAATCCATCTAGACAGGGTCCTGGGCAACCGGTTCTAGGTGGTCCTGCTTGAGCAGGGGGCTTAGATCAGATGATCTCCACAGAGATCTTCCAGTCTCGACCATTCTGTGGTTCTGTGATTGAAGCCAAAGATGATCCTAAAGGAACTGCCTTTGCACAAATCTACATTGCCTTAATGTTTCCTTTCCAAGAATAGATAGTATATAAGTTAGTGAAAAGGGTCTTGCTACACAACCATGCTTTAACATTAGTTTATAAGGTCCAGACTAATTAGAAAGAAAGAATCAATTATTCTTTGAATTTGCATTTTGAGTCTTTTTTGGAGAACATTAGCACATTACTTATCATAGCTCCTATAACATTCGGTAATAACTGATTGTTCTGCCTTTGATTTTGTACAGTAAATTTATACTCAGCCACATTATGTAGACACTTTCATTAACCTTTGAGAATGTCATTGTTTCAAAAATGGCAATAAAAAGCATGTTTCTTAAAATCAGTTTTGCTACCTGACAGCACTGTAAATAAACCCTACAATCCTTTAATTTAAAGTACTGTCTCAAAACCAGCTATGCATCTCCACATTTCCTGTTCAACAGTTTTTATTATAAGACGCAGCAAAAAATAATAGATGGAAGATTTCTTTAACTCCCTCACTCCCTCATGCACTTCTTCCATGGATATTACACCTGAACTGCTTTTGTTTAAGATAACGAGGTACATTTTCCCAAAAAAGTGACAAATTTTTTAAATTGGAAAATGCAAATTTCTCCTGAAATTCTTTCTTATTTC